>NC_072432.2:17068125-17376328 GCF_028878055.3 Symphalangus syndactylus | reverse complement strand
CATCCACATGGTGGCATGTGTTAAGTTGGGGGTAAATATTTTTGGGGAATTGCGGTCTGTTAGCTTGCTCCTATCCTACTGCTGTTCTTTTGCAATAGAGGGAAACTTATTACTCCTTTACTTTCTGAATTGATGAGCAAAAAGTGGGGAAAAGGACTTGCAGATTTGAGGGTTGGAGTCCCTGTTGTATGTAAGGACCATCTTAAGTTGGATACTGTATTAAAAGCTAGAGTTTTGCTGCAGGATGGCAGCTATAACAGCATCCAAAATAGAATCTCTCTCAGAATCCTTTGGATTCACTCTGACATCTTAGGCTGAGAGAAAAGAAACACTCAGAAATATTCAGGAGCCAAAAGAGACAAAAATATTTTCCAAATTGATTAACAGACAAAAATGCATAGCAGAGCCATACCTAGGAATTGGAGTCAGAAGTGAGTGAGGCCTGGGTGATGAGGTCTGTGTGTTCCACCCAGAACATGGAGTGTACAGTTTAGTATTAGAAGGTCAGGAAGAAAGGATCACCTGGAGCAGTGCTTCTAAACTTTCCTGTGCATCCATGTCCCCTGGGGACATTGTAAAGATGCAGATTCTGATTCAGTTGACCTAGGGGGAGGCCTGAGATTCTACCTTTCTAACAAGCTCCCAGATGAGGTCTACACTTGCAGTAGCAAGGACCAGGAACAAACTGGAAAGGAAGAGTACAACTCCCAGAGGAATACCTGTTCATATACTAGTAAATTCTTGGATTGTACTTTCAGTTAATGTAAATTTAGGAATTAGAACAAGTATAAAATAGAATGTGGGAACCAGGCTTGGAGTAGAGAGGGAAAATATCTACATAGTGCCATATACACAGTAGATGTTCAATAAAGGCTTGTTGATGATTAGTGATTTTTATGTATTTCAAAAACCATATCTTCAGATACTTTAACTCTTCAAAAATCAAAGCAAGTAGCACAGAGAAAATAATGAACATTTATCACAACGATGGCTTTGAATTTGGTTAAATTTGTAAAATTAAATACGAGAAATCAGTGCCTTGTTTTGGAGTACCTGAAAATTTATTTGGTATTTTATTTATAATATTTCCTTGCCTTAAAAAAAACTGTGACAGTTATAATAAAAAGATATTTAGGGCCGGGCACGGTGGCTCACACCTGTAATCCCAGCACTTTGGGAGGCCAAGGTGGGCGGATCACGAGGTCAGGAGATCGAGAACATCCTAGCTAACACAGTGAAACCCCATGTCCACTAAAAATACTAAAAAGTAGCTGGGAGTGGTGGCGGGCGCCTATAGTCCCAGCTGCTCGGGAGGCTGAGGCAGGAGAGTGGCATGAACCCGGGAGGCAGAGCTTGCAGTGAGCCGAGATTGTGCCACTGCACCTCCAGACTGGGTGACAGAGCGAGACTCTGTCTCAAAAAAAAAAAAAAAAGATATTTAATAAATTCACCAAATAGCTCAAAACCTATATAGACAGAGGGAAATGATTGGAATAGGATCATTGCTGTTGACCATTAATAGAAATGGTAGGTGTCTTTTACAACCTTTTAGCTTAGTAGTTATAACTAGGTAACAGCACAGTATAGTTTATTATTTTTAAATATTTTGTTATTAATTTCTTATAGCTAAATTTATTTTTCATTTGTTGTCAGCGTTATGTTTGGTGGAAGAAAAGTTTGGAGGTTTGGACAAAAGACCATCCATTTCCTATTGATATAGATTACATGATCAGTGACACACTAGAACTGCTAAGACCAAAGATCAAACTCTGTAATTCTCTGGAAGAATCCGTCAGGCAGGTACAAGACTTGGAACGAGAATTCTTAATAAAACTAGGTAAGCAATTGACTGCAGACAGAAAATGAAGGTGATATTTGGCAGATTGTTTCTGGAATTTGCGTTATAATGTTACCAGTCAGAGTTTACATTGTATCTTTTCTATTTTCAGCGTTGAGTGTTATGTGGTAGTGTTAGGTAATGCCTGTGTGGTGTGCTTGATTTCACTAAATAATTTCAAACTGGAGGACAACAGTTATGCAGGACTCACAGAACGGGACTTGAAGCAAGTGACAGTGATGGGGGAAAAAAACCACAATCCTGTCTACCTCTCTTAATTTTAGAATTTTTGGTGCTAATATAAAATCTATTTTTTATTAAAGCATTTCTTATTTTTGCTATGTATTTTCAACAGGCATTATTTCCTAAAAAGTGCAAGCAAAGAAACTGTAGAAGGGAGTACCTGTCAGAAGTTTGGAACTACCCTACAGGATTTCAGACTTACCCACTGGCAGAGTTGCTTCTGTTTCTAAGGACTAGAGAAAATCTAGAGATAATTAGAAGGTTCTCTATATACTTTAGTATCCTGAGGTTGTTTTGGGGAGAAGAGTTAACTCTTGAACAGCTTCCACTAGAGCTGCGGGAACCTATATGTCTTTAGAAATAACCGGTCCAAGGTATAGCCATACCAATCTGGTTTATATGCTGATAGTTCTTAACATGTTTTATTGTAGTCATTTTAAAGTGACACGTTTTGGCCAGGTGTGGTGGTTCACGCTTGTAATCCCAGCACTTTGGGAGGCCGAGGCAGGTAGATCACCTGAGGTCAGGAGTTCGAGACCAGCCTGGCCAACATGGCAAAACCCCATCTCTACTAAAAATACAAAAATTATCCAGGCATGGTAGTGCACACCTGTAATCCCAGCTACTCAGCAGGCTGAGGCAGGAGAATTGCTTGAACCCGGGAGACAGAGGTTGGAGTGAGCCAAGATCATGCCATTGCACTACAGCCTGGGCAACAGGAGCGTAACTCCATCTCAAAAAAATAAAATAAAACAAATAAATAAAAAGTGACGCATTTTCAGACTATTAAGCTAGTATTTGATTTCCCACTAGAACTTGGTACATTCATGTCTGTCATTAAGGGATCTTTACTTTCACCAGTTATGCAAATTATATAAATTTACTACATCGCATATCTGAAGAACCACTTTTCATGGTAAAGGTTTTATAAGTGCTGCTACTGATTGTGCAAGTATTGACTTTTCCTACAACTTAACCCATAAAGGCATATGTGATTCTCTTTGTTCTTTGAACCTTTTTCCAAGTTACCTACTTTCTTTTCCTTTTGAAATTTCTAATTGAATACATAATCTCATATCAAGCAGAGTATTTATGAACTTATTTCACTTGCTTTGGATCCTTGGAAAATTGTTAAGTCTTAGCCTTGTTTCCTAAAAACCTTCATGAATGGTACTCTTTGTATAGTGGACATGAGTAAATATTAGTGTGACACCTAGTTTGGTGACAGAAAAGAGAACAGTTGTGCTTTGTCCTTTGTAGATCAAAAGGCTAAATTAAAGGACTGCAGGCTTCTTGTGAGGACTCTGTCCTTGTTTAGAATGTGGAGGTAAAAATAAATCACTGTTTATGAATGAAACTCTAAAGATGGTAGCGGCCGCAATGAGTGCACTCCCAAGTCGCCATTTGCTTCCTAGTTGAGGAAGAAGACGTATGCAGAAAAATCGATATTAAATCAGTTTCCTACTGATAAACCAGAAGATAATACAGTATTGTGCCTTTGGTAGTTTTTTGTTTTCAGACACCTGAGAATTCATTGTCGTATGTTGGTTTTATAGTATCCCAATATTAACATAATAGTTAATTGGAAAACACTAAAACCGTTTTATTGTATTTTAAAAATAACTTTTAATAGTATTAAAAGTAATGTGTTCATGACAGTAATTTTTAAAAAACCAAGAAAACAATACCAGTATTCCATACAGAAAGATAATCATGTTCTAATATTTTGATACATATTTTTCTACTCTTTTTAAATTTTTTGTGTGTTTGTGATTTTATAATTGGTTCTACTTAATACGTTATGAAATTTTTTCTTGACATTACACATATTCTCTTAAAGCTTTATTTTTTGTTTTTTAATTGGCTGTATTCATTTGTATCTATGTGCCATAATTTACTTAATACAGCTGTTTCACTCTTAGGTTGATTCTAGTTTTATACCACTGTAAATAACATTTTTAGTGTACCTCTGATTTTCTCAGGATAGATAAGATTACTGGGTCAGATTTTTATTTTAATTTAAGAACAAAACTAAAATGGTAATAGGCAATGTTATTTAATTCTGGTTTGGAAGTGTTCAAAGCAGTATTCACGAAATGAGAGAGTTAAATCACATCATCACTGAAGTTTCTTCCTGCTTGAATCCTCTAAGATTCTATGCATGAACAGGTATTTATTTAACACCTACTGTGTCTTTATTAATATATGGGCTGTCTTCAGTTTCGAACATTTAAGACAAGTTCTTTGTCCTCAAGGGTCTTATAATCTGATGTAATATTTATGAGATCATTAGGAAAAAATAACAACATGGTATATCATCAAATGTAAGATGCTGTAGGTTCTCCACATGCTTAAGGAGCAAATAGGAGAAAAAGTAATAGATTGAGGTACTCATTGACAGTTCATGCAGGAAGTAAAACTGAAACTGAACTTGAAGAGTGGATGGGATTTGAAAGTGCATATTGAAGAGTATTCTCTATTGAGAAGGATATTGGGCAAGCAAGATCTCAAAGCAGTGTGATTGAGAAGGATATTGGGCAAGCAAGATCTCAAAGCAGTGTGTTCTGTGACAGGAGACGTCTGAGGCAACTTCAGGGGAGGGCTTAGGAGAGAGGAGTGGGTAGCAGATCAGTGGGATCAGATGAGACCACATTGTGTGCATATCAAAAGTAGAGAGGGCGGATTGGAATTCCAACAGGAAGAAGAATTGACTGGGCAGTGAAATGTGGGATGGACACAGGAGGTGAAAGCAAATTCAGGCCAGGGAGTTCCATTAGGCTTAGGAGGAGAATGCTGTTATTGAAGAAAAAAAATTAGTCTGTATGGTGACAAAGCTGCTATGGCGTTTTGCCCCATTCACCCTGCCTTAATTTGCATACATTCAAATTGATAGCCAAATATGATTTCTCCATTAAAGTGGCACGATTTTTTTCATGTCTTTGAGTTTTTGGAGACTCTTTAAATCTCATTTGGTAAAGAGTGTGGCCAACGCTGTATCTTACATATGGCTGAGACTGTACCTCATTTGTTACTGTTTTCTACCTTTGTCCAAGACTGAGATATACAAGATTATCCAAGTATTTAAAGCTGTAAGAAAAGAGGGAAAAGTATACACACACATACACTTATTTTTTCTCGCTTTTTGTTAGTTGTGTTTATTTGTTGAAATGTAAGCCTACACATTTAGTTTTTTAAATGTTTCTCACCATAGTTTTTAATTCTTTTACCTTTGTTCTGAGAAAATGGCTGTTGAATTCTTAATGCATACTTTTACATGAATTGGTATAGTATAGAAAACTAGCCTGTATCTATTTTTAATGTATTTTTTCCATTTCCACCTTCTCATTTCAAGGCCTAGTAAATGACAAAGACTCAAAAGATTCTATGACAGAAGGAGAAAATCTTGAAGAGGATGAAGAAGAAGAAGAAGGTGGGGCTGAAACAGAAGAACAATCTGGAAATGAAAGTGAAGTAAATGAGCCAGAAGAAGAGGTGATGACTTTTATGTATAGCAACATAGAGTACATTTGTATAAGAGTATTTTGATTATATGAGCCAAAATTTTTTTAATACATAAGACCTCCTCCTTGTTTTTTTCTCTTTTTCTTTTTTTTCTTTTTGAGACAGAGTCTTGCTCTGTCGCCCAAGTTGGAGTGCTGTGGCGCAATCTTGGCTCACTGCAACCTCTGCCTCCTGGGTTCAAGTGATTCTCCTGCCTCAGCCTCCCGAGTAGCTGAGATAACAGGAGCGTGCCACCACGCCCAGCTAATTTTTGTAGTTTTAGTAGAGATGAGGTTTCACCATGTTGGCCAGGCTGATCTTGAACCCCTAACTTCAGGTGATCCGCCCCTCTCAGCCTCCCAAAGTGCTGGGATTACAGGCATGAGCCACCGCACCTGGCCTCCTCCTTAGTTTTATTATAGTAAATGTAACTAGTAGTATGTTTTTATCATAAAACTCCTTGTTTAATTAAAAGTTTTTAAAGAAAGTAATAAAATACTGATTATAGCATTTTTATTTAATAAGCAATTTAAAGAAAAAAATTATTTGATCTCCACGTCTTTTTTTTTTTTGAGACAGGGTTTCTCTCTGTTGCCAAGGCTGGAGTGCAGTGGTGTGATCATAGCTTACTGCAGCCTCAACCTGTTGGGCTCAAGCGATCCTCCCACCTCAGCCTCCTCAGTAGCTGAGACCGCGTGGACGTGCTACCATGCCCAGCTAATTATTCTGGGTTTTTTTGTAGAGATGGGGATCTTGCTATATTGCCCAGGCTGGTCTCAAACCCCTGGGCTCAAGCAGTCCTCCTCCCTCAGCCTTTCAAAGAGCTGAGATTACGGGTGTGAGCCATTACACCCCACTTCTTGTGTATCTTAATCTCGCTGTTGAATATGGACTTTTTAGTCAGTGGATTTTATACTCTTCAAAACAAAATTACTGGCTAGATATTAATGAGCTTTGCTTTATTTTTCCCAGATCTCATGGTTATATGAAATCCGAAATTCAACATATACGATAGTAATTGATACACCCTTTTTGTATCTATGACTATTAAGCTAAACCATATGAAATTGCTCTTGTACTGTTCCTGACTTAGCAAAACGTCATTTCTGTGTGATTAAAACTAGCAGTTTCAATTCTTTGGGTTTCGTTGATGTTGTCTGAGACAGTCTTCACTGTCGCCCGGGCTGGAGTGCAGCGGCATCATCTCGGCTCACCGTAGTCTCCACCTCCGTAGTTCAAGCGATTCTTGTGCCTCAGCTTCCCAAGTAGCTAGGATTTTAGGCGTGCACCACCATGCCCAGCTAATTTTTGTATTTTTAGTAGAGATGGGGTTTCACCATGTTGGCCAACCTGATCTCGAACTCCTGGCCTCAAGTGATCCCCCCACCTCGGCCTTCCAAAATGCTGGGAGTACAGGCGTGAGCCACCACGTTCGGCCCGTAATTCTTCAGTTTTTTCTTCCAAACTCACTTACGTTTAAATGTTCCATGAAGCTGTGCACATCTGTAGTCCTAGCTACTCAGGAGGCTGAGGTGGGAGGATTGCTGGAGCCCAGGAATTCATGTCCAGCCTGGACAACATAGTGAGACCCTGTTTCTTTAAATTAAAAAAAAAAAAAAAGTCGATCAAAATAAAAGGATGTCTGGGATTTGCTTTATAATCTCGAGGTAGATTGGGGAATGGGTTAGGGGTATAGAAGAAACAAAACAAGAGTTTAAAAAGTTAAAGTGAGTAAAGATACAAATAGAATACTGATGAAATTAAAATGTAAGTCATGAAATTAGCAGTTTTTCACTGGAAGTATGATTTTAATTCAATATTGAAAAAAGTTTAAATTTGCAGTCAATACTTAAGTGTTTTGGGGAAATTTAATTTCACTTTTAAAGTATTTGAGTAAATGGGATGTAAATATTTTGAGAATGTGGGTTTAATATTTAAAGGAATGTTAATTGTTTATGACATTCATAAGATAGATTTGCCAACTGGATTTTTAAAAAGCTTTATTTACAATTAAAGAGAAAGGACTCATAATTTAAGGTGATTAAAGTTTTCTACGGTCAGATGTAAAAATCCATAAGGCTGTGTTTCCTTTAGCCCTAAAGCTTTGTAACTTATTGGATATTTGGAATGGTTTAACTGCATAACAAATGGCTTCGCTGTTAGTTAAAAAGGATTGGTTGTGAAAAGACAGTATAGGCAATAATGTATGGTTTTCCTGATTGGCTAGTATTTATAGGCAGTGGAAATGCACCATTAAGTATTTATGTTATTTGCTACCACTTTTTCTTGACAACCTTAGCACTTCCTTAGATATAAATAAGTTAGTAAAAATTTAGAACTGGAATATGTTTCTTTAATTGGCTTCAGTATACTAGATGAACATAATTATATTGCTTTGTTTTCAAAATGAGGTTGTAATAGAAACATTCAGTAATAGAATTCAAGTTGACTTATTAAGTATTTTATAACAACAAAGGGAAATGAGAAAGTATTTCCATTTCATATTTTCAGACTAATCTTGTGGTTGTCTTGGATTTGGCTACTGTACTAATTACATGAGCAGTATCTAATAAATCCAGCATTGTTGGTAAATATGACGTTAAGGGGCGCTCATTTTCTTATTAATTTCTCATTTGAAGAGTTCTGATATGTTTCCTCCTCTAAGTGCATTTTCTCCTTTTTAAACATGAACTTTATAATTTTGATAGTTATATCATTTGTAACCATTACTTACTTTTCCAGTTGGAGAATGCATATTGCACAGCATACATGTGTTTGCTACGTAAAAATGCAAGCAAAATGTGCAGAGGGAGGTTCCAAGTGCTTGTGTGTGGGAGAAGTGAACGGGGATTCTGGTTCACTTTGTGAGAAATGAGGTTGGAATAGTTCACTTCTCCTTTCACCCCGAGACCAGTTTCCCATGACCGCCCTCCAAACATAAGGAGGAGAAATTTATTAAAGAAAGAAGATGCATTGATTATGAAGTAATAAGAGCAATGGATATTCTACAGTTATTTACTTTGAGACAGAAGGGTTAGAATTCAGCTCTTAAAAACAAATGCTGTGTTCTATTTTTATCTTGGTCTTCAGCTATTTAAAGTTCTATTTGACCTTTTGAAGAGTGGGGATGACTTTTAGCACCTAACAACCTGAACATTTTCTCTTAAATATCAGCTCTATAAGTTAAAGATAACTGTTTAAATTAAATGTTCTTCAGTGATAACTCCAATATTCTCTAGCATTATGTAATTTATCAACAGAAAGTACAAGATTCATTCTTATAATAGCAATAATAATTATTTACTGAGCATTTATTGTTCATGGTTACTGCCCTAAGTGCTGTATTTGTATTACCATTTCTCATACTATGCTTGCAGTAGGTGGGAAACGAAGGCACAGATAGGTTGAATAATTTGCCCAAGATCATAGAGCAGGTGATGGCAGAGCCGGTATTTGAACTCAAGCAGTTTGCCTTTTGCTACGCTGTTCCTCTTGCTTTCCCTAGCCTGCTTAGGTTTTGTGGTCCATTGACGAGCACTTCTTAATTCCACCCATTATTATATCAGTGTACACTGGGATTAGGACAAATGAAATTCTTGTTCAAAATCTTAATTTGAAAAATTAATGCATGCTACATTCCCTGAGTACTATGAAACATAAAGGATGGAGAGAGGGGGAAAGTTAATATATTTTAGCTTACCTTTTGAATGAAAAGTGTCTTTTAAGTGTTGAGAAAGGATTCATTTTTTCAAGAGCAAATTTAAGAGCACCTCTATTGCAAATTTAATTTTGAATTATAAAATTAATTCAGAAAACATTAATGCATTTGGGGGGAAAAGGTAATGTATTGGTGTACATTTTTCTTTTTGGTGGGGGATGGAGTCTCGCTCTGTCGCCCAGGCTGGAGTGCAGTGATGCAACCTCAGCTCACTGCAACCTCTGCCTCCCAGGTTCCAGTGATTCTCCTGCCTCAGACTCCCGAGTAGCTGGGATTACAGGTGCCTGCCACCACATCTGGCCAATTTTTGTATTTTTAGTAGAGACGGGGTTTCGCCATGTTGGCCAGGCTGGTCTTGAACTCCTGACAAGTAATCCCCTGACCTCAGCCTTCCAAAATGTTGGGATTACAGGTGTGAGCCATGGCGCCGGCCATTGGTATACATTTTTGAAACGTTTTCATTTTAAGAACTCAGAATCTTCAGCTGTCTATATACACTGTTGGGGTTTTGGAATTAATTGCCACATACACTAAAGATAATGTAACACATTTAAGTATTTGTTTCAGGAATTATTTCTCAGCCATCTTGGCACAGTGAGAAGCAGCTGGGTTTAGTGGGGGTTTTGTTGTTGTTTGTTGTTGTTTTTTACTCTTAAGGAACCATATGGGGTTGACTTGGGATACTGGAGTGGAGGGGTAAATGAAGCTCCACTCTGTGCTTTGTGCCCTTTGAAAATCTCTCGGAGCTCTGCCCCATCTTCTGTTTGACAAGAAATTTCAGCTGATCGAAGTGGATGGAGGCAGGGACTGACTGTGAGGATGGGGTGAAGTCGTCCTTGAAAACTACCAGTTAGGGGAGCTGAACGGCCAGGTCTTCTGCTTAATAGCAGCGTGCCCTTGGGCAAGTCACTTAACTTTTCTGAGCCTCAGTTTTTTCATGTGTAAAATAGGAACAATAAAGCTTGTCCTTCCATCCTCAGACTTGGGTAGAGCAAACAAAATGAAGTGTATGAGAACACCTTCCAAATCAAAGTGCTTTATAAAAGGTACTGCTGTATCATTGCTTTCAGCTGGTAATGCTATTATATTTGAACTTTTGTTGGTTTCCATTGCAGTTAGATGGGTATTAAAGAACTACAGTGAGACATTCAGCCTCTCCAGATTTGTTTCAGGAGGAGAACACAAAGGCTCAGGAAACTTCTTCATTGTGGAATTCAAGGAAGAGCTTCTACAGTAGATCTCTGTATTGTTAGATCAGTTGAAGGTGGTGAGATGGGTTTTCACCTACTGATTTGTCTTAAATGTTGCTAGCTGACTTTGCCCTCCCATTGGAAACCAACTACGTAAAGAGCTAAAACTTGAGAATAATAAACAATTATACAGAAGTTTTGAAATCTTTTTAAGGCATGTAAAATATGGTTACACTTCGAAAAGTGCTTTAATCTTCTAATGTTCAATAATTTCAGGAGGGTTCAGATAATGATGATGATGAGGGAGAAGAAGAGGAGGAAGAGAATACAGATTACCTTACAGATTCCAACAAGGAAAATGAAACCGATGAAGAGAATACTGTACGTATGGCTGAAAAATTTACTTTTTGAAATTGGGCAACATTTTTATAGTATTTGAATTTTAGTCACTGAACTTTTGTTTCTGATTATGAGAAATATTTCTTTAGAAATTCATTTTCAATTTGTTTTCCTAACCATTTTCTTTAAATTCTTTTAACATTGAATAATGTTAGATATTTTACTCACTTTACTCCTTGAGTTATGTTGTCAATACTAAAAGGCTTTGCCCTAGAAAACATTACAGTTAAAATTTCTGGTCTGATTTTGTTGTTTTGTTTTAATAAGGAGGTAATGATTAAAGGTGGTGGACTTAAGCATGTACCTTGTGTAGAAGATGAGGACTTCATTCAAGCTCTGGATAAAATGATGCTAGAAAATCTACAGGTATTAAATGTCATTTGTTCCAAAGACTCTTCTCAATACAAAACATTGCAGCCCATTTCATTCTGGTTCATGTGAAGGCCTCTCCTATCTAAGTGTCTCTTCTGCAGCAGCTTTTGCTAGATCGTGTGTAGACAGCTTGCAGCCAGCTTCTTGTCCTTGCATCCCACATCCTGATTTGCATGAGGTAGAGTTGGTGAAAATGCAACACACACAAGATTTGGAACAGAATAATTTCATTGTGCCAATCTTTCCCTTTTATTTCTTAAGTCGTGTTTCTTTTCTTTTTTTTTCTTGAGACAGAGTCTCACTCTGTTGCCCAGGCTGGAGTGCAGTGGCACGATCTCAGCTCACTGCAACCTCTGCCTCCTGGGTTCAAGCAATTCTTGTGCCTCAGCCTCCCTAGTAGCTGGGATTACAGGCATGTGCCACCACACCCGGCTAATTTTTGTATTTTAGTAGAAACGGCGTTTTACCATGTTGGCCAGGCTGGTCTCGACCTCCTGACCTCAGGTGATCCTCCTGCCACGGCCTCCCAAAGTGCTGGGATTACGGCGTGAGCCATCGTGCCTGGCCTATTAAGTCATATTTCTAAGACTTCTTTCTTGTAGTTTGTTTGGAAGCCAAACTGTGCCGAAGATAGACATTTGGGGTCATTTAATTCAGTAAATTCTTACATTTATTAGTTGAATAGTTTCTATGTTAATGGAAAAATATGTATTCATAACATTAATAAACTGGATTTTCTAAAAAACACTCTCTAGCAGTTTTTTGAATGCCACAGTAATTTCAAGTAACTATATTTTTCTAGAGTTAGAGGCAAAATCTTAGACTGCTTACTTCAGCCCTATATGTACTTGTTGTTAACCCTTTGGTGACGTGACAAGTGGGTTTGTTCGAATGGCAGGATGCAGGCCCCATTGGGATGGGTTTGGTGGAGAATGGGAAGGGAGGGAGTGAAGATACTAGATATAGATAAGTCTTGAGGAGTTTTGACAGAAAGGGAAGAGAAACAGGGAGGTAGCTAGAGAAGGTCATAGAGTTAAAAGACAGGGTTTTTTTTTTTAAGGTAGAAGATATTATGGAATCTTTATATGCTCATGGAGCAGTCCTTTAGAGTTGAAATATTGGATTTTACTTTGCTTGATGCTGCTACAGCCAAAGGTATGATCAAATACAAATTAGTGTTATAGGTGTCTTAGGTGATCTTCTTTCTTTATATATTAAAATAACATGTCTTCATATATCCAGAAAGCTCCTAATTTATGAAATAAATCTTACATTTATGTTATTTAGGAGCACAAGCAATCAAATAAAACATAATCATTATAATCCCTTGAAGGAGAGAATAGTTTACTTCTCTGAGAAACTTCCCATCTTATAGGAATCAGTAGCCATTTACTCAGCCACTCATTTCTTTAGCAGATATGTTTATTGGGTACCTATTGTGTGCTTAACAGTGTGCATCGGGCTAAGTATAAAGTGATAAATACAACTGAGGTGGTTCCTGTTCTAACAGAAGGTAGATATTTAACAGCTAAACAAATGTATCATTTCAAATTGTGATAAATGCTAAGAGCAGAATGCTTTGGTAGAGATTAAGGGAAGGGCATTCCTAGATAGGATAATGGGGAAAAAGTCTCTGAGGTCATGAATTTCAAACAGGGCAAAATAAAGTGGAGCCATCCATCCAGGTGAAAATTTAAGGGAATATGGGAAACGTCTTGAGGGAGAAAAGAACCTGTATTTAAAAAACTAAAAGAAGGCCAGCACTAATAGAGGGCGGGGCACGATCCGATGTGAGAGGGCAGAGGTACCCACCAGGGCAAGACTAAAAGCAGGGAGCCTGGACAGAAGGCTGTTGTAGTGTGACTCAGGTGAGAGATGATGGTCAGCTGTCTAGCATATGGCAAGGCACATGGAGAGAAGTCTGGATTTGAGCTATTTAGGAGGTAGAACAACCTGGCTTATTTGGCGCTGGATTGGATATGGGCGTGTAGGGGGTGAGGCATCAAAGATGATAGTTAGTTTTCCAGATTGGGCCACTGGCTAATCTCTGGGACAGGAAACAAGGGACCAATGAGCAAAAGTTTCCCTTTGGCCATGTTACACTTGAGAAGCCTTTGAGGTGTCCAAATGGAAATGTATGGAGAGCAGAGGGGTATGTGGAGTGAAAACAGAAATGTGATGGGTAGAGTATGTTTAAAGCATCGGAACACATGATTCATCCCCGGTGTAAATTGCGGACAGAGAAGAGAAGCAGGGTCAGGATTGAGCCCTGAAGAACCCTAACATTTAGAAATAAGGTAGAAAAGCTGATGAAGTCAAAGGAATAGAAGTTTTTGATATGGTCTAATAATTTTTGCTTATTGACAGTTCTTGAAGAAGCAAGCTGGAAAGATGGGAAGATGTAATTGAGGAGGGAAGTTCGGATTCACATTTTTGCAGGAGATGTGCTTTTTGTGCTGGAGAAAAACTTAATTCTATATTAGGCCCTAGTTTATCAGCATTATCAAAATACTGAACAACTGTACAGAGTCTCTTTGTTTTGATGAAATTGTCATAGGAAGATGCAGTATCCTAGAGATATTAATTTTCCATAAATCAAGCCCTTAAACTTAGTGTAATCCTAATTATATCACACCAGGAAGATGTTTTGTTTTGTTTTTGCAAGAGAAAGAGAAGAGCAGGGAGATCGATGCAGAATGAATTTAAAATTATGTCTTAAAACATCCTTAAGAATAAGCAAAATAGCTAACAGATTTTCAGGAAATGAGTGAAATGCTCTACAAGATATGAAAACATGGCCGGGCACTGTGGCTCACACCTGTAATCCCAGCACTTTGGGAGGCCAAGGCGGGTGGATCACCTGAGGTCGGGAGTTCAAGACCAGCCTGGCCAACATGGTGAAACCCTGTCTCTACTAAAAATACAAAAAAATTAGCCAGGCATGGTGGCAGGCACCTGTAATCCCAGCTACTCGGGAGTCCGAGTCAGGAGAATTGCTTGAACCTGGGAGGTGGAGGTTGCAGTGAGCTGAGATCACACCACTGCACTCCATCCTGAGGGGACAAGAGCAAGACTTCGTCTTAAAAAAAAATAAAAATAAAACATTTTAAACCGACAATAATAGTTTGATACAGGAACAGATTAATGAAATGGAGGAGAATCCAAAGTAGACCCAAAACATGACTGTTTAGTAACATGATGAAGATAACATTGCAAATCAGTTAAGGGAAAACAGACAATAAACAAAAATAAAGTTGACATTCTGTTTTATTTCCACAGCAGAATTAATTGCAAATCTTTCAAACACTCCAATAATTTTGAAGGCTGTTGGGCCCTGCATCGAGCGCTTTACATCTATTCTTTGCATAGTGCTGTCAGATACTGTTAGTATTCCTTTGCTTTAGCTAAAGGAACAGAGGCTTGGAAAGACAAGAAACTTGCTGGCTGGGCATGGTGGCTCAACGCCTATAATCCCATCACTTTGGGAGGCCGAGGTGGGAGGATCATGAGGTCAGGAGATCGAGACCATCCTGGCTAACATGGTGAAACCCCGTCTCCAGTAAAAGTACAAAAAATTAGCTGGTTGTGGTGGTGGGCGCCTGTAGTCCCAGCTACTTGGGAGGCTGAGGCAGGATAATCACTTGAACCCGGGAGGCAGAGGTTTCAGTGAGCTGAGATTGTGCCACTACACGATCTCTCTGCATGTGGGACAGAGTGAGACTCCGCCTCCAAAAAAAAAAACTGTATTACGGCCACATGGCTAGGACGTGGTGGAGTCTGTTCTCAACTATTTTACTGTGTTGCCTTCTAGCACAGGATGCTATAAGAAACTTGAAGAAATGACAGGCTAGGAAGAAACAATTTATAGTCTACACAAAGGCCTAATACTTCTGCTATAGCAAATCAATGAGAAATGATGAATGATCTAGTTTTTTTTTTTATTGTGTGAAAGGTAATAGCAAAATCATGCCAAAGGTCATGAGTAATAAAATAGTATGCAAATTAAAATGAGCCTTTTCACTTATCAGACCATCAGATATTGGGATTTACTAAGTGATAATATCCAGTATGGTTTTGTTTGAGTAAACGTGTTTGTAAATGTCTATCAGTCCAGCTTTTTTAGAGGGAAATTCAGTAAACCTGTAGAATGGGCTTGCCAGTTGATCTAAAAATTTACCCCTAGTTAGTAATTCTGTTTATAAAGCTAAATATACAAAGATGTCACATTGTGATAGGAAAGAAAGTCCTTCCATGTGTGGGAAGGAGCATTTAAAAAAAAAATTGTCTGTCAATAATTAAATAATAAGGTCATAGCAATGTAATTAGCTCTGTATATACTCAAAGAGAAAGATAACCAAGATATAGGATTAAACAGAAGAAAAAATACGTATGTTGAGTATACAGCAATATGCATAGTGGTTGCTTGTGTCTACATGTATATATTATTAGTATATGCAAGAAAAAATCCCAAAGAACATACTCCATTGTTAATAGTTGAAAAAATCCGAAAGAACATACTCCATTGTTAATAGTTGTTGCATCTTGGGGTTGGGGCAGTGGGAAGTCGCTGGACTTACCAATACGTTTTTGTATTTAAATATTTTATGAAGAGAATATGCTGATTTTCTAATCAGGGAGAAACATCAAGATTTGTCTATTGTGATCCTTTCGAATTTTAAGTAAAAAGTCTTTATAAATCTTATGAACCTGGGAAGACTTCAAGCAGATTATGATAAACTAGAGCTTAAGAAAGAAACAATAAAACAGGATTTTGCTTGATTTCCAAGTCTCTTGAATATATGGGGTCTATATCAGAAGAATATTTAAATGGTGGTAGAGCAGTTTCCAAGACATTGAGGGCCTTTCAGCATGACCTGCCTAGCTTCGTGGAACATTCAGCTTGTCCCTCTTTGCTCCTCATTCATCATTCATGTGTTTGCAGTTCCCTAAGTGTACCATGCTGGTTCATGTCCTTGCTTTGCACCTGTTCTTCCCCTGCCTCAATTCCCTCTACATCCCCCAAACTGCTCTTTTACCATCTGCTTGAAAGAAGTTGATGAAGTCTTTAACATTCTCAAATGTGCCATTTCTATTCAGCCTTTCGTGAAAGGCGCGCAACCACTCCCAGCCAGGTACAGGTAGTCACTTCATCTCCTCCACATGTGCTATACACCTATGATGTATCATCATAATTGTTTCTGTATCTGTCTTAACAAGCTTATGAGCTCTTTGAGGGTAGAGGCTGAGTATTTTTAGCATTACTATCTCCAAGCCTGTAACACATGGCAAGTCTTCAGTGAAGGTACATTTAATTAATTGGTTGGAAAGTTCAGTATAAATGTTAAAAATAATTGATATTACCAACCAAGGAATTAATCCAAATGATCACAGATTCCATTCATTCTTCAGTACTCCCTGAGCGCCGGCTGTGGGTAACACCCTGCTGGGGAGCCCTGGAAAAGGGATGCAGTGATGAGCCCACCTTGCCTGGTGATTATGAAGGAAGATGTGATCTAGGAGGATGAATAGAAGGGTGTATTTGAGGAGCAGGGGGATTCGGTAGAACCCGCAGCACTGCGTGCTTGGGAGAGGCTGGAGCAGTCAACAGCAGCCAAGTCCCACATTTCCTTCCATGTCATAGGCAGAGGTGTTAGGTGGAGGGAGAAATACTCCCTAGATTTATCCACGTTTCAGAAAGAGTATTATGGTGGTTGTAATTGTTGACTGTTACGGCTCTTATGATTGTTGTGTTTTAAGAAATACAGCATTGAATGAGTTTGCAATTTATATTGACATATATCAGTATATATCTTGGAGAGTTTATTATGTCCTTTTAAATTTCTTTTAGCAACGAAGTGGTGAATCTGTTAAAGTGCACCAACTAGATGTTGCCATTCCTTTGCATCTCAAAAGCCAGCTGAGGAAAGGGCCCCCACTGGGAGGTGGGGAAGGAGAGGCCGAGTCTGCAGACACAATGCCGTTTGTCATGTTAACAAGAAAAGGCAATAAACAGCAGGTAAGAAACTGCCCACCCTGTAATTATAGCTGATTGTGAGTTATCCAGTTAGGTTTTAACTTATCTTTGACCTACAAGGGGATAAGGGTTGGACAGTTTTAAAGCATTCAGTGGTAGAATAATTTCATCCCTTATATGGTTTTTTTGTTTTGTTTTTTGAGACGGAGTCTCACTTTGTTGCCCAGGCTGGAGTGGCAGGATCTTGGCTCACTGCAACCTCCTCCTCCCAGGTTCAAACGATTCTTCTGCCTCAGCCTTCCGAGTAGCTGGGATTACAGGTGTCCACCATGATGCCCGGCTAATTTTTGTATTTTTAGTAGAGACGGGGTTTCACCGTGTTGGCCAGGCTGGTCTCCAACTCCTGACCTCAGGTGATCCACCCATCTTGGCCTCCCAAAGTGCTTGGATTACAGGCGTGAGCAACTGCGCCTGGCCCCTTATGTGTTTTAAGTCATATATATTTGTAAGAATATGTAAGTACCTTGACTTCTAGCACAGACTTCCACAAGCAAGCCCCAGGTGGGGAAGGAAAGGAGGATGGCGACTGATGCAGCTCAGGAAGAGGCTCGGCTGCCGTCACTTGAAAATCACCCAACCCTTCTCCATTCTTGTTGTTTGCTCTTTCCCCCTTCATACAAGATGGTCCCTCAAAACCGTTTCCCCCTCTACCAAGCTGTTACTCTAGGGATTCATAGTTGATTTGTCAAATATTGAGCATCTACTACGTGCCAGGTACTATTCTGTTTCGGGTCCTGAGGCTACAGGACCTAAAATAGAACAATGTTCCTGCCCTCGTGGAACTTATCTCCTACTGAGAGAGCGAGAGAGACAAATGCACATATTTGCAGATAGTGAAACATGATATGAAGAGAATATAGGCCAGCTCTCAGATACACCTTTAGGTGTATTTAGGTCAATTCTGTAAAATTTTTTTACATCTTAACATTTCTGAGATCAAGTTGCTTCTTAGAGTCCATGAAATCCTGAGATAATTGACAGCATTTATTTCTGCTTTAGTGATAAGTAAAATAATGGTGTATCTTAGAATTAATAGAATGTTAGATTTTGTTGTATATGGTAGCTGCCACAGTTATCTTAGACAAGTCCAGTACCACATTCATCTACACAGTCATTTAACAAGTATTTATTATTTACCTGCTACACACCAGGCACTTCTGTGTGCAGAACATAGGAGGATAAAGCAGGGTAAGAGGATGGAAAGAGACAGGGATGATGAGATGCCAGGAGAGGGAGGCTGCCTCTTAGGTAGGATGATCAGGGAAGACTCTACAATAAGTTGCATCTGAGATGTCCTCCCCACTAGCACAACCTCAAACAGATGATGCCTAAATTTTATCCCTGCATTTGTCAGGCAACTTCTCATGTACACCGAGATCAAAATTGTGCAGTATGCTTGTGCAGTATACAAGTGATATACTTGTGCAGCATGAAAGTGATATACTTGTGCAGCATGAAAGTGATATACTTGAGCAGTATACTACTTTTTGCTGCAGTGATACCGCCTATATACCAATTAGAATCGTGGAGTGTGATCAGGCATGGTTGCTCACACCTGTAATCCCAGCACTTTGGGAGGCCAAGGCGGGCGGATCACAAGGTCAGGGGTTCGAGACCAGCCTGACCAACATAGTGAAACCCTGTCTCTACTAAAAATACAAAAATTAGCCAGGCGTGGTGGCGTGTGCCTGTAATCCCAGCTACTCAGGAGGCTGAGGCAGGACAATCACTTGAACCCAGGAGGTGGAGGTTGTAGTAAGCCAAGATCGCACCATTGTACTCCAGCCTGGGCAACAGAACGAGACTCCGTCTCAAAAAAAATAAATAAATAAATAATCATAGAGTGCGGAGCTGGCAAAGACGTCACGGCATGACTCTTGTATTGAGAGTTAACTTTGACAGGATCAGAGCATTGCTGAATCTTCCTCAGACACTGCCATCATCCGGCCTTGCCTCCAGTCCAGGCTCCAGCCAGGCCTCCTGGTGCTTTCAGGAGAGCCACACCCTTCCCCTCCTTCCACCAGGGTTGGACTCTGGCACATCCCCATTCCTTTACTCTCCATTCTCTATCTGTGAGGAAAATGAGAGCTTTTTAAAAAATCAGGCCCTAAATTTGGCATTGTCCTGAGATCTTTGCTAAGACTGCTGTCCTCAGAGCACCTGGAAATACTAATTCACCACTGTTACGAAGATTCACAAATCCCAGCATTTTTGCTTTTCTAGGGACTATTTTTCACAAATCCCAGCATTTTTGCTCTTCTAGGGACTATTTAGTTCTCTGAACTAGACTTTACTATTAAAGTTACCACGTTTTAGATCTCCTTCATTCTCTTTCTCTTTAAAGACTTAGCTTCCTCCTCCATTCCCCCCATCACCAGCTTTCTTGGCACACAGTTTCTAAAGGTAATTAGGCTGTGAAGTTGGAAGACATGCACACATGCACATATCTGTCTGTTGAATTGTGGAGGGCAGTACATGGCAGCTTTAGCTAGATATACCTTGGTCTCTGTTCCTGCACAGTAATGCTGTTACATTGGCACACTAAGGCCATGATTTTTGTTAACTAAAAGAGAGTTTAGGAATATCTCTTTTTGAAGGTCAGGTTGCACAACAGTAAATAATGAGTTTTTTTTCTTCCTCCTTTTCATGAAGTACATGAATATTCATTATCACCTTTGTCAACTCTACACCCCATCTGGCCCTTATAGAACGTGTAGGAATTGAGAATAAATTAATCAACGCCTACTTAAAAGAAATTTGTGGGCTTTGGAAAATAAGTATACCCCAACAGTCTGAAATTCTAAATTGTATGGGTCAAAATAAGATTATGTGTGTTTTAGAAGGAATATTTTTGGTTCAAAGTAGGTAGATTATAAACCGGGTGGCTTACGTAATTTTATGTAAATGAATTTGAAGTCCTTGTTTCTTAAAATGTAGCATTTAGTTTAATTTTTAATTTTTAAGGATATATTGTCACTAAATTTTAAAAATATTAGCAGACATGAAATGAAAACTCGGAGTACTTGGTTATTAAGTAAATTTTCAATGCTTCTAAACTTTATTTGGAATTTTGGAAAATGTTCAGTTTTTGGAACATTATTTGAAGAAACATCACTGGCATGTTGTGGTCTGAAAAAGAAAGTATATTTTGTTCTGATTTTTATTCCTTTATTTGGCTTTTGGGTGTTGGCCCTTCTGGTGCAACGGTTTTTCTACAAATGTGAAATGTCTTGCCTTATAGGCATCTTTGGTTTTTAAGTGAAAGACCTCTTTGTGCATCAAATTTGTACTCACAAATAACTTTCTGTTGTGGTATTAGGGGAAAAAAAATTGCACCAATGAAGTGAGTAGTTGCAGAGAAAGAAAAAGATAATGCTTTTAGCCATTTATTTCTTTCTAGATTTAAATATTTATGAATTAGAATAATGAATTTCAATTAAAACAAGTTTTAATGTAATATAAATGTTATAAAATGCTTTAAAAAGCTTTTTTATTATTTCAAACAAATGCATAACATAGTATAGTTTAATACTGGCAGACAAACCATTTTTGCAATTAATATTTACATAAGGAGTTATGATTTGTTATATTTTGACTAGAGTAATTGATAGTTATATGTCATAGTAACTTGGGATTATATGTTTTTTAATTTTAGCTACAGTCATGGAGTAGCTGCAAAATATGAGCTAAATCACCTTCATTGCTACGTTCAGGAAATTTAGTTTGAGTGACTTCAATATTTTTATCATCTAATTTGCTATAAAGTAGTGTGTCTCTGTTAATAGTATCTTAGCAGCTCTGCAGTAAAGGCAGTAGGCAAAGGTGTCCATCAGTAAATTTGTCTCCTCATTTCCCTGTATTTATTACTGTCTCTTTTATGTTCTTTTTAAGTACATAATACTTGAGAACTTTGCCTTTTGTAAAACTTGTCTCAGAGTTCATAAAATGTGTTTTTGTTCATCTTTTTTTAATTTTTATTTTATTTTATTTTTTTTTGAGATGGAGTCTCGCTCTGTCACCCAGGCTGGAGTGCAGTGGCTCGGTCTCGGCTCACTGCAAGCTCCGCCTCCCAGGTTCACGCCATTCTCCTGCCTCAGCCTCCCGAGTAGCTGAGACTACAGGCGCCCGCCACCACGCCCGGCTAATTTTTTGTATTTTTAGTAGAGACGGGGTTTCACTGTGTTAGCCAGGATGGTCTTGATCTCCTGACCTCGTGGTCCACCCACCTTGGCCTCCCAAAGTTCTGGGATTACAGGCTTGAGCCACCGTGCCTGGCCTCTTCATGTTTTATTTATAATTGTTTCCCTTTAGAAGATGTAAATGAAGAAATTGTTAATCTTATAAATGAATAAGAAAGCCTATATTTTTCACCTTTTTTGATCCCGTTATGAAATTTTCTTTACAATGTTTTATACTATTATTGTGATTAGTACCATCACCATTAGGCTTATTATTAGTGGATTATGAAGGAAATTTCAAATTTTATCGACAGGAACCTAAAAAGGGGGGAAAATGGCCACCCTGTTTTATTTCTGAGTGTTTAGATAAAAACGTCTTAGAGTTGCAACTTCTAGTTTCATGATTAAGAAATTATCTATCTACTTTTTTTTTTTTTAATTGAGTTGGAGTCTTGCTCTTTTGCCCAGGCTGGAGAGCAGTGGCACAATCTCGGCTCACTGCAACCTCCGCCTCCCGGGTTCAAGCAATTCTCCTGCCTCAGCCCCCTGGGTAGCTGGGGTTACAAGTGCATGCCACCACACCCAGCTAATTTTTGTATTTTTAATAGAGATGGGGTTTCATCACATTGGCCAGGATGGTCTTGATCTCTTGACCTTGTGATCCGCCCGCCTCGGCCTCCCAAAGTGCTGGGATTACAGGCGTGAGCCACCGTGCCCAGCCTCTACTTGCTATTTTATTTGAAATCTGTTTTTTCTTTCTCTCAGTGTTCTCAAACTATTTGTAACTCCTTTGTTATTTTCTCCCAGTTTAAGATCCTTAACGTACCCATGTCCTCTCAACTTGCTGCAAATCATTGGAACCAGCAACAGGCAGAACAAGAAGAGAGGATGAGAATGAAAAAGCTCACACTAGATATCAATGAACGGCAAGAACAAGAAGATTATCAAGGTATAAAATCATCTATAAGAGAAGTGGAAATTTTTGTTGCCTTTTGAGCATCAAAATTGTCATTTTGTCTCACGTTTTAATGTCATATTTTTCCATATTTATGCTGAGAAATTCATTTTGTATCCCACTGTGTTTATTTTTCTTTCACTTATTTGTAAAATAACAATAATGTAATTTTCACCATATTTTGCTCTAATTAAATTAGAGTATAAACTGCTAGCTATGTTTGCAAGCAAGGTGATAATCAATTTTTAATTGCTTCACATTGCCAGCCAGTTGTGTGCAGATTCATTTAACAAACAGTGTGCATTGCTTAATGACAGGGATACATTTTTAAAAATGTGGCATTAGGCAGTTTCATCATTGTGCAAACATCGTAGAGCGTCCTTGACAAACCTAGATGGTGTAGCCTACTATACACTGAGGCTGTATGGTGTAGCCGTTATGAACTGATGGGACCACCATTGTATAGATGTCTGTCATTGACTGGAACATGGTCACGCGGCACACGACTGTATTTACCTCCTTTTGTCTATTTGGAGTCCTGGTCTTGAGGAACCTGTGTTCCTTCAGATTTGAGGAAATACTCAAATTAGGATTCTCGTTTTATGCATACATACCCAGCATTTTTCGGTTAATTGGAACCTTACATATCGAGTCCATGGAGACTTCATAAGCTAGCGTTTTGGTGTTCTGTGGTATGCAGATTTTACAGCCATAACAGTTGTTTATACAGCACTGTACTGAACAAACGGCTATTTGTGCAGGAGAGTGTGTGTAAATCAGTATTTGTGGTTTCTAATCTTTTTTTTTTTTTTTTTTAAGACGGAGTCTCTGTCACCCAGGCTGGAGTGCAGTGGCGTGATCTCGGCTCACTGCAAGCTCCGCCTCCCGGGTTCACGCCATTCTTCTGCCTCAGCCTCTCTGAGTAGCTGGGACTACAGGCGCCCGCCACCACGCCCGGCTAATTTTTTGTATTTTTAGTAGAGACGGGGTTTCACTGTGGTCTCGATCTCCTGACCCTCGGCCTCCCAAAGTGCTGGGATTACAAGCGTGAGCCACCGCGCCCAGCCTGATTTCTAATCTTTTAATCTCACTTGTAGAATGTTCTCTCCTAGTTTATACCCAACAGTGTTTTTGTTTGTTTTAAGAGCCTTCCTCTGTCATCCAGGCTGGATGGAGTGCAGTGGCGCAATCACTGCAGCCTCAAACTCCTGGGCTCAAGTGATCTTCCTGCCTCTGCCTCAGCCCCCCAAGTAGCTAAGATTACAGACTTGTGCCACCATACCTGGCTAATTTTTAAATTTTTGTAGAGAGGGGATCTTGCTATGTTGCCCAAGCTCATCTTGAACTCCTGGGCTTGAGCAGTCCTCTCGCCTCTGCATCCCAAAGTGGTAGGGTTATAGACGTGAGCCGCCACACCCAGCTCCAACATTCTTAATGATAATAGCTAACACTGAGTGCTTACTCTTTGGCCAGACACTGTTTTATGTACTTTTTCAAAGCATATAATCCTCATAACAATTCTTTGAGACAAGTGTTGTTGTTATCTGCTTTTTACATTGAGGGAAATTGAACCTAAAGTCCCACAGCTAGCCGAGCGCGGTGGCTCACGCCTGTAATCCCAGCACTTTGGGAGGTGGAGGCGGGTGGATCACGAGGTCAGGAGATCGAGACTCATCCTGGCTAACACCGTGAAACCCCGTCTCTACTAAAAATACAAAAAATTAGCCGGGTGCGGTGGTGGGCGCCTGTAGTCCCAGCTACTCGGGAGGCTGAGGCAGGAGAATGGCGTGAACCTGGGAGGCGGAGTTTGCAGTGAGCCAAGATCGCGCCACTGCACTCCAGCCTGGGCAAAAGAGCAAGACTCCGTCTCAAAAGAAAAAAAAAAAGTCCCACAGCTAGAAAGTGACAGAGCTGGGATATTAACCAATAGTCTCGCTCTACACACGATGCTCTTAGCTATTGCAATGCACTGCCTCTTAGGCTTTTTTACTGCCTCGTAAGATAGCTGTGTGGTGGCCAAATTCATAGTAAAGGGAACATTGGGTATTAAAAGAGTCTCCTCCCTTGATAATGCTTTTTTAAAACTTCTTAATCATTTTAGTCTGTATAATGGCTATTTTTCTTTAGTCAGCTCCCTGACAGGACTAATAAACTTAATCTCCCCAACATTTCATTCACTCTGTAGGAAGAGTACATTTCTAAGAGTTAACAGCATTTTCTTTTTTTCTCCTAATTACAGAAATGTTGCAGTCTCTTGCACAGCGCCCAGCTCCAGCAAACACCAATCGTGAGAGGCGGCCTCGCTACCAACATCCGAAGGGAGCACCTAATGCAGATCTAATCTTTAAGACTGGTGGGAGGTAAAGCAGTCATTACTTCTTCCTTAGCTGTTTGTGTTCATGATGTCCATAAGCATAAATTCGAGAATTTGGATTATAGTTTTTGGCAAAGGCCTGATTTTTAGCAAAATAGAAAAGTCTTTGAATTGTAGATATTTGAGGGGAAAAAATCTGCTTTATACTATAGTTATGGCTGTTCTGCTTTTTTTTTTTTTTTTTTTTTTTTTTTTTGAGACAAGGTCTTGCTCTGTCGCCCAGGCTGAAGTGCAGTGGCACAATCGCAACTCACTACAGCCTCACCCTCCTGGGCTCAAGTGATTCTCCCACCTTAGCCTCCCAAGTAGCTGGGACTATAGGCATGCACCACCACACCTGGCTAATTTGTATGTCTTTTGTAGAGACAGGGTCTCGCCATATTGTGTAGGCTGGTCTCGAACTCCTGAGCTCAAGCCATCTGCCCATGTGGCTGTTCTTACAAAGACATTGGTTTCAGCTAGAGCTTGGCTTTTGCCCTCTCTGAGTGGACTTCTTCTTTCTTCTTTTGCTTTAATAGGAAGGAGTTGTTATAGATGAGCAAGAGAGAGACATCATAGGCTTTGTGTTAGAATTTCTCAGGTGAGGGTTAATTAATATCGATGTTTACAAAAACTAAAAATCTATTTTCTAGACTTTTAACCATGCAAGTAGAGTTTGTTCCTAAGCTCTTATTTATTTATTTATTTATTTATTTTTTGAGACACAGTCTTGCTCTGTCACCCAGGCTGGAGTGCAGTGGCGTGATCTCGACTCACTGCAACCTCCATTTCCTGGTTCAAGCGATTCTCCAGCCTCAACCTCCCGAGTAGCTGGGACGACAGGACACGCCACCGTGTCTGGCTAATTTTTGTATTTTTAGTAGAGACGGGGTTTTACCATGTTGGCCAGGCTAGTCTCGAACTCCTCACCTCAGGTGATCGCCCGCCTTGGCCGCCCAAAGTGCTGGGATTACAGGCGTGAGCCACTACACCCAGCCTGTTTCTTAAATTATAAAATTTCCTGATGGAATTCCTACCAGTTCCACTTAAATTGTTTAATGTGAGATAATTTAAAACTCTATAAAGAATTTGAAAGTGAAGATGTTCCCTAATAAGACCTCTTTTATGTTTTTTAAGGGTAAGTAATTTAAAGTTTTTCTGGGACATGATCTAAAGACCCATATCATCAAATAATTTTGTTCTTTTTTTTTTTTTTTGAGACCGAGTCTCACTCTGTCACCAAGGCTGGAGTGCAGCAGCGTGATCTTGGCTCTCTGCAACCTCCACCTCCCGGGTTCAAGTGATTCTCCTGCCTCAGCCTACCAAGTAGTTGGTATTAAAGGTGCCCACCAACCACGCCCGGATAATTTTTATATTTTTAGTAGAGATGGGGTTTCACCATGTTGGCCAGGCTGGTCTCGAACTCCTAACCTCAGGTGGTCCACCCATCCCAATTAATTTTGTCTTGCAGTTAAGTTAAAGTGACAGTGGCTTCTGCTGCCCTTACTGATCTCACTTAGTGGATTAGTGTTTACACCAAGGCTCTACAGCAGCCTAAGATGTCACTTTGTTGTTGGGAGCAGGGGAGCAGGTGTAGACGGGGAGTGTGCTGGGGATGGCAGAATTAGATCATGATTCAGGAGGGTATCATGGGGGAAAATGTAGTCATCAGAGCCTGTGCCTGTTACTCACTGAACATCACTGAACATATTCATGTGTTCTGGTGGTATTTTTCTTTGAACTATTTGCTCAGATAACTCTAATCAAATTGTAATGTAGAAAATTGGCTTGTCAAGACAGTTTAGAGATCTGT
This sequence comes from Symphalangus syndactylus, assembly GCF_028878055.3. Classification (NCBI taxonomy): domain Eukaryota; kingdom Metazoa; phylum Chordata; class Mammalia; order Primates; family Hylobatidae; genus Symphalangus; species Symphalangus syndactylus. The sequence continues at coordinate 17,349,735 of NC_072432.2, read as the reverse complement.
TCTTTAGCATCTGTTGAGTATAATTTAAAAAAAAAAAATCCTAGCTGGAAATGACCTGTAAACCCATCTAATTGGGCATAATAAGATATTAGGTTATTTTTAATTATCCAAACTTTATTAAAGTCCTTTAATTAAGCCTGTTTTATTGCTGCTAAAATGTAGACACTAGTTAGGTTAACAGGCAATGAAAAATGTTCATTTCCTGTTTTTGCATTTTCTTAGAGTAGCTTTAAATATATGCCACAGTGTTCTTGATAACATCTATTCCCTCCTGTCTCATCATCAGAGACCAAAACTATTAGAATATTTTTATTTCGGTTGGTAAAAAGTAATGCGGTTTTTGCCAATAAAAGTAATGGGAAAAACTGCAATTACTTTTGCACCAGCATAATATCTTGGTGTTTTCATCATCTTCACCTGTTCATATTGCAGCCTAACGTCTCTGAATAGCACATTTCTTAACCTGGTTGCCAGCGTTAGTCACTTTGCAGAGTTCCTTCACTTTCTATTTTCCCATCCTCCCTCCAGTTCCTCCTTGGAAGAATCGGCTACACTTGCCTCTTCTTCCTTGCTCCCACTTGGGTGGCGTACCCCTGCCAATTCACAGCTGGCAGTGGGAGGCATTGCCCACCCCAGTGGCTATGCTAGAAAAGAAAAGTTCATTATTGACCCCTGTCACCTTCTCAGTCCCTAGGTCTAGGCAGCTTCTGCCATCACTGGCATCCCCAACCTGTCATCTCTTGGCCTCATCTCAGCAGCACTTTGCATTGTGGGCCCTCCTTGTTCTCCCAACAGACCCTTCCTTGGCGTTGTGATTCTGCTGGCTTCTGGGTTTTCCCTTCCCCCTGATCACTGCGGCTCCTGCTGCTGACACTGCCTACTTTCTGCGCTTGCCCTGCCCAGGGATGTCTGTGTTCCTTGGGCTCAGCCTGGGCCCTCTTCTCCTTCTACACTCTCAAAGGAGGTGTCATCCCTCCCAGTGGCCTGGCTACCATCCAGGTCTCCAGCCCAGATCTCACGTTTTCATTTCTGACTTTCCACCCACCTGTGACTCAGAGATGGAAGACTCCGTGCCCCTGCTCCAGACCCCTCTTCCCCAGGGTCTCCAGTGCATGGAGAGGAAGCGTTGTCTGCCCCCTTGTCCACAAAAGAAGAGGAAGTTGTGTTATTGACAGCTCCTCCTCCCTCAATCCCTAGATCTAGTTCACTAGCAAATCCTCTGCATTCTGCTCCCAAATGGCCCTCACTCTTGCCTGTTCTGTTCTCTGCCCATAGCCAAGACCCTGGGTCAAGCCACCATTGCCTCTTGCCTGGGTTGCTGTTGCTGCCTCAGCCTCCTCATCAGCCTCTCCGTCTCAACCCTTCAACCCTTTCCAATTCATTCTCTCCCTACAGACCCAGTGTTCTTTCTAAAATACAAATTTGATATCTGCGTGTGCCCTTCTGCTTAAAATCATCCAATGGCTCCTCGTGGCTTGTAGGATAAAAAGTCTAAACTCCTCAACTTGGTTCCCAAGGCCCCGTGGTGCAGGTGGACATACGTTACTGCTTCATCTCCTGCTGTTCTTTCCCCTGCTGCAGCCTAGCTGACCTTTAGTTCTGTGTTCTTTTTGCCTCCTCTATGTGGAACAGTCTCCAGCTGTTCCCCTGGAGAGCGCCTGCTCCTTCAGGTCCTGCCTTGGTGTTCTTGAGTCTGACATAGGTCAGTGCGGATTTGCTGCCATGACTTAACGGTATTTCTGCAGACCTTGTCCTCCTTAAGTGCCGCTTAGCTTGTCTCTATTCCCCACGAGATTACAGGCGATGAGGGCAGGGACTAAGTCTCATGTTGTTTCCATTCTGTCTCCTTCAAAGCTCTTGGTGCCTGGCACCTAGTAGATGCTCAGTAAATATTTGGTGAATGGACAAAAGAGCTTTTCACAGTCTGTGTTTAGTCGCTGAATAAACGTTCTCACTCCAATTCTGCTCCTTAGCTCTTCCCTCTGTTTTTCTTTTTTGTAAGAGTCCCAGCTCTTGAGCTAGCCACTCAACCTGTTTTAAAATCTCTTAAAATAGCACCTTAAAAAAAGAAAACCTAACTTGTCCATCAGTCTTAAGAATAGCACTCTGTAAAGTATCATGACTGGAATTTTTATAGTCAGTGCTCCTAAAGCATAGGTGCGATAAACATGGTAGACGAACAGGCAAACATGGAAACATGAGATTTTACCCTTTAGAGGACCAGATGTTCTTTGCCTTTTTTAAAATTTACATTTTAAGGCTGGTTGTGATGTCTCATACCTGTATCCCAGCAATTTGGGAGGCCAAGGAAGGCGGATCACCTGAGGTCAGGAGTTTGAGACCAGCCTGACCAACATGGTGAAACCCCGTCTCTACTAAAAATAGAAAAATTAGCCAGTCGTGGTGGTGGACACCTATAATCCCAGCTACTCAGGAGTCTGAGGCAGGAGAATCACTCAAACCTGGGAGGTGAGGTTCCAATGAGCCAAGATTGCGCCATTGCACTCCAGCCTGGGCAACAAGAGTGAAACTCCATTTAAAAAATCAGTTATTAATATTAGTAATGTTATATGGCAGATAAAGGGAAATTTATTTGGAAACTGATTATAAAGTAGTTTAGGTCCAGGAGCAGTGACTCACGCCTGTAATCTCAGCACTTTGGGAGGTCGAGGTGGAAGGATCGCTTGAGCCCAGGAGGCAGAGACTGCCATATCACACCACTGCACTCCAGGTTGGGTGATAGAGCCAGACCCTGTCTCAAAAAAAAAAAAGTAGTTTAAAAAAAAAAATTTTTTTTTTTTTTGAGACGACATCTTGCTCTGTTACCCAGGCTGGAGTGCAGTGGCACAGTCTCAGTTCAGTGCAGCCTCCACCTCCTGGGTTCAAGTGATTCTCCTGTTAGCCTTCCGAGTGGCTGGGATTACAGGTGTGCAGTCCACCACTCTTGACTAATTTTTGTATTTTTAGTAGAGACGTGGTTTCACTATGTTGGCCAGGCTGGTCTTGAACTCCTGACCTCAGGTGATCTGCCAGCCTGGGCCTCCCAAAGTGCTGGGATTATAGGTGTCAGCCACCACACCCGGCATAAACTATTTTTCTCCTGTAGCTTTTGATGGACTCCCAGATTTTAATTTGTATTTGTATATTTTCTAACCAGGAGATCCTTGAAATAAGGACATAAATTAAAATTTCAGCCCTTTAACAAATAAAGAGGCATTTGCTTACAATGAGTTGAAACGGCAGCAGTGCTGTAAGTAAAACTATTATGTAGGGTTTTCTGTATTGCAGAACAAGGTTGTTTTTCTAATGCACTAGTATTGAAAAACTGTGAAGCTTAACATTTTTGGCAAGTATTAATACTTACATGGCTTAGATGCTACTAATTCATATGGGTTATTTTAATGCTTCTTAAACTTTAAAATACATATTAACTGTCTAGACTCTTATTAAAAAGCAAGTTCTGATTAGTTTCTTTTATTATTATTACTTTTTTATTATTATTGTGGAATGCTTCATGAATTTGCGTGTCATTCTTTTTTGTTGTTTTTTGAGATGGAATCTTGTTCTGTTGCCCAGGCTGGAGTGCAGTGCCGGGATCTCAGCTCACTGCAGCATCTGCCTCCTGAGTTCGAGCAATTCTTGTGCCTCAGCCTCCCAAGTAGCTGTGATTACAGGCATCTGCCACCATGCACAGCTAATTTTTTTTTTTTTTGAGACGGAGTCTCACTATATCGGAGTGCAGTGGTGCAATCTCGGCTCACTGCAACCTCCGCCTCCCGGGTTCAAGCAATTCTCTGCCTCAGCCTCCCGAGTAGCTGGGATTACAGGCGCCTGCCACCACGCTCGGCTAATTTTTGTATTCTTAGTAGAGGCGGGGTTTCACCATCTTGGCCAGGCTGGTCTTGAACTCCTGACCTCATGATCCACCCTCCTCGGCCTCCTAAAGTGCTGGGATTACAGGCGTGAGCCACCGCGCCCAGCCAAATTTTTGTATTTTTAGTAGAGATGAGGTCTCACCATGTTGGCCAGGCTGGTCTCAAACTCCTGACCTCAAGTGATCTGCCTGCATCAGCCTCCCAAAGTGCTGGGAGTACAGGCGTGAGCCACTGCACCCCACCTGCGTGTCATCCTTGCACAGGGCCGTGCTAATCTTCTCTGTATCACTACAATTTTTAGTATATGTGCTGCCAAGGTGAGCACAACAAGCTCTGGTTACTTTTAAACAAGATCTCCAGTGATGTCAAAGCTGCTGGTGTGTGGCCTACACTTAGCGGCATAGGAGTGTACTATCTGACTTTTAAACCCATCTTTTTAAAAATGATTTTGTTGTTGTTTTATTTTGTTTTTGAGACGGGGTCTTGCTCTGTCACCCAGGCTAGAGTACAGTGGCGTGATCACAGCTCATTGCAGCCTTGACCGCCTGGGCTCAAGCATTCCTGCCTCAGCCTCTCAGTATCTTGGACTACAGGCACACACCACTACAAATAGCTATTTTTTTTTATTTTTAGTGGAGTCAAGGGCTCACTGTGTTGCCCAGGCTGGTCTTGAGCTCTTGTAAACCTACCTTAAGTAGAGTCTGCATTTTTTCATCAGATTTTTTTTATATCTTTATGTAAGGTTAAATTAGTGATAGTTTTGTTATAGAGTCCCTTGTAGAATTGCATTTAATCCGAAGTGTATATTGTATTAATACACAGTTTTTGAGCTGATAGATTTTTGAGTCACTCAGAATGATTGTTTGCCTATAAACCAGTCGAATGACACCCTGTGCTATAACTAGTGATATAACTATACCTTACTTAGCAAAGATTTTGAACACTTTTTTCCTGTCATTTACTGCACTTATTTAAAGTGTTCTAGGTTAGATAGCTGCCTTTTCTTGACTTCAGGAGAGATGCTTGAATCTTCTCTTTCATTCTCTCAGGGAATACTTGTGTTCCTTCCATCAGTTCATTTCTGGAAGAGTTATGGATCTTATCCAGCTGAGGATATGCTTTTCCATATTTGCATCTTAACGCTTTGAAAGTTTCTTGCTCTGTGAAAAACAAACTGTTCATCTACTTGGGCTGCCATGACAAAGTATTACAACCCTAGTGGCTTAAACGACAGATGTCTGTTGTCTCACAGCACTGGAGGCCGCCAGCAGGAAAACTGAGGTCAGGGAGTCAGTGGGGCTGGTTCCTTCTGAGGCCTGGAGGAAGACTGCTCCAGGCCTGCCTTCTAGCTGCTGGGGGTGCTGGCAGTCTTTGGCTTCCATACCTTGTCATACCTCACCCTGGTCTCTGCCTTTGTCTTCACGTGGCCTTTTCCCCCTGTGTGTGTCTGTGTGCAAATTTCCCTTTTTATAGAGATGCAGTCATATGGGATTAGGGCTCCACCCTGCTCCAGTATGGCCTTACCTTAAGTAATTACATCTACAGCAACCTTGTTTCCAAATATGGTCACATTCTGAGGTCCTGCAGTTCAATGTCAACATGTGAATTTTGAGGATACACAACTGAACCATAACACAAACTGTGAATTCTTAGCATCTTAAGAATTAGTTGTAGAAGAGAACAGAGCCACCCCTCCAGTCATTGCTCCAATGGCTCTGGTTAAGTTGTAGTTCAGTAGTGAGCACAAATGCTCTCAAAAAAGCACTACAGTTGTCCTCGGTATCCACAGGGGGTTGCTTCCCGGACCCCCTCAGACACCAAAATGCAGACACTCAAGTCCCTGGTAAAAAATGGTGTAGCATTTATGTATAACGTATGCACATCCTCCCGTGTACTTTAGATCATCTCTAGATTACTTGTAATACCTAATAAAGTGTAGATGCTATGCAGATAGTTGATATACTGTATTGTTTTTAATATTTATGTAATTTTTTATTGTTTGGGTTTTTTTTTTCCCAAATATTTTTGATCCATGGATGTGGAACCCGCAGATGCCAGGGCCAACTGTAACTTGGGGGAGTTACTTGGTGGTGGTGGGTAGTGTTGCAGACACCATCTTGCTGGACTTTGCCCTGTGGCAATAAGCTCTCTGATGTGACCCTGTTTGTTCCTTTAGGAGACGTTGATCCAGCAGCACGTGTCATTTCATTAGGTCCTGTATCTGATGTTGTGGATAGTGGAGTCCTCCAGCAATTGAACGAGAGCAGTGGACACATCTCAGCAGGTCGGTCTAGAGAGTTGCGAATCTAAACCTGGGACAGGCTGGGGCCAGGAGGCAGAAACACCAGCCTCTGCCAACACCGGAACAAGCCGACGCTTCCAGACAAGGCGGAAAAGGCCTTTTGTAATGGAAATCTCGCGAGGGTTAATCTTCTCTTGAGAATGGCAGTCAAGAAATGAGATGGTTCACTTGACTACTGAGCAGTTACACCAAGGAGAGCGTGAAGGAGATGATTGAGCCAGAGAAGAAACGGGTTGTGATGGTAATGGTGTGGGGGAAATGAACTTGAGCTTTAAACTTGATTTCAGTTTCAGTGTCTCTGAATTGAACATCCCACGTTGGAAGAAGATACATTTGGGGGCTCCAGGACTACAGTAGAAAAGTATAGAGCAAGCAGGAAAATCTTCTAGTAAAACTTACATGCAGGACAACAAAATGATGAAAGATATCCAAATACCAGATAATCCACCAGGAAGGCTTTTGTTTAGGAATTTGTTTCAAGAGGAACAAGGGATGAGGGAGAAAAATCCGTTTTATCCATCAGAGTCAGTGATATAAAATTGGCTATTAGGGTAAAAGAAAAATGTGAAGACTATTTTAGTATACAGAGAGCATTAATTCAGATGGCTTAGAAAAGTGATACCAGCCCAAGAACAGGGATCTAGTTGAGCCCATTGTAAGTATCATTGAAAACAAAACATGCCAGTCAGCATGTCACAGAAAACGAACGAAGGACAACAAGAAGCGGATGAGAATATTTTGTTGACCTTCATGGGTTTACAGCCTCTGTCTCTAAACAAAGTATGGAAACAAGTAGAGCTTTTATTTTGCTTTTATTTTTGTTTTGTTTCGTTTTGTTTTCCCCCACTAAATAGAAATGAGGGTTCTTAGTCTGTTTCTGACAATCTGTTAATTTCTTAGGATAGTTGTCTTTCGTTTGCTTTCCAGTAGGCATAGTACATTTAGTTGAAGAGCACATCTGTATGCTACAACTTGATTACATCTTTTTTTCTAGCTATTTTGCATTTTTTCATTTACCATGTTTCAGTTTCTGCATGTAGATTTAAATAAGAAACAAAAGTTGTAAAGTTGTAACATTTCACATGGAAATGCTGCCCAATCTTCACCAGCTTCAGAAATCTGACCTTTGCCGATGCTGCAATAAAGTGTTGTAATTTAGATGTGGCGTGGTATTGTTTTATTTGGTTTGGGTTTTGGAAACGGATTGAACGGGTAAATTGGTATCTCCCAGCGTCATCTTTGTGCTTTAAAAATACATTCTCAGGCCGGGCGCGGTGGCTCACGCTTGTAATCCCAGCACTTTGGGAGGCCGAGGCGGGCGGATCACGAGGTCAGGAGATCGAGACCACGGTGAAACCCCGTCTCTACTAAAAATACAAAAAAATTAGCCGGGCGTGGTGGCGGGCGCCTGTAGTCCCAGCTACTCGGAGAGGCTGAGGCGGGAGAATGGCGTGAACCCAGGAGGCGGAGCTTGCAGTGAGCCAAGACTGCGCCACTGCACTCCAGCCTGGACGACAGAGCGAGACTCCGTCTCAAAAAAAAAAAAAAATACATTCTCGGCCGGGTGCGGTGGCTCACGCCTGTAATCCCAGCACTTTGGGAGGCCGAGGTGGGCGGATCACGAGGTCAGAAGATCGAGACCATCCTGGCTAACACAGTGAAACCCCGTCTCTACTAAAAATACAAAAAATTAGCCGGGCGCGGTGGTGGGCGCCTATAGTCCCAGCTACTCAGGAGGCCGAGGTAGGAGAATGGCGTGAACCTGGGAGGCGGAGCTTGCATTGAGCCGAGATCGCACCACTGCACTCCAGCCCAGGCGACAGAGCGAGACCCCGTCTCAAAAAAATAATAAGAAGTTAGAGGTGAAATCAATTTAAAATTTTAAGACTTAGTATGCTATGAGTAAAAGCACATTTTTGGCATTCTGTTGTTTTTTTTTCCTTCTGGTAACGCACATGCATGCATTCTTAATTTAAATGATTTTTTGTAAACCTTTGGAAGTACAAAGGGCATTCAGTCATCTTCTGTTGTCTCAATAGACATGTTTCTTTCTGGAGGAGTAACCTTGAAAATTGTTGGATTATCACTTAAATGTCAGTTTCTTTAGAAGCTATTCTAATTGTATAGTTACTGGGAAAAGCACATCAGATTCTGTTGAGTGTATGCTTGTATGTGTGAAAATGCTAATGTTTTTATTGTTTGGCCTCCTACAGGTTAATGGAAAACTTTTTGTTTTCAGGGTGTATAGTCTGTTTTATGTTGGATTTATGGATTTAAGCTTTTTTTTTTTTTTTTTGAGGCAGAGTTTCACTCTTGTTGCCCAGGCTAGAGTGCAATGGTGCGATTTTGGCTCACCGCAGCCTCTGCCTCCCAGGTTCAAGTGAAGTGATTCTCCAGCCTCAGCCTCCCGAGTAGTTGGGATTACAGGCATGCGCCACCACACCACCTAATTTTATATTTTTAGTAGAGATGGGGTTTCTCTATGTTGGTCAGGCTGGTCTTGAACTCCTGACCTCAGGTGATCCACCTGCCTTGGCCTCCCAAAGTGCTGAGATTACAGGCGTGAGCCACCACACCCAGCCAGATTTAAACTTTTATATGAATACTTGGAGACCAAGGGAAAACAGATTCATTGGACAGATACCTCTTGATCTCACTCTATACACTAAGGCACTGTTGTAAGCCCTGGGGATAGAGGTGGAGGGACAGTCACTGTCCTGGAGGAACTAACATCCTTCTAACAGGGGAAACAGACAAGAAATGTGAACAATTCAGTGAATTTAAGCCATGGTATCTGTGAAGTGCTTAGAGCAAGGCTTGGCACATAGGAAGGATTCTTTTAGTGGCCACTGCTGTAATTATTGTGTGTGCTGTTTCCTAGGCTCATGCCCCTTGCCTTTTTTTTTTTTTTTTTTTTGGAGACGGAGTCTTGCCCTGTCGTCCAGGCTGGAGTGCAGCAGTGTGATCTCGGCTCACTGCAACCTCCGCCTCCCGGGTTCAAGCGATTTTCCTGCCTCAGCCTCCTGAGTAGCTGGGATTACAGGCACGCACCACCACTTCCAACTAATTTTGTATTTTTAGTAGAGGCAGGGTTTCTCCATGTTGGTCAGGCTGGTCTCGAATTCCTGACCTCAGGTCATCCGTCCGCCTCGGCCTCCCAAAGTGCTAAGATCACAGGCATGAACCATTGCGCCTGGCCGACACACACGACTTTCAACAGCTGTGCTTTATTGCGCATAGAAACGTACCTGAACAGTAGTGGGAACCACGGGAATGCCACTTCAGGGAATACGGCCTTGCCAAGTAGAGAAACAATGTCCCTACCTCCCCAGAGAATACTGAACACTTAAATTCAGGCACAAACCTTTTATTCTCTCAATGTTTCTTCTGTATGCCTCCTCCCTCCCAAAGTTGGGAGGCCATTTGAATATCAAGGAGAAATATGTAGTATTCCCAGTTTATATGATTCTTTAATCCAAAAACTATCATGGCAGCTTCTGAGCCCTGCAATGTGCCTAGACAGGAACTGGCCTGGATCAGACCACCCCAGGTGTTAGTGTCTGAGATACATCGTGGATGGCAGTCAGAACCAACAAAATCCAAGGTGCCCTTTGGAAAAGATGGGAATTTTTTTTTTTTTTTTTTTTTTTTTTTTTGAGATGGAGTCTAGTTCTGCCACCAGGCTGGAGTGCTGTGGCGCAATCTCAGCTCACTGCAACCTCTGCCTCCCAGGTTCAAGCGACTCTACAGCCCCAGCCTCCCAAGTAGCTGGAATAACAGGTGCCCACCACCTCGCCTGGCTGATTTTTGTATTTTTAGTAGAGATGGGGTTTCACCATGTTGGCCAGGCTGGTCTCAAACTCCTGACCTTAGGTGATCTACCTGCCTCGACCTCTCAAAGTGCTGGGCTCATAGGAATGAGCCACCGTGCCTGGCCTGCATATAACTTTTGACTCCCCACAGACTTTACAAATATAACCTGGTGTTGATTTGGAAGCCTTAGCAATATCATAAGTAGTCAGTTAACATGTTTTGTATGTTATATGTTATGTATTTTATTCTTACAATAAAGTAAGCTAGGGATAATGTTATTAAGAAAATCATGGGCCAGGTATGGTGGCTTATGTTTATGATCCCAGCATTTTGGAGGCTGCAGTGGGAAGATCACTTGAGCCATGGAGCTTGTGGCTGCAATGAACAGAGATTGTGCCACTGCACTCCAGCCTGGGCAACTGAGTGAGACCCTGTCTCTAAATAAATAAATAAATAAAACCATAAGGAAGAGAAAATATTTACTATTAAGTGGAAGTGGATCGTCATAAAAGTCTTCATCCTCATCGTCTTCACATTGAGTAGGTAAGGAGGAGGAGTTGGTCTTGCTGTCTCAGGGTGGTAGAGGTGGAAGAAAATCCATGTATAAGTGGACCCATGCAGTTCAAACCTGTGTTATTCAAGAGTCAACTGTAGTCCTGGAGTAGTGAGACCTACAGTAGAGAGGTGAGACCGCAGATTTCTTAACTCCAAACATGTCATGTAATATCTTCACGATACTCAATGAAAAACTCAAGATATTCTTTGGAAAAGGCAGAGACGCAACATGTCTTAGGTTCCCTTCTAAAATTGTTTTCATCTGGCCGGGCGCGGTGGCTCATGCCTGTAATCCCAGCACTTTGGGAGGCCGAGGTGGGCAGATCACAAGGTCAGGAGATCAAGACCATCCTGGCTAACACAGTGAAACCCCGTCTCTACTAAAAATACAAAAAAAAAATTAGCCGGGCATGGTGGCAGGCGCCTGTAGTCCCAGCTGGAGGCTGAGGCAGGAGAATGGCGTGAACCCGGGAGGCGGAGCTTGCAGTGAGCCGAGATCGCACCACTGCACTCCAACCTGGGTGACAGAGCGAGACTCCGTCTCAAAAAAAAAAAATTGTTTTCAAGTTTTTATGTATTCAGAGGTAAACTTTCAGCTATTGGGAGCCCAATGTGTCTTGTAGATTTTTTTCTTTTTGTTTTTTTTTGAGACAGAGTCTCACTCTGATGCCCAGGCTGCAGTGCAGTGGCAGGATCTCTGCTCACTGCAACTTCTGCCTCCGAGGCTCAAGCGATTCTCCCACCTCAGCCTCCCAAGTAGCTGGGATTATAGGCGTGCATCACCACGCCTGGCTGATTTGTGTATTTTTAGTAGAGATGTGGTTTCTCCATGTTGGCCAGGCTGGTCTCGAACTCCTGACCTCAAGTGCTCCATCCGCCTCAGCCTCCCAAAGTGCTGGGATTAGAGGCATAAGCCACTGTGCCTGGCCAGATTTAAACTTTTATATGAATATTTGGAGACCAAGGGAAAACAGATTCATTGGACAGATACCTCCTGATCTCACTCTATATGCCAAGGCACTGTTGTAAGCCCTGGGGATAGAGGTGGAGGGACAGTCACTGCCCCGAAGGAACCAACATTCTTCCAGTGGGGGAAACAGACAAGAAATGTGAACAATTCAGTGAATTTAAGCCATGGTATCTGTGAAGTGCTTAGAGCAAGGCTTGGCACATAGGAAGGATTCCTTTAGTGGCCGCTGCTGTAATTACACCTTTGCGTGTGCTGTTTCCTAGGCTCATGCACCTTGCCTGTCAAGATTCAGTTCAAGCACCACCTCTTCTTGGAAATGCGCGGCCGTCCTCTGGGCCCCCAGCATGATTTAGGGGCTCCTTCCCTTGAGCTTTGTAGGAGGTGTCTCTCTGTCTGCCCGCAGCCCTGGCGGAGGGATGAGTTTAAAGGGAGGGTGGTTAGTCGGCTGCTGTCTTGCAAAACAAACAAGCTTGACCTGTGTACAGGAGTCTAAGGTTAGGAATGGGGGTGCCCTGGGAAGTGCTCAACAAATGCTCCCTCCCACCCCCCAGACTATGGCGATTTGGAGGGAATCGGCCCTGCCCTGGTTTGGAACAGGGCTTCCGCTCTTGACCCAAACGCTGCCTCACCTCAGGCTTGCTGGTGAGCTGTCGCTTGTCTAGTCTGGCTCCACCAGAGGAGCTCAGGAATTTGGAAAATAAAGGCAGGTCTTGCTAGTCACCACGTCCCCAGTTCACACTGACTCTGGATGGCGGCATGGTCACTTAGAGCCTGCTGGTGTCAGTGCTGGCAGGAAATAGCTTGCCTGGACTGATGGGCAGAGAACGCTGTCCTACTGCCACAAACTGTTAGTTTCATTTGTAATCTACGGGATGAACAGGCAAGCTTCATGTACACTTGCCACTAGGGAGCATTCAGGTATGGAACATTGTTGCAGCAGAAGCCCAGAGGCAAGAAATACCTGCTGCAGTCAGAAGAGAGCGAAGGTTCCAGGCTGGCCGTGGTGGCCCCTCATTAGATGCACATTGAGCCCCAGCTTCAGCACTTCCTACCATTATGACCTTGGGTAGTTATCGACCTCTGACTCTCGGTTTTCTCATCTGTAAGATGGGGATAACTTAGTAGGGTTGTATGAGGAGTTAATGGGATAAAGGACATAAGAGGGTGGCTTTTTTTTTTTTTTTTTTTGAGACGGAGTCTCGCTCTGTCGTCCAGGCTGGAGTGCAATGGCACAATCTCAGCTCACTGCAAGCTCCGTCTCCCAGGTTCACGCCATTCTCCTGCCTAAGCCTCCTGAGTAGCTGGGACTACAGGCGCCCACCACCATGTCCGGGTAATTTTTTTTTGTATTTTTAGTAGAGATGGGGTTTCACTGTGTTAGCCAAGATGGTCTCGATTTCCTGACCTCATGATCTGCCCGCCTCGGCCTCCCAAAGTGCTGGGATTACAGGTGTGAGCCACCGCGCCCGGCCAGGGACAGTGGCTGTTATAGCATAAGTGCTCAAGGAAGGTTAACTATTAGTATTATCATGATCATAGTGTCTGTGCGTTGGATACGGTGTTGAACGCACAGTGGACCAAGCAGGCTCTGTCCTTGAAGACCTCAGAAACTCCTCAGGTGTACACAGTCAATATCAGGTTCAGGACTGGGCAGCTAAAATCACACACACGACTTTCAACAGCTGTGCTTTATCGCACATAGAAACGTACCTGAAGAGTAGTGGGAACCATGGGAATGCCACCCTTCAGGGAATACGGCCTCGCCAAGTAGAGAGAATGTTCCCACCTCCCCAGAGACCACTGACCACTTAAATTCAGGCACAAACCTTTTATTCTCTCATTAATGTTTCTTCTGTATGCTCTTCCCTCCCAATAATGTTGGGAGGCTATTGAATATCAAGGAGAAATACATGGTATTCCCAGTTTATATGATACCTTCATCCAAAAAGTATCATGGCAGCTTCTGAGCCCTGCAAAGTGCCTGGACAGGAACTGGCATCGGTCAAACCACCCCAGGTGTTAGTTTCTGAGACACATCGTGGATGGCAGTTGGGACCAACAAAATCCAAGGTGCCCTTTGGAAAAGATGGGAATTCTTTTTTTTTTTTTTTTTTTTTTTTTATTTGAGATTGAGTCTAGTTCTGTCGCCAGGCTGGAGTGCAGTGGCGCGATCTTGGCTCACTGCAACCTCTGCCTCCCAGGTTCAAGCGATTCTCCTGCCTCAGCCTCCTCAGTAGCTGGGATTAGAGGAATGTGCCACCATGCCCAGTTAATTTTTGTATTTTTAGTAGAGATGGGGTTTCACCATGTTGGCCAGGATGGTCTCAATCTCCTGACCTCATGATCCACCCACCTCGGCCTCCGAAAGTGCTGGGATTACAGGCGTGAGCCACCGCTCCCAGCTGAAAAGATGGGAATTTGGGAGTTCTTTTTTTTTTTTTTTTTTGAGAGAAGTCTCTCTCTTGTCCCCAGGCTTGAGTGCAATGGCTCCATCTTGGCTCACTGCAACCTCCGCCTCCCGGGTTTAAACAAGTCTCCTGCCTCTGCCTCCCAAGTAGCTGGGATTAAGGTGCCTGCCACCATGCCCTGCTAATTTTTGTATTTTTTAGTGGAGACGGGATTTCACTATGTTGGCCAGGCTGGTCTCGAACTCCTGACCTCAGGTGATCCACCCGCCTCAGCTTCCCAAAGTGCTGGGATTACAGGCGTGAGCCACCACGCCCGGCAAGATGGGAATTCTTAAACCCCACAGACTGGTGACTTTTTCTTTCAGTAGAGTGGGCCAGAACAATACTCAAGAATCATTTTGAGACTGAAGGTGGGATTTTTGCAGGGCTCCGTTGAGACTGGATTGGCAAAGAATAAGTGAAGGGAGCAAAGCAGGAAGAAGATTTGAAATAATCAGTTTTGACCCCTAGCTTGTGTGCCTAGAACAAGGGGATGCGGGGGTCGGTTCTCAAATCAATGAGCCCACATTTACTATGACTTCTATGATACCGGGAGCATTGCATTCAACACTGAGAGGATGAGGAATTGTGGGGATTTGCTCAAATCCTTACCCATCTGGAATGTGTACCCTCATCCTTCAACACAGGACTGACCACTGGCTGCTCCTTTGCCATCCTTCTGGTACAGTGGCAGGGATGCCGGTGTACCCGCAGGACCAGCTCATACCGATTCACTTTTTCTTAAGTTGTTACAGGTGACAGAGCCAAAATTGCCAGGCGTGCACAGCAGGAAGGGTTTGACATCCTCATTGTTAACACCACAAGCCTGGCAGACCGGCTGCATTGCCATCAGCTGAGACTAGTTAGAACGGCCAGGAGGGCTTAACCCACCTCATATGGGGAGAAGGGTGGGAGTGTGGCTTCCTGTCTCCGTGCCGGGGACTCGCAACCGCCGGCGTCGTAGTATTGGCTTTTCTGCGTGTGGGGCAGCAAGCGTGTCGCTCGGTAACACTGGCTGTGGGTGAAGCAAGGCTGGATGTGAGTTCTGCTCCTGCCACTTACCAGGTAAGTTTCATAACTGAAGCCTCTTTAAAGTATTTGTATAATGAGAATAAATTTCTGAAAGTTCTAGGGTGATGGTGAAAATAGAATGGAAAACAGGTTCCAGTCCTGGGCAGCTAAAATTCCTTCAGCCCTCCTGCATGCTAGTTACGGGTAATAAACGAGGTTACAGTGATGCGCAGGGCAGAGAAAGTCCTGCTTCTGCGGCGCTTACGTTTTCCGAGGGTGAGACACATAAACAGTGATTAAGGACAGTGTCTCACAGAGGTCACTGCTGACGGAGACTGTGCCTGCTGCCTAGACTGCCTTCCCTGGAGGACTCATGCTGGGAGCTGCCAGGAGTGCTCTTGGCAGGCAGCCTCCAGCTGTCAGCTCCTGGGATGGTTTCGGCTGCAGACGTGGCTGGGGGTGGCCTGGGGACACCCCATGTAAACGCTGGTCAGTGTGGGAGTACAAGGGCCAATGCCTCTGCCCAAGTCAAGGCGACTTGAAAGGGCCGTCCTCACTGGAGGGTTCCTGGGAGCTGTTGCTGGGCCCGTGTCATGGCTTAGTGACTTTTGGTGTGTGTGTGTGTGTGTGTGTGTGTGTGTGTGTGTGTGTGTGGAGTAAGTGACTTGCTCTGTTGCCCAGGCTGGAGTGCAGTGGCATGGTCACGGCTCACTGCAGCCTTGGACCTACGAGGCTCAAGTGATCCTCCCACCGCAGCCTCCCAAGTAGCTGGGACTACAGGCACATGCAAACCAGCCCAGCTAACTATTTAAAATTTTTTTGCGGAACAGGGTCTCACTTTGTTGGCCAGGCTGATCTTGAACTCCTAGCCTCAAGCAACCCTCCCGCTTTGGCCTCCCACAGTGCTGGGATCACAGGTTTGAGCCATCGTACCCACCACAGCTCAGTGGCTTGTTGGCTACTCTGGGTTGGGTGTGGAGGATGAGTCCTCTAGGACAAGAGAGAATTAAGAGCTGACAGGGGGTCAGTCCCAGGCTGGGGGACACAGTGCAGGAGAAGAGGACGGAGGGAAAGGACTGAGCATGGCCCTTTGAGGAACGAGGAGGATGCAGCGGGAGGTGGAGAGAGCTGCAGCGGAAGCGGCATGAGGGCAGGGCCGGTGCTGGAGTGGGCTTGGTCGCCAGTGGGACTTGTACGTTACCTTTTAAGTGTTACGGGGTTGGTTGGATCTGACTTGAAGGCTCCCTCTGGCTGTGGGGTGGGGAGCAGATGGTAGGGGCTGCGGTGGAGTCAGGAGGGCGAGGCCCTGGACATGGGACGCTGTGGGGATGGTGGACGGGAGGAAAGGAGCGGACAGGCTCGAGCGTGTGTTCCCAGCAGAGCAGCCAGGCCTGGGCAATGGGCTCCATGGAGGAGCAGGTGGGGTGAGGGGACTCGGGGCTCCTGGCCTGGCGACTGGGAGGGTGGTAGAGTGTGGGAAGCCCCTGGTGATGCCACTCGTGGGGAGGGCGAGGATGAGCTGCCTAAGTGCCGTGTGCCTCTCCTGTTCTGTGTGCCTGGCATGGCCTCATGGCTTTACTGCTGCCAGGGAGAATGGCCCCTGCCAGGTGGACCTGGCTTCTGGAGGCCCCCGGTCTGCAGCTGGCAGGCAGAGGTCTGGCCAGGGAGCTGAGGAGGTCACGTTGCTCTGGGAAGGGCAAAGGAGGCACTGGGGTGCATGGGACGGAGGCTCCCTTCCAGAACTGCGGTAACCGAAGATGCTTCTAGAGCCACTTGGGATCCTCAGGCCTGGGGCTGGGGCCTGAGGAGTGCAGGGAGTGCCCCAGCAGGGACAGGAGCTGGGGAGAGGGGCTGGTTGTGAGCTGGTGCCTCCCTCTGTTCTGCCTGGCTGGATTTTCCTTTCCTTCTGCTTTGACTTTGTTTGTTTGCTGGGCATGTGCTTTGCATTGTTCCTAAGCGAGCCTCAGGAGCTGTGACCGTGGTGGCCCGGGCTGCTGGCATTGGACAGTGGAGAGTGTCGCACACCTGGGGAGGCCAGAGGGCTCCCGGCCACAGCCTGCTGCGCTGTGTCTCCTTTGAGACCCGAGACTTGGGAAGCAAGCTTCACTTCCCACAGCAGCAGGTGAGAAGCGCCCACCTGGGCCCGGGCCCTGACCCCTGCCCTGCCGCCTGCCTCACCGCCCACAGCAGGAGGGGCAGAGAATGGCCTGCTGAGGCTCCGTGGCAGTGACACTAACTCGGTCCCTCAGGAGAAAGCCATCTGGGTCCCTCTTTGTGGCCTGGCGGGACAGAGGCTGAAGGTAGAGGAGTGTTTACATCACTGGTGCCAGCCCTGTGGGGCTTTGGCGTCCTTCCTCCTTCCACGATCAGCCGGTGCACCCCACCTGGGCCCAAGAGCACCCAGCCCTGCCATCTCCGATCGGATCCAAGTGTGGGGGTCAAATGCACAGAAGGCAGCAACACCCTGTGTTACCGGCCGAGGAGACGCAAAATAAGGATGAAAATTCCTGATCACATTTACAACTTAAAACTGTTGATTTATGGCCGGGTGTGGTGGCTCATGCCTGTAATCCCAGCATTTTGGGAGGCCGAGGCGGGCAGATCACAAGGTCAGGAGATTGAGACCATCCTGGCTAACATGGTAAAACCCCATCTCTACTAAAAATACAAAAATTAGCTGAGTGTGGTGGCGGGCACCTATAGTCCCAGCTACTCAGGAGGCTGAGGCGGGAGAATGGCGTGAACCTGGGAGTCGGAGCTTGCAGTGAGCCGAGATTGCGCCACTGCTCTCCAGCCTGGGTGACAGAGCAAGACTCTGTCTCAAAATAAAAACAAAACAAAAAAAACAAACAAAACTGTTGATTTAGGAAGAATTACAGATGCACCTGAAGTTGCAGACATAACACAGAGTCCCACAAACCCTTCAACCAGCTTCCCCCAACGGTGGCATCTTATAGGATGATTGTCCAACGTCACAACCAGGAAAGTAACACTGCTTCAGTGCTGTTGATCAGACATCGAACCTTACGCAGTTCCACCCACTTTCACATACACGTGCGTGCGTGTGTGGTTCTACGAGACGTGATCCCGTGTGTGGGTTGCTGTAACTCCGTGCAGTCGAGACACAAAACTTCCACCACCATAGAGGAACTCTCTGTAGTCACAGCACCACTGTCCTTGTCCCCCGGCAACTCCCAATCCGGTCTCCATCCTTACTCTTCTGTCATTTTGAGAATGTTCATGTCAATGGGGTCGCACAGTGTGGCTCTGCAATGGCCTTGGGAGCCCCAGCAGCTGTTGTGTGTGTTGTGTGTTTCTTTTTATGGCTGAGTAGAATTCTGTGGCTGGATGGACCAGGGTTGGTTTAACCATCCACCCACGGAAGCACGTTTGGGTTGCTTCTTGTTTTTGGCTCTTCTGAATAAAGCTGCTATGAATATTTATGTACAGATTTTGTGTGGTAAAATACATGTAATATAAAATGTACCAGTAACCCTTTTATTGTTTTGTTTTGTTTTGTTTTGGTTTTTCCTCAGTCACCCGTGTAGCTGGGATTACAGGCAGGCACCACCACACGTGGCTAATTTTTGTATTTTTGGTAGAGATGGGGTTTCACCGTGTTGGCCAGGTTAGTCTCAAACTCCTGACCTTGGGTAATCCACCGGCCTCGGCCTCCCAAAGTGCTGGGATTACAGGCGTGAGCCACCGCGCCCGGCCTGTAACCATTTTTAAGTGTTCAATTCTGGGTATGTGCAGGTTTTTGTGTAAATGTAAAAGTGTTCATTTCTCTGGGACAAACACCCAAGAGGATGATTGCTGTGTCACATGGAAAGTGCCTGTTTGGTCTTCTAAGAAGGAGCTGCTGAGCTGTTTTCCAGAGTAAATGTACCGTCTTACATTCCCACTAGCCGTGTTTGAGGGAGCCAGTTTCTCTGTTAACGTTGCTGGCACCTGCTGTTAGGAGTATTTTTATCGTAGCTGCTCTAACTGGTGCTTGGGGGCGTCTCCTTGTAGTTCTCATTGGCATTTTCCTGCTGGCTATGATGTTGAATGTGCTTTATGCACCTGGTTGCCATTCACACCTCCTCTTTGGTGAAATGTCTGTTTGTCTTTTGCCCGCTTTCTAATTTAATTAGAAGCAGGACCTTCATCTGTGTTTTTTACCATTGGGTTTTGAGAAGTCTTTATGTAGTCTAGATACAAGTCCTTTGTGAGTTATGTGGTTTTTCAACATTTCTCCCCAGTAGGCAGCTTGTCTTTTCATCCTCTTAACAGTTCTTTTACTCAGCAAGTTTTAAATTTTGATGAAGTCCAACCTATTTTTTTTTTTTCATGGATTGTGCTTTTGGTATCATGCCTAAGAACTCTACTCTTGGCCGGGCGCAGTGGCTCACGCCTGTAATCCCAGCACTTTGGGAGGCTGAGGCGGGTGGATCACCTGAGGTGGGGAGTTCAAGGCCAACCTGGCCAACATGGTGAAAACCTGTCTCTACTAAAAATACAAAAATGAGCCGAGCATGGTGGTGCATGCCTATAATCGCAGCTACTCGGGAGGCTGAGGCAGGAGAATCGTTTGAATCTGGGAGGCAGGGGCTGCACTGGGCCGAGCGAGATTACAGCACTACACTCCAGCCTGGGCGACACCGTGAGACTGTCTCAAAAACAAACAAAAAAAACTTTAGTCTTCACCTAGCTCTAGGTCTCAAAGATTTTCTGTTTTCTTTCCTAGAAGTTTTACAGTTTCATGTTTTACATTTAGGTCCATGATTCATTTTGGGCCGACTTTTTGTATCGGTTGTGAGGTTTGGGTCGAGGAGCACTTTCACCTGTGAACGTCAGGCTCATCCCGTTTGTTGAACTGCTCTCCTCGCTCTGTTCAATTGCTTTTGCACCTTTGGCAAAAATCAGGTGACACGAGTTATGTTTTATAAGGCAGGTCTGCCAGCAGCAAATTCTCTCAGCTTTTTTTCATTTGGAAGTGTCTTTATTTTGTTTTCAGTTTTGAAATAGAGTTTTGCTGGATAAAAACAAAACAAACAAAAAAAAAAACGAGGCTGGGCACGATGGCTCATGCCTGTAATCCCTGTACTTTGAGAGGCTGAGGCAGGCGGATCACCTGAGGTCAGGAGTTTGAGACCAGCCTGGCAAACATGACAAAATCCCGTGTCTACTAAGAATACAAAAATTAGCCGGGTGTGGTGGCGCTTGCCTGTAATCCCAGCTACTCTGGAGGCTGAGGCAGGAGAATCGCTTGAACCCAGGAGGCAGAGGTTGCAGTGAGCTGAGATCACGCCACTGCGCTCCAGCCTGGGTGACAGAGCAAGACTCCATCTCAAAAAATCAGCTGAACATGCTCGTGGGGGCCTAGGTCTGGGTTCTGTTCCTTTGGTCTGTCTAGTCCTCCGCTAATACCACACTGACTTGGTTGCTGTGGCTGTAGAGTAAGCCTTGAGACTGAGGACAGTGATTTCTCCCTCTTTTTTCTTCATCAGGGTTGTTTTTACCTAATCTAGTTCTTTTGCCTTTCCATATAGATTTTAGAATAAGCTTCTCTGTTTCTGCAAAATATCTTACTGGGATTTTGATAGGAATAGCATTATCTTTGATGCTATTATGAATGGAATTACTGACTTCATTTTCTTCTTCCTTTTTTTTTTTTTTTGAGACAGTGTCTTACCCTGCCACCAGGCTGGAGTACAGTGGTGCAATCTCAGCTCACTGCAGCCTCCACCTCCTGGGTTCAAGTGATTCTCCTGCCTCAGCCTCCCGAGTAGCTGGGATTACAGGTACCCACCACCGCACCTGGCTAATTTTTGTATTTTTAGTAGAGACGGGGTTTCACCATGTTGGCTGGGCTGGTCTCGAACTCCTGACCTCAAATAATCCACCTCCACCTTGGCCTACCAAAGTGCTGGGATTGCAGGCGTGGGCCACCACACCGAGCCACTAATTTCATTTTCAGATTGTTCATTGCCAATACGTAGAAATGCGACTGATATTTCTACCCTGATCTTGTATCCTGTGACATTGCTGGATTCTTTCATTAGTTCTAGTGGTTGTTTTGTACATTCCTTAGGATTTTCTTCATCCGGGATCACGGCAGCTGTACCAGCTTTCCAATGTGGATGTCTTTTATGTCTTTTTCTTACCTGACTGCACTGGCTAGACTCCCCAGCACAATAATCAGCGAAACTGGTGGGGGTGATACGGTTGCCTCGTTTCCAGTCTTAGAAGGAAAGTGTTCTATTTTTTACCCTGCAGTATCAACAGAGAAAACCATATACCTACCAAGTTGCCAGGATCCTGGGTAAGGCAGACCAGGAAGGCTTTCCTAGAAGATGAGCAGCTAGGAAGACAGCTTGCCGAGGGCAGGGAGTTTGTGAGTTTGCCCTCACATCCCGGTGCTGGAGCGGGCCACTGAAGAGGGTGGGCTCAGGCTCCTGCTGCGAACGCAGGCTTTGCTGTGCGTCCTCTGGCAAGGCAGATGCCCCTGTCCTCTTTGGACCTACAGGAACAGCCTCATGGCCTCTGAGGCTCCTGGGCGCACCCCAGGGTGCGTCTCATTTCCTGTCACTCCAAGATGGGGGCAGGCAAACTAAGGTGCTCCCCACTGTTCAAGGGAAGAAAGCTGGGGCCAAGCTTGTGAAACTCGCACCCCAGGGTGTCCGGTATAGTGCTGCCAGTGGAATCCTGCAGACCTTCCTGTGTTAAGAGCCTGACCTCTGTTTGTTCCTCCCTTCATTATTCCATTCATTTGCTTCATGCATCTGTGCTGTTCAGGCTTTGTCCACGGCATCTCTCGAGGCATGGCGTGGGATGCGATAGATTAACAAGGCCCTCACTCAGCACACAGCTGTAATTGACAGCAGAGGGAGAGTCTCAAATGCACTTCAGGAAAGAGGGTGAACTCTGGGCTAAAAGAGACTCAGCGATGTGGTCACTGCAGGAAAGGCAGCAGTACATCTGTGTGTGTGTGTGCGCGCGCGCATGCACGCCCGCACATAGGGTGTTGTTAGGGCAAGTGGGAGGTGACATGGAGCAGGGCACAGTCAAGCTGAGCCCTAAAATACGTATAGGATTTTGACAGCAGATGCCTGACAGGCGATTTTGGGCCCCCTTACAGCAGTGATCCCCGGGCTCTCATGAGGACGCAACTCACCTGAGATCTTGTTAAAATGCTGATTCTGATTCAGTGGGTCTGGGGTGGGCTTTGAGAATCTGGCCCAGCCAGAACTTGAAGGACAGTGTGGGTGGGGACACCTGCCCTACGTGTGCCCTTCAGAAACAGTTCTGTTCACTTGAGAGACAAGAGCCGACAGGGAGCAGGGCCCCCCAGAAACCTGAAGACCTCAGCTGAGACCTCACAAAGTGGTGGAAGAAGTGAGTCACAGCGTGGCTGGCAGCTGTCGGGGGATAGGGGGGTTGTGCCTCTGAAAACGGCAGGGAGTTTGGCGATGTTTGGGAATAGACTTCGTAACTGCTTAGAGATCCTTCCAGACTTAGATTTCTATGATGGCAGTGAGGAAACTCTTGAACGGAACTTCCTCAATCCAGGAGAACACAGGAGGAAACAGCCGCCAGAAAAAGAATCTCCCTGGGCATGTGTGTGGGCCAGCAGCTCAGCCTGGGCAGGAACCTGGGCATGTGAAGGGCAGCTTGCCTTCATTAGGCAACACAGATAAGTCATCCGTTCTGTTTGTATTTGCTGACGGGGCCAAAGTTTTGGTGGGCAAGGTCAGAGCAGACAGCAGGAACCACAACCTTGGTCAAGATCCGCCCTTGGGAGATGGTTCTTGAAGGGGTGGGGAGGGCAGGCAAGAGCCCATCTCTACTGCAGGGGCCTCTTCCCTCTGCCTTCTGCCTACTGGAACTTCTCTCTCCCGCCCCACAGCACGCCCCCCTGCTGTTTCTGGGCTGCCTCAGGTCAAAAAGACATGTTTTTGAACCCCCAAGAAAAATGTTCCTATTAAAACATGTTTTTATCAAAAAACAAATTTTGGGCAATCCCTTTCAGAGCCAGAAATGCCCTTTTTAGGAAAATGGAACTTCTGAGACCTGTCTTGGCAGTGTAATAGTAGGTATTGTCTTTCTGGGCGCCGCCGCGCCCAACTGGCAACAGAACATGGTCTTTGGAGTAGCCACATCAACACGTAACAATAAAGCTGGTTTGTTCTCGACATAGCCTTATTGTGACCTTTGCTGGGCATTTTCTGGCTCAGTGTAATAAGGCCATTGCCCCCCTTCAGAATGCTAGGAAAGAAAGGGAAAGTCAAGAAGGCTGTCACCGGGCGGCTGCCTGCTACCGTGGTCCCACCCCCAGCGCCCACGCCTGCCTCTCCACAGCCACAGTGAACAGCCTCATCTCATTAGAGATTCCAAAAGGCATTTTACAAAACACAAATCGGTTCCTGGGCTTTGGCTTTTTCTTTCTTTTTCTTTTGAGACAGTCTCGTTCTGTCACCCAGGCTGGAGTGCAGTGGCACGATCTCGGCTCACTGCAGCCTCCGCCTCCCGGGTTCAAGCAGTTCTCCTGCCTCAACCTCTCCAGTAGCTGGGACTATAGGTACCCACCACCACGCCCGGCTAATTTTTGTATTTTTAGTAGAGACGGGTTTCCCCATGTTAGCCAGGATGGTACAATCTCCTGACCTTGTGATCTGCCCGCCTCGGCGTCCCAGAGTGCTGGGATTACAGGTGTGAGCCACCGTGCCCGGCCGGCTCCTGCTTTTTGGGTTGTGAGAATCTCTGCGGCTCCACCTCAAATCACACCTGCAAAGAGGCGCCACTCCTGCGCCTCTGACAGCCAGTGGTGGTGCCGCGCCGGGAAGAGCTGGGGCTGCCAGGAGTGTGGCTCCTGTGCGTTTTGGCCGTGCCCACCTCTTGTGGGTGGGTGAAGCAAGTGGAGATAGGGAAGGAGCGTGTGATGTCCAGGGACCACAGGACCCAGGCTTTGTTCAGTCCTGACTTGAGACACTTATTCCTGCTGTCCCTGGAGGCAGCTCCTGGTTGGAGATGGCTGAGTTGAGAGACGTGGTCAGTAGGCCTGGTTCTGCAGGCACTGCGCTCACTCAGGAAATGAGTCTTTAAGAACTGAATGGCCAGCCGGGCACGGTGGCTCACGCCTGTAATCCCAGCACTCTGGGAGGCCAAGGCAGGCGGATCATGAGGTCAGGAGATGGAGACTATCCTGGCCGACAGGGTGAAACCATCTCTACTAAAAATACAAAAATTAGCTGGGCGTGGTGGCGGCGTGCATCTGTGGTCCCAGCTACTCAGGAGGCTGAGGCAGAAGAATTGCTTAAACCCAGGAGGCAGAGGTTGCAGTGAGCCAAGATCATGCCACTGTACTCCAGCCTGGCGACAGAGCAAGACTCCGTCTCAAAAAAAAAAAAAAAAACAAAACCCAAAAAACTGGGCCTTGTAGAAGGCAGCCCACCTCCCTCCTGGCGGGGCAGGATCTGCTCCTTTTCTTAGGATGGACTTGCTGTGGACGTGGGCTCGATGCAGATGCTTTAGGACTTGCAGGCTCCCGTAAGCCCCTGAGTCTTCACCTCCCTGTTGGGGCGCTGGCTGAGGGTCGTGGGCTGTGAGGTGGAGAGCGGGATGGCTTCTCATCACCTCTTCAGTGCCTACCCAGATGAGCACAGGGCATGTGGACGATGCCAGGGACCCCACTGTCTGGCCTAGGCAGTGGCCGTGCGGCTCAACAACACGGTGGGCTTTAGCCTGCTGCGTAGTCCTGGGGCATGCTCGTTGTGCCTGGCTGGATCTAGATGGTCTAGATGGGGTTGGGGCTGGTAGAGTCGGGCCACTGGTTTATGCCTTCTCTCTGTGCCTCTGACCTTCAGCCTCTTCATCCTACTGCGGAGGGAGATAACAATGGGAGCTACTTCATAAACTTGTCATGCGAATGAATTGGTAATTAGCATACGGCCCTTGGCCAGGTAACTGTTGCATAGAGGCCCACGCATTTGCCCCTGTTGACTGTCAGTCTTCAGCCGCCCGCTTCGCTCATCCCATGGTGGAGTCTGCCGGAGTCCCAGAGGCGCGCTGTTTTCCCTGGTGATGAAAACAGTGAGTGTGCATTGATTGGGGCTGTTGGACATGAGGGGGCCACAATGCCTTGTCAAGTTGAGTCATGGGGACTTGGCTTTGTCACCATCTTACCTTACAGAGAGCTTCATTTTCCCTAAGGGAGAAACACGGGTTGAATTTGTGGACTCCATGACCACACCTTCAGCAGACAGACGCCATGTGGTGTTAGGGAAAGGCCACTAGTTCCCCCACAGGCTCAAAGACACCCTCAGCCGAATGCTCCCTGGGGTCTCGGCTGCCCTCAAGTCAGACAAGCCCTGGGCAGAGCCTGCTTGACCCACTTCCCTAAGACACCTCCAAACAGAATGCAGACAGCCCCCAGAGAGGCACCAGAGGCGCGCAGAGGTAATGCTGGCGCAGAGATAGGGGAGAGACCCTCGGGCTTCCCCTCCTCCAGGCCTTAGTGGGCCTTGGTGTCTGGGCCTTGAGGATAAGGTGAGGGTGGGAGCAGGAGACCACGAATTCACAAGGCCAGGGGCCATGTGCCATTTCCGGCCTGGCCTGCAAGTCACCTCCTGGCCACCCCATCCCAGGGCCTCTTCCTCCCCCAGGGTGGAGTCCAGGCAGCTGTGGGGGTGGACTAACTGAGGAGCACGAAGAGCCTGGAGATGAAAGATGAGAGATAAAGGCGGCCCTCAGCGGAAGCCAGCCAGCCCTGTGATTACAGTGGCACGAACTCCAGCCAGGTCCCAGTGGGGTCTCTGTCTCCCTGGGGCTTCATTCCCGGTCAGAGAATGCAGTCCTTTCCTGGCAACGGGACTCAGAATGGAATGTTCTGGGACCAACAGGTGTGTAATGAGTGCTACAAATGCTTGCTCAGTGATGTCAGAGGAATTGGGGCTGGCCCTGGGCCAGACACACAGAGGTGAAGGCTGAGTTTGCTAACCCCAGCTTTTTCCCTCCCTTTCATCTGCTGCTGCCCTCACTCATCCTGGTCTTTCTCCTCTCCCCTCATCTCAAACCTTTCCTTAGGAAAGGGGGTACGTTTAGACTGTAGTGTAAATGACTGACAGCACTTTGCTGCTCTGCCATCCCCTTTCTTCTGTTATTTTAACAAGCTTGACATGGCCTTCATCTTGGGCTTCTGAAACTAGGATCACAAATCTCTAGGGTTACCTGGTGATGTGCTGGGGGCCAGACAAAGCCATAGGATAGCATGGTGCACCTTTCTGAACATAAATTTTAGTAGATAAGACAACAATTATCAAAACAAACACAAGCAGGTTATAGAGGAGACAGAAGTTGCTATCATCGTAAAGACAAAACAGAAAGTCTTCTATTTGCCGGTTAAATCTGCTTCCTCCAGGCTGGGAGGAACACAGCTCCCCGACGATCACTCCAGATCACGTCAGCCCCTGATGGGTAGAAGTATCCTGTGATCCTATGACAGCCCTCTAGGTCACTTATAATTTTTTTTTTTTTAGACAGAGTTTTGCTCTTGTCACCCATGCTGGAGTGCAATGGCATGACCTCTGCTCACTATAACCTCTGCCTCCCAGGTTCAGGTGATTCTCCTGCCTCAGCCTCCCGAGTGGCTGGGACTACAGGCATGCACCACCATGCCCAGCTAATTTTTGTATTTTTAGTAGAGACGGGGTTTCACCATCTTGGCCAGGCTGGTTTCGAACTCCTGACCTCAGGTGATCCGCCTGCCTCAGCCTCCCAAAGTGCTGGGATTACAGGCCCGAGCCACCAAGCCCGGCTGGTCACTTGTAATCTTGAATTACAGGTGACGGTTTGGTAGCGACTGCTGGTATACCAGACATATGCTTTTCTAAACACTAACATCATATTTTTGAAATTAAGGTTAGAATTTCTTTTTAAAATTATTTTAATTGAACATTTTTTTGCTTACCTGACAGTAAACAAAGATCAAATGTTAAAATTTCTATCAGTGTTACCCCATGTTACTCATTATGAACCTAACCTGGAGCAAAGGGCATTCAGTAGAATGTTCTTTTTTTTTTTTTTTTTGAGACGGAGTCTTGCTCTGTCCCCCAGGCTGGAGTGCAGTGGCGCGATCTCGGCTCACTGCAAGCTCCGCCTCCCGGGGTTCACGCCATTCTCCTGCCTCAGCCTCCCAAGTAGCAGGGACTACAGGTGCCCGCCAACACGCCCGGCTAATTTTTTGTATTTTTAGTAGAGACGGAGTTTCACCGTGTTAGCCAGGATGGTCTCGATCTCCTGATCTCGTGATCCGCCTGCCTCGGCCTCCCAAAGTGCTGGGATTACAGGCTTGAGCTACCGCGCCCGGCCGGCATTCAGCAGAATGTTCTGCATCTCTTTACCTAAAAGATTCAAAGTTTTAAGACGTAAAGACAGGACTGAACCAAGTATAAAACTCTGAGAAATCACAAGAAAAAGTCAGCAAAATATACTGGGGGAGAGCCCAGGCCACAAGGACAAAATTCTACAAGGACCATAAAGGGGGACTAAGAATATTTTATTTAAAAAAAAAAAAAAAGTGCCTGGAAGCCAGGAGAAAGGCACATCAGATAGGTCATGCCCAGGAACTGACAGGAGGGTACAGCAGCTGTCACAGACACTGCGGGACCCACTTCACCACCAGGGACCCTGTGCTGACCCTTGCTTGAGGCCTCATTCTGCCCCTTATCTGCTCCAAGCTACTTCTCATATTTAGAAGGAGAAACAAACAGGCAGAGGTCACAAACAGACACTTCTCAAAAGAAGACACACATGCGGCCAACACACATAAGAAAAAATGCTCAACAGAGAAATGCAAATCATAACCACAATGAGATACCATCTTATACCAGTCAGAAGACCTATTATTAAAAAGCCATAAAATGACATGCTGGGGAGGTTATGGAGAAAAGGGTACACGTATACACTGCTGGTGGGAATGCAAACTGGTTCAGTTACTATGGAAAGCAGATTAGAAATTTCTCAAAAGAATTTAAAACAGAGCTACCATTCGACCCAGCAATTCCATTACTGGGTATATACCCAAAGGAATATAAGTCCATCTACCAAAAAGACACATGCAGCCGCAGGCAGTGGCTCACGCCTGTAATCCCAGCACTTTGGAAGGCCGAGGTGGGTGGCTCACCTGAGGCCGGGAGTTTGAGACCAGCCTGGCCAACATGGCGAAACCCCGTCTCTATAAAGTACAGAAAAATAGCTGGGCGTGGTGGTGGGTACATGTAGTCCCAGCTACTCGGGAGGGTGAGGCAGGAGAATGGCTTCAATCCAGGAGGTGGAGGTTGCAGTGAGCCAAGGTTGCGCCATTGCACTCCAGCCTGGGCAACGAGTGAAATTCCATCTCAAAAAAAAAAAAAAAAGGCCAGGCACGGTGGCTCAGGCCTGTAATCCCAGCACTTTGGGAGGCTGAGGCAGGCAGATCACGAGGTCAGGAGATCGAGACCACCCTGGCTTACACGGTGAAACCCCGTCTCCACTAAAAATACAAAAAAATTAGTTGGGTATGGTGATGGGCGCCTGTAGTCCCAGTTACTCAGGAGGCTGAGGCGGGAGAATGGCGTGAACCCGGAAGGTGGAGCTTGCAGTGAGCCGAGATCGTGCCACTGCACTCCAGCCTGGGTAACACAGTGAGACTGTCTCAAAAAACAAAACAAAAAAACAGATGCACACTTGCCTTAATCGCAGCACCATTCACAATAGAAGGGACTTGGAATCCACTTAAATGCCCATGGATGGTGGACTGGATAAAGAACATACAGTACATACATATACACCATGGAATACTATGCAGCCATAAAAAGAGTGAAATCCTGTCTTTTGCAACAACGTGGATGGACGTGGAGGCCATTATCCTAAGCGAATAACACAGGAAGGGAAAACCAAATACTGCACGTTCTCACTTTAAGTGGTAGCTAAATGATGAGTACACATGGATGCAAAGAAGGGAACAACAGACACTGGGGATTACTTGAGGGTGGAGGGTGGGAGGAGGGAGAGGATCGAGAAGCTACGGGTACCGTGCTCTTACCTGGGTGACAAAATTATCTGTATACCTAATTCCCATGTAACAAACGCACGCATTTAACCCCTGAACCTAAAATAACATCTGAAAAGAAAATACATAAAAATAAAAACACAAAGGTCCTTAATGTCTGGTGATGTCAAAGACACGTCAACAGACTTTTGACAGAATCTGCTTCTGTTTTCTGAGACTTCTATTTGCTCTTAGGCGGTTGTCTCTTGCTCTGAGACCTCGGAACCCGCAGTTCCTAACTGTCCCTTGGACAGTGAGCTGAGCGGTGGTGGGGAATGAGCGGGCGAGAAGCGTTGTGGCTTTGCTGGGGATCCCGCCTCTCGCTGGTCATGGGGGCCCTGTTTCTGGAAGGTGACCAGTGACTGGACCATTGCTATATAGGGTGACTGTCGTGTTATCCTTGTGAATTCTTCTTCCCCTGTAAGTCTCCTGGCTTCCTGAAGTGTTCCTTCTTTCTGGACATGTTCCCCACTTCTGGTGGGTGTGCTCCTCCACACTGCCCTGTTTTGGTGGCGTCCTCTCGGCTCTCTGACGGGCCTCCTCCCGCTTCTGGCTGACGTGCTCCGCTTTCCGGCGGGTATGCCCCACCTCACCCCGCTTTCTGCTGGGCTTCCTCCCTCCCTTCCAGTGGGCGTGCTCCCCTATTTCTGCTGGGCCGCTTCCTTCCGTTCTGGTGGGCATACTCCCCTCACTTCTGGCAGGCCTCCTCCCCCTCTTTCCAGCAGGTGTGCCCCCCCATTTCCAGCGGGCCTCCTCCCCCGCTTTCCGGAGGAGAAGCTCCTCTCACTTCCGGTGGGCCCCCTCCCCCTTCTTCCGGCGGGCCTCCTCCCTCCCCTTAAGCTGAAGTGCTCCCTGCTTCCGGTGGGCCTCAGTCGCCTGCAGGGAAGCACCGCGTGCGGCTGCTGGGCTGGTGACCTCCTGCTGTCCCGGCCCTCCACTGCCAGAAGCCTTTGCCGTTAGCACGGAGCGCGGCACCCTGCCTGGGCCTTTCGGCTCTGCCTCCCCTGCCTATCACGGCGGGTCACGACATCGGCCAGGACGCAGCAGAAGGGACAAGACACGCAAAGAAGATGGCGCACCCACCTCGGCACAGAAGGCCAGTGCGACCTCCCGGGAGCAGGCGGGCCAGCACGGTCCTCCCCGAAGGAGACAGCTAAGCCGAGACCTGGGACCGCAAAGGAGAAGCAAGGAGGAGGCAGGCGGGGCCCGGTGCCCTCCTCGTCTGCCCTGCCGTGTGGACAGCCTGCTCGCCTGTCTGCGTGACCAAACTGAGGCACAGAGATGCGCTATGCCAGCGGCGGGTATAGCAAGGGCTCCCTCCGCGCGACGTGTTGCCATCCACCACACAGGAACGACCGTCTCCGTGTCATTGATGGGAAACCAGGACGTGTAGGCATCAGGTAACTCGCCCGCCACAAGCTACCCAGTCTAGTAACTCCGACACTGAAGCCTTATGTTATCACCAGGCTCCGTGGCCCCTTCCAGGCTGCAGAGCTGTTAGACGCGTGGGCTGAGTTCCCCGTCCCTGCCGCCTGCTGAAGCTGCCCGAATGCCCAGGCCAGATGGCCCCTCCTGTGGGCCCTAGAGCTGCTTTAAGCCGGCTGGGTTGAAAGGAGCCCCAGGGATGCCACAGCCAGCGACACGTGCAGCCTGGCTACCGGAGGACCATATCCCAGTCTCTCGGGACTCCCGCATTGGGTCTGCTGGTGGGCGTGGGGCATTTCTGCCTTTTGTCTGCCAACAGCATTGGCTCAGGCTGGGCCCGCAGCCCCGGCTGCCCTCACCTCCACATCTGTAGGCAATGCTGGTACTGGTTGATGAGCTTGAAAATTCACCTTGGCCAAGAGAGCCTTGGTTCTCCTGGGGGCCCACTGCCTGTTCCTGCCCCCCTTTCTCATCCTTGCTGGCCAGACTGAGGCTCACTGTGTAGAGGTGGATGCCCAGGAGCTTGACTCCCCAGGGACAGAGCAGGAGGCTGGGAGGCCTGATCCTCCTGAGCAGAAGGGACGGACCCAGCCAACAGGCAAGAGAGTGTGGAATAGTAGATTCTGGGGCTGGGGCGGCAGCGGCTCAGTCCTGTAATTCCAGCACTTTGGGATGCCGAGGCGGGCGAATCATCTGAGGTCAGGAGTTCCAGACCAGCCTGTGCAACATGATGAAAACTCTTGTCTACTAAAACCACAAAAGCTAGCCAGGTGTGGTGATGGGCGCCTGTAATCCCAGCTACTCAGGAGGTTGAGTCAGGAGAATTGCTTGAACCTGGGAGGTGAAGGTTGCAGTGAGCCAAGGTCACGTCACTGCACTCCAGCCCAGGAAACAGAGTGAGACTGTCTTTTTTTTTTTTTTTTTTAAAGATTCCTGAGAGGCCGAGGAGACACTCTGGTCTAGTCTGGCTCAGGTCCAGTGTGCACTTCTTAGCCAAGAAAATTGGCTCCAGTTTAGACCTGGCTGTGCTAGGGTGGCAGAAAAGGAAGTTCTTGATGCTAGCAGCTAAAATGCACAACTCAGCTGGGTGCGGTGGCTCACGCCTGTAATCCCAGCCCTTCGGGAGGCCAAGGCGGGTGGATCACGAGGTCAGGAGATTAAAATCATCCTGGCTAACACGGTGAAACCCCGTCTGTACTAAAAACACAAAAAATTAGCCAGGCCTGGTGGCGGGCGCCTGTAGTCCCAGCCACTCAGGAGGCGGAGGCAGGAGAATGGTGTGAACCCGGGAGGCAGAGCTTGCAGTGAGCCGAGATCGCGCCACTGCACTCCAGCCTGGGCGACAGAGCGAGACTCTGTCTCAAAATAAATAAATAAATAAATAACAAAATGCACAACTCTTGTGCTCGAATCTGCTAACTGATGCCCTACTGTGCATTCTCACCCTTTCACGTAGTACTAGAGTTTCTAGGTTCTCAGCCTCACCTTCCGCTGGCCGTGACCATGTGACAGAAATCCTGGCTCATGGAGTGGGAATGAACAAGACGTGTATGAATTCTGGGTGGTGTGTTTGAAAGGAAGTGGTGTGCCCTCACCTTTTTCTAGGCTGCCTTCCTTTTGGCTTGACTCTGAATATGATGGCAGGAACTGGAACAGCTATTTTGGGTCCCAACATGGAAGTGCGTGTTGAAGATGGCAGAGAAAATAAGGTCACGCCTCACTTAATGACGAAGATGCGTTCTGAGAAATGAGTCACCAGGCGATCTTCTTGCTGTGAGGACATCATAGAATGTATTTACACACTTAGACCAGGGAGCCTGCTACACACCCAGGCTATATGGCAGAGTATTGCTCCTGGGCTGCAAACCTGGGCAGTGTGTGACTGCGCTGAATACTGGAGGTAGTTGTAACACAGTGGTGTTTGTGTATCTAGTCATAGAAAAGGTATAGTAAAAATACAGTATTCTAATACTATGAGACTTCCATCATATATGCAGTCCGTCGCCAGTGTGCCATCGTTATGCAGCCCAAGACTGTAAGTTGAGGGGCTCTGAATCCCTGATGGTTGTGGAGCTGCCATACTGTCTCCGTCCACCACTGGAACTTCGGCATGGCAGTGGTACCGATTCTGTCTAAGCCAGTGTTGTTCGGGTCTGTTTATTACAGAGGTAAGCTGCGATGCTACTACTGCAGCTCAGAGCTCAGCGGGGCTCCCGATGCCCTCGCTCTGGGTGCAGTGGTTTTGTAATTCCTCATGCATGTGGAACACCATGCTACAGGGCTCAGCATATGCTGGGTCTTATCTGCCTGGGGTCACAGGGACTACATATTGGGGTCAGTTTGTAGGAAAACAGAAAAGAAAGCTATTCCAGGCAGCCTCCTTCCTTGTGGGCCTGTGGCCACTTGAAGGTTGGCGGACTGGCCAGTGCTTCTAGAAAGGGGAGCTGACCCTGGTTGTTTCATTCAAACTGAGGGCAGGGGGAAAAGATTCTGTTCACCAGTCACGGAGTGGCTCTAGACCAGTTTCTCTGTTTGTAAAAACAAATGTCATTGTCCCTCCATAATGCTCTGTCACCCCAGGAACCTGGGGAAACTTTTAAGTTCAAGTCTGTGGTGGATTGCATTTCTCAGAGATGGTGACCATCTTTGATTTGATGTCTCGTAGTTTGACTTAAGTGGAAAACCACCCAGATGGTGTCAGTTCTGTGTCCCAAGGGACAGCCTGACACAGTCCTGGAGCCAGCCTGCCTACTTTTAGGCCCTGGTGCTGCCACACACCCACCAGGGGAGCTTGGCACCCTTCCTGATTTCTCACCTCAGTGATGAGCTTGGCCTTCTGGTGTCTGGCTAGGTCTGGGCTGTGCTGTAGGGGGAGGGTAGATGGTCCCCTGGGCCTACTTGTCCAGGCACAGACGAGAGCATCTCTCACAACCTTCAAGGGCAAGAACAAGGGCCCCTTCTGCTTCCCACAGAACTCCTGCTGTTACCTTCCATTTCTTCATCTTCACATCTTTGAGCAAGGGACTTGCTCCCTTAAAATAAATGTCTTTGTCTCATTGTCCTTTTATGAATGGCCCCTACCTCTCTCCTGGGGAAAGCTTTACTTGATAATTCCTTCTCCACCTGCCCTGCCCTCTCCCCTCAGGGGATCTGAAGGGGCTGCGAGGGAGGATTTTGTTGTTTAGAGGACTTTATAAACACACAGATGGACCCAGCTATCCCAGTTCAGCGCTGATCATCAAGTCCATGCCTAATACTCTATGGCTTTTTCTTTTCTGCTTGGGATGGCATTGATTTTTTTTTTTTTTTTTTTTTTTTTTAAGATGGAGTCTCACTGTCACCCAGTTTGGAGTACAGTGGCACAGTCTCAGCTCACTGCAACCTCCACCTCCTGGGTTCAAGCGATTCTTCTGCCTCAGCCTCCTAAGTAGCTGGGACTACAGGCACCCGCCACCATGCCCAGCTAATTTTTTATATTTTTAGTAGAGATGGGGTTTCACCATGTTATCCAGGATGGTCTCGATCTCCTGACCTTGTGATCCACCCGCCTTGGCCTCCCAAAGTGCTGGGATTACAGGCGTTAACCACTGTGCCTAGCCAGGCACACCATTTTCATCTGCCCCTTCCCTGGTATCACTTCCATCACTCGATGAAGGTAGAATTGGCCAGGCTTCTCCAGGTGATGTTATTTTTCCTTTGTAATTAAGTTTTTCAAGAAGAGGTACTCTGGAACTATATAAATATCTCATTGCTCATGAAATAATTATAGTTAATAATATAACTAATGGATATAATTAATACAGGTGTGGCCTTACGTGGTTTCCCATTTTATTCAGTGGGTTGTAATGGGTTACAATCTATTTGTTGTTATATTATTTATTTTATGCTCAAATTAGGCCAGATTTGGTCAGCGGGAGTCCCTTCCAGCTGACTTCTGTGTTACTTTGACCTGTCTCCATCATTCTTTGAGCACTTCCTTACCTTCTGGCCCAAAAATATGTTCCAGGCTCATCTTGTCATTTCCCTGCCCAAGCTCTGGAGTCAACCATCTCTCTCAAGAGCTGTGATTCTTTTTATTTTAATTTTTAATTTAATTATATATTTATTCAGAGACAGGGTCTTGTTCTGTTGCCCAGGCCGGAGTGCAGTGGTGCAATCCCAGGCTCAAGCAGTCCTCCTACCTCAGCCTCCCAAGTAGCTGGGACCGTAGGTGTACACCACCCTGCCCAACTGATGTCTTCATCTTTTATAGAGATGGAGTCTCGCTGTATTGCCCTGCTGGTCTCAAACTCGTAGGTTCAAGTGATCCTCCTGTCTCGGCCTCCCTGATTCTTTTTTAGTGGGGAATGGAAATTCAGAAGTCAGTGTCTGGGTGCCATTTGTGCTCATGGATATTGGGTATCCCAGCCCTCAGCCCTGAGTGGACTGAGCTGGGGATACACACGCATGTACGTGCTTTATATCCATGCTTGCTTCTGTATCTATCAGTGTCCCACCTGTAGCTGGGACTGCAGGTGTGTGCCACCATGCCCAGCTAATTTTTCGTGTTTTTTTGTTTGTTTGTTTGTTTTGTGAAGACAGGGTTTCTCCATGTCAGCCAGGCTGGTCTGGAACTTCTGAGTTCAAGCGATCCTCCCATCTCAGCCTTCCAAAGTGCTGGGATGACAGGCGTGAGCAGCTGCGCCCTGGTGAGCTCATTTATTCTTCTGGATGTGCTGGGTCCCTCCCTTCGTCTGTGACTGGCCTCATCCCATGCTGTCTCCTCCCTGGGGGTGCTGCCTTCCTCCCACTGTCCCCGCTCTGAGACTCAGCACCAGGCCCCCTGCTGCCCAGTAGCTCTCCTCACCCCACCTGGACTCTCTCTGCCCAGTAGCTCTCCTCACCCTACCTGGCCACACCAGGCCTCTGGACCCAGGACCCAGGCTTCCCTCACTTGGGCCCTGATGCCTTCCTCTGCAGAGGCCATCCTGCCCCGCAGACCCCAGCGTTGCCCAGCCGTTGTTCAGGAAGCAAGAGGGACGTGGCCAATGAGGGCCTTCGATGGCACAGAACATTCTAGTCGGTGGTGTTTGAATCTTCAAAACCAAGATAGGGCCTGCAGTGGACCAGTCCCTCCACACCAAGGCTTCTGCCTGGGGCCATCTGTGACCCTGTCTATGTCTCTTAAAAAGGAAAAGCCATTGGCCATGCCCAGGAAAGAAATGGGCCCTTTTCTCCTCCAGGGCTTCTACTTTGGCTTCAGGCCATGTTCCCGACCCTGGGTGGGTTAAACTCGAACACTCCCACCGGTTTCGGGTCTAGTCAGGGGTTTTTCCCATCTTGCCCTGGTTACTCGAGCGTCTGGGGGCAGGCGGGCTGCCAGGGCCTCCCCGAATCACTCGGCGTCTGGGCCCCACCTGGGTGTCGGCTTCAGTGGTGCGTGATGAGAGGCCGGGCTGCTTCTGGATTTCCCCTCAGACCCCTCCTGCGGGGCTTTCGGGACATGGCTTCTCTTGCCTGGAGGAGAAGGGGCTCCGGGAAGCCCTGGCGCAGATCATCGGGGAGGTCCCCTGGGGCAGGGCCCATCTACCACGAGGCTAGAGAAGCCTCCAGCTCAGCCTCCCTGGCTGGCCTGGGCTGCTTTTGAAGCCTGAGCTCTTCACAGTCACAGTTTTATAGTCTTGATCTTAAGAAGTGTCCCTCAAAGCATGTAAGCTGTAAACCCTGTGACCTGGGCCAGCTCTGGCTCTGATGTCACATACAATGTAACTCCCAGGCTCCCGGTTCCCACGGTGGCAGGAAAGGATCGAGAACAAGGCCCTTGTGCAGGGGTCGGCTCAGCATCGCAGCTGAGAGCGAGGCAGCCTGGGTCCATGTCACAGCTCTGACATTCATCAGCCTTGGGATCTGGAAGTTATCTACCTGCTCCGTGCCTCAGTTTCTTGCAGTAGAACCTACTCCACAGGCTCCATGTGAAGATGAAATAACCTGATACTGATATTCAAAGAGAGGGTCTTCAGAACAGCACTTAGCTGTATTCCATTTCTCTCTTTATAAAATGCTGCCATCACAGGCATCTGCCCTGCATCCTGGAGAGCCCTCGACCTTCTCATCTTTCAAGGCCAAAGACTGTTCCCTAGCTCCTTTGCCTTGTTTAGCCAAGGTTTGAAAGCCTGGAAAAGATTTCAGAACATTTGGGTTTGGGGATCTGTCTTTAGGTGGTTTGCCAGAGAGTGGCTTGGCTTTGGACACCACACACGGGTGTGTTCGCATGTTGGCAGCAGAGGAAGTGAAGGGCCTGCTGGCCTGGTCCTAGCTCTGTCCTCCAGGAGACGGGCCAGCTATGCCCTGTCCCCACTGGGGGGAAAAGGAGGCCAGGAGAGATTCGGGATTTGGGCATTCAGGAGGCTGCTGGCTGGGGGAGAGAGTGACGGGAACTGGCTGCTGGAACAACCCCACCTCCCCCCGCCAGTCTCCGAGGGGGCTCTTACCTGGGGGGCTCTGGCTGAGACCTAGGAGTCCCAGGACTCCCACAGGTGGGGGATTCTGACCCATCCTGCCGTCTCCTCCCATGTGTTGGAAAGCTAGGGTGCGAAGCCCTTGAACTTCGTATGCATTTTTTTTCTTTTTCCCTCACCAGCTTTGTGAGGCCAACGATGAATGACAGACACCCTAGTTGATCAGGGACAGGGTGGGGGGCACCCTTGTTCCCCTGGAGAAGCCACCCACCCAGCCCCTGGCTCTGGAGACAGCTCAGAGTTCAGCTGCTCCTTGTAATGGAATTCTCCCTGGCACCAGTGGATGGCTCCCAGTGCCTTCCCTTATTCCAGCTTCCCAGAAAGTGCCTGCCACTCTTGTCACCACCTTTTCCTTCCCTTGGCTTCCTCCATCTCCACCCACCCATCCCCTCAGCTTGGCCTCTTCCATCTGCACTCACCGCTGCCCTCCCAGCTCGGCCTCCTCCATCTGCACTCACCCCTGCCCTCCCAGCTTGGCCTCTTCCATCTCCACCCACCCCTGCGCTCCCAGCCTGGCCTCCTCCATCTGCACTCACCCCTGCCCTCTCATCCTGGTCTCTGCTCACCAGCCCGGCCCACCCCCTCTTCAGCCAGTTCTAGGGACCCAGAAGGCCATAGCTCTGCAAGTGTCACAGGGAAAGTATGTAATGTCCATCCTAAACAGGTGCTTTTGAAACTAAAAGGGGCTGGGGGACACCAAGCATAACCAGGACTGCCCTGGCCAGTCTGTGGGTAGGCTGTGTGGTCACCCAGTTCAAGCCCAGAACATTTTGCCCTTCGGCTTAGCCCTGGCTACTGGCTCTGCACTGGCCTGCCTTTTCCTTCTGGAGTCACTAACTCCAAGGCATCCAGTCACTTAGCGTAGGCTGGGCCCTGTCTTCTCTGACTGCTAGAGCTGGCTTGTCCAGGTTGGCCAGACTGATGGGTACAGTTTCAGGAATTTTACAAGCCAGGTGTTAAACACAGCCATCATTTTAAAATTAGGCAAACGTACAATCAAATAATAAGACAAAGGTAATAAGTAAATTCATGACTTCCTAATCATACCACTTTTTTTTTTTTTTTTGAGATGGAGTCTCTCTGTTGCCCAGGCTGGAGTGCAATGGCGTGATCTCGGCTCACTGCAACCTCCACCTCCTGGGTTCAAACGATTCTCCTACCTCAGCTTCCTGAATAGCTGGGATTACAGGCGTGCACCACCATGCCCGGCTAATTTTTGTGTATTTTTAGCAGAGACGGGGTTTCACCATGTTGGTCAGGCTGGTCTTAAACTCCTGACCTCAAGTGATCTGCCCGCCCTGGCCTCCCGAAGTGTTGGGATTATAGGCGTGAGCCACTGTGCCTGGCCCATATCACTATTTTCTATACTTTGGGTGTTACGTGTGTCCACTGTGTTTGTATGAAGGGAGACCACCACGTGATGGTTTGCTCGTGCGTGTCTCTTCCCGACTCTGAGCTCGACACCATCAGGTTGATAGCTGGAAATGGGCCATGGTGGGAATATTTACACCATTGCAATTGGCAAATGCTATAAATCAATGTTTGATTTATGGTTCTGTTGATTATTCTTCACAGTGATGTTAGTAATACAGATTAAACTTAACAATGCATTGTACCTGTAGCCATTCCATTGTGAATAACACAAAAAGTAGAGGAAATATTTTTCTCGCATTTGGAAATTATTCTGTGATTCAGCAAAGAAGTTGCTCGTGTGATTGACAAGTTCAGAAATACATGCTGCCAAAGCCAAAAAGAGGCTTCAGTTTAATAAAAATAATTAACATGAAGGTGAGAAATGGCTTACCAGCTGTTCACTTACTGGATTTAAGGACACTTGTTGGGGAAAGAGCAGAGTAAGATGCAACTGTGTCAAATCATGGCTGAATATGTTTGGCAAAAAATCAATAAAAATTCTGTGAGCATCAATCTGTTATGTGAAATTGAATATTTTAACGTTATTTGTAAATTGTGTGCTCTGTATCCTTTGTATCATTAGAATTTATAAATTTATAAGTAAACATGTATACATACATGTTTCTTCGGAGAGCCAGCTGCTGAACAGTTACCAGCACACTGCTGCCCACCTCCTTTGCCTGGGCTGGGTTGGTGCCTCTCTTTGCTGCTCCCACAGAAACCTGTCCAGAACTCTAATGTGCCACCGCTTTGTGTGTCTCACTTACTGAACTTCTTGAAGACAGAGTGACTTTTGTGGCTCCAGCATTTAACATGATGCCTGGCACATATTAGGTGCCCTTCCCAAACTGAGTGAATGAAGGGGTTGAACAGTTGAGTGGGTGAGGACTGGATCATGCTCTCCCCATAGCATTGCTGCTTCCTGGAGAGGTGACTGCATTTCCTGGTCCCTCTGCAGTGAGTGTGGCCGTGTGGTGAGTGATACATGGAAGGGTGATGCCAGCCAGCTTCAGGCCTGCCCTCCAGTGAATCCATGAGACCCTCCAAATCCCTCTCCTTCCCTGCAGCCTCTGGGAGCATCAGACGCCACGTGTTCCTGCTAGTGTAGCTACAGGGTAGAAAAAGGATGCCTGGCCCACAAAGTGTGAGTAAAATAAGCTTATTTTCTTAAGCCACTGAGATCACAGGGTCTGTTTGTTATCACTGCATAGCCTCATCCATCCTGACTAATCCGATGAGGACGCTGAAGCTCAGCGATGGAGGTGACTTGGGCCAGGCTGTACCTTCTGTTAAGTGGCAGGCCCAGCCCAGAGCCCATCTTCATTGTCATTCTACCTCCTACCTCTGCCCATTTCTTCCCTCCTAAACACTTTTTTGGAAATACAAAATAAAGTGTGAATCTGAGGTGGGTTTTGTTCTAAGCCCTATTTCAGACAATACCTGGTTAGGACCCACGCATGGTGATGCTCCAGTGGTAGCCAACCCAGGAGGCACACTCACCACACAACCTGTCATTAGAGGACCAGCCAGGGCGGCTGATGGCTGGGATTCAGGCTCCCATTAAGTGTGATTAGCCTTAGCCTCGGTCAGGTTTCACCCACGAACAGCCTCCCTGGCCTTGTCATTTACCACTTCCTTTGGTTTATCTAGACCAGATCTGGTACTTGGGTGGATGGAAAACCAGCTTTGGATGTGACACTCTCTCGGGCCCCAAATGCCAAGCAGGACAAATGGCTCCTTATTCTCAGCTGAAAAAACCTCAGTTTAGTTGCACGAACATTTAAATGTGGATTACGAGTCAGGTGTTAGGCTGTTTACTGTAGTACAGTACATATAGTGTAGCCTAGTGTAGGGCAATGTGTGTAGCATAATTATAGTACAGTATAAGTCTAATACATGCCCAGTATAATGTCATGGATCAGTACAATATGCATAATATTCATGGTACAATATGGTGGTACAGTATAATAAGCTTAATTCGTATAGTCTTCTCTGCCTTGTTCCTTCCTCTCCTGAAAGCCTGGCTACCTTCCCTTTGATTGCAAACAGGGAGGCTGAAACCATCAGGTTGAAGTCACAGAGGCCAGATCCGGGCTGTGACTTGGGTGAGCTGGTACATTCCTAACTCTTGATTACCTGGTGATGACACTGGCCTTCAACTTCCTTGGCCCCATCCAGTCTCTCCTGGACAGGG
The DNA here is from genome assembly GCF_028878055.3 of Symphalangus syndactylus. Lineage (NCBI taxonomy): Eukaryota > Metazoa > Chordata > Mammalia > Primates > Hylobatidae > Symphalangus > Symphalangus syndactylus. Next base: position 17,309,162 of record NC_072432.2, on the reverse strand, counting down.
ATTCCATCCATGACTTCTGCTTGACCCTGAAGCACCATTCTTGGCCTTTGCTTTCTGTCTTTACCACGAGAGTACACAAGCTCCTCAAGAGAAGAGTCTTGCTTTGTGTTTTGCTTTTGTTATACTGTATCCCCAGCGTCTAGGATGGTGTCTGAGTGTTTGTTGAATGACTGCTAGACTGCGAGGCCTGTGTGGGCAGGCCCCCACTCGTGGCACAGTGCTCTATACAGGGACTGTAGAGACTGACAGCGCCACGTGGGTAGACCCCCTTCCTCATGCCTCTGACTCCTGACTGGCTCTAGGTCTCTGCACAGGCCGTGCCCTCTGCCTAGAATATTCCCCTTGGCGTCCTTCCAGCCTTCCCTGACCACTGCCCCATACTCGTCTCCCAGCCCCATGTCTCCCCTGTCACAGTGCTGCCATACCTTCTTGCAAGTAGCCGGATCACTTGTCTGTCCTCTCCCCTCCCCTGGACTGGGAGCCTGGGGAGTGTGGGGCTGTGTCTGTCCTGCTCACCACTGTATCCTCAGGATGGCCTTGGACACGCATAACAGGCGCCACATGCTAGAAGGACGAACCAAGGAATAGCTGGCCACAGCCAGGTGTGGCCTTGTGAGCTACTCGAGGGACACCCAGAGGTCACGTACGGGGATGCAGGAAGTGTGGCCTGGCTCCGTGTCATGTTGAAGCTGCCCTGGTCATCGGTGGTTGTGCTCAGGACTAAGAAAGTGGCTTGGGTCTACTATTCTCTCATCTGAGCTGGACTCTGCTTCCTAAATTGTGACATATGCTCTCGGTGACGCTTCTGAGCCACTCTTGTTTATCAGTGTTCACACGGTGATTCACTTGAAGAGCTACTTATTAAACACCTACTATGTGCCAGAGCCACGCTAGGTACTGGGGGTGCAGAGATAAGCACAGTGGGGCCCCACCTCCAGGAGGTCACAGCCCCATGCCTGTGCTGCGCCTGAGTGTGCATCTCCTCCTGTGCACCTCGGATGACCATGCTGGGTTCTGTTTGCCAGCCCAGTGCATTGAGATCCCACCTTCCTGGGGCCCACCCCAGAGTTTCTGATCCATCAGGCGTGAGGCGAATCTGATCATGTGTGTGTCTCACAGATTCCCCGGTGCGTGCTCTGCCGTCAGGGGCCTGCACTCAGAAGCCCTGCCGTAGACTGTCCTAGGCTGGCAGTTTTCACGAGTCCTGCACATCCACAACCTAATCATTTAGTCTTTCAGCCTCCCTCTCCTTGGTAACTTCAGTGCACACAGCAAGGGAGAGTCGGCGTTGTGTCTCGGGCCCAGGTCTTCCTGTTGGACGCTGCCCTCTCCTAGCGGCACCAGGTGGTACAGGAACAGTTTCCGGTGCCATCGGGGTTCTAGGAGAGCTGTGGGGCCCGGCCAGGGGAAGCTGTGGGGAATTGGTGGAGGCTTCCCAGAGAAAGGCCAGAGGAGACCATGTCTGGGAAGCAGTGTGGTGGGTTGCCTTTCCGTTCTGGAAGGAGCACTGGCTTGGCAGGATGGGCGGAGGCAGAGCAGCTCGTGGGCGGGGCCCCAGGCCCCTACCTAGAAGGCAGAGGAGGGGCAGGTGGCGCTCCCTCCTGGGCAGTCCTCCTCTCCCTCAGCAGTTGGGACTTGGGCCTGGGTCATCCCACCTCTGCGCAGGCCCCAGTGGGAGGTCAGGGCAGCGTTGGCCTGAGGATGCTGTGCGTGATGGCCAGGCTGGGGCCTATGGCCCTGCAGTTCACACAATCACCTCCTCTGTGCCAGCCCAGGTGGCCGTGGGACGCTGGGCCTCATAGTTTCCAGTGTCCCTGGACTGGGCCGGGCTGGTCCGGGTTCAGTGCCGTCTTATCAGAAGGAGGCTGGGAGGGAGGCATAGGGAGGGGCCGGCTCTAAGAAGAGCTCCGTATTTCCACGGGCAAGGAAGGGAACGTGGAAAACCTGCGCTGGGGTGGGCGGCTTCCTCCCATGTTGCCTCTGAGCAGGAAGCCAGGCCTGCCCAGCCCCGGGGAAGGAAAATAAACTCTGGACACGTATCTGTAGAAAGTGGGAAAGCTCTGTTTCTCAGGGGGTGGTGAAATTTAAATGTAAAACTGGCTGCTCTGCTGAAGTCCTCACTGACTGTCAGGGAGGGGCCTACGCTGCAGGGTGTTCGGGGCTGCTTGTGCCTGGCTGGGGTTGGTTATGCCTGGCTGGGGCTGCCTGTCCCTGGTCGGGGCTGCCTGTTCCTGGTGGGGGCTGGTTGTCCCTGGTAGGAGCTGGTTGGTTGTCACAGGTCGGAGCTGGCTGATTGTCCTTGGTCGAGGCTGGTTGGTTGTCCCTGGTTGGAGCTGGTTGGTTGTGCCTGGTTGGGGCTGGTTGTTTGTCCCTGGCTGGGGCTGGTTCGTTGTCCCTGGCTGGGGCTGGTTGGTTGTGCCTGGCCAGGGCTGGTTGGTTGTGCCTGGCTGGGGCTGGTTCGTTGTCCCTGGTTGGGACTGGCTGGTTGTCCCTGGCTGGGGCTGCCAGGCCCATGGGCTTTCACTCCTGCGTCTGGTCTTGCTCCCGAGTTCCCAGGGCCATGTAGGAATTCCCTGCGGTGATGATGGGGATGAGGAAGGTGTGAGCCAGGCACATGCCAAGCACCTGACACTGGTGTTGCTGAGGCCGGTCCTTGAGGACAGTCTGTCTCCCCAGCCCTGGCCCTGCCTCTGCGCGCCATAGGGAGGGGAGACCATGTTCTTATGAACGGCTCTTTCCATCCCAGGCAGTCTGAGTGCTCTACAGTTCCCCGGACTGAGTCAAAATCTCTCCACCTGTCCTCTCTGTGGCCACACAGAATGATCTAGGGTAACGGCCCCTCAGCCTTTGGAACCTCCCAGCTGTCTGTACTTCCTGGGTCAGTGTGCTCTGTGCTTTCCACCGGATCTGGGCTCCTCTGGAAGCTGCAGGCTTCAACGTGGAATTGAAAATCCAGCAGGGGTACACTTACAGCAAAATGTACCTTTGAAACGAGGAGGATCTGGTTTTTACAAACAGCAAGCAGTCCCTTGGAATCAAAACTGTATGAGGTGGATGACTGAGCTGAGAAAAAAACAAAAATCTGGTTTAAAAGGAAAACTTGAGTGATTTTAAAAACCTGGCCTAGCAGGGCGTGGTGGCTCACCCCTGTAATCCCAGCACTTTGGGAGGCCAAGGATCACGAGGTCAGGAGATTGAGACCATCCTGGCTAACAAGGTGAACCCCGTCTCTACTAAAAATACGAAAATTAGCCGAGCATGGTGGCGGGCGCCTGTAGTCCCAGCTACTCGGGAGGCTGAGGCAGGAGAATGGCGTGAACCCGGGAGGTGGAGCTTGCAGTGAGCAGAGATTGCGCCACTGCACTCCAGCCTGGGCGACAGAGCAAGACTCCATCTCAAAAAAAAAAAAAAAAAAAAAACCTGGCCTAAGCCGGCACTGAAAGTAGTTATTCCTAGAGAAATGTACAAAAGATAATCGAAATGATAGCAAGGTTACGAGACAAAGTGTGGGGCCTCCCAAGACAAGGAGACCTCAGTTCCTTGAGGGCCGGCACACCCAATAAAACGGAGACAAAAATGTCAGCAGTGCCACTGAGGAATATCGGCAGAATTGTGATAATTTGTGACAGGGCAGGAGGGGGCCAACAGTTTGTAGGGTACCTGTGTCATGATGGAGCTGCAGCTGGAAACGTGTAAGGTGAAATACCACCTGGTCCCTGCTGCCCCCTGAGCTGGGGCCGGGATGGAGGCGGAGGCAGGCCAGGGCAGCGCAGTGCTGCCCAGATGCTGGGTCGGAGCCAGGCCCCTGGACTCTCCACGGAAGCCTCCTTGTCTTTCTAGCAACAACCATGGCTTCAAAGGCCTGCCAAGGAGCGGATCAGGCAACCCCGGGAGCTTGTGTAGCCATGTTGTGCGTGGCAGTCCTGCATGTCAGGGCGCTGGAAACTCCTACAGGCAATTCCAGGTTCCAGAACCAGCTCCTAAGTGGGGGAAGGGAGACAGAGGCCACCAAAGGACCTGCCTGGAGCTGGGTCCCCAAGGCCAAGGTCCCAGGCACCAGATATCAAGGACCTCCCCCACCCACTGCCTTGGGGGCCCTTCTCAAGCCCAGACTCACCCCCCACCTCCCTTTCCTCTTGGAAGCTGCCCTTTGCCCCCGCTCCCTCTTCCTGCCAAGCCTGCCCTCAAATGGCCTAGCTTTCAGCTGCCTTTTCTTGTCACCCCTCTAAGTGGCCCTGTCCCTATTACTATGCCCCTGAAGCCTACCTAAAGATCAGGAGAAGCTATGGGGAGAAGGGGGCCAGGTTCATTCAGGAAGTGACTCCATGGGTGGCAAGGAAAGAAGGGAAGCAAGAGGGCAGGACACACTGGAGGGTGCAGCCCGGCCGCCAGGGCAGGGCACCCGCAGCAGCCCCTAGAGGACCTGAGGAGAGAAGTGAAGCCTCCCTGTTCCATGTGTAAGCTGCTGGGACGGCCCCACCTGTCAGGTGGACGTAGGGAGAAAGGAGCCACCATCTAGCACCGCTCAGTGTCGGCATGTGGAAGGGACACAAAGATTGGCTGAATGCGTGAATGAATGAATGAGACTGTCATATCTGGCATCTCCCCACTGCCACCAACTGTTTTACATGATAGATGTTTAAATTCAGTTCCTGTGGCTTTTAGGATTGGACGGAAGCGCCAGGCGCAGTGGCTCACGCCTGTAATCCCAGCACTTCAAGAGGCTGAGGCAGGTGGATCACCTGAGGTCAGGAGCTCAAGACAAGCCTGGCCAACATGGCGAAACCCTGTCTCTACTAAAAATACAAAAATTAGCTGGGCATGGTGGTGGGCGCCTGTAGTTCCAGCTACTAGGGAGTCTGAGGCAGAATTGCTTGAACCCGGGAGGCAGAGGTTGCAGTAAGGTGAGATGGCACCACTGCGCTCCAGCCTGCATGACAGAGAGAAACTCCATCTCAAAAAAAAACCAAAACAAACAAACAAAAAAAAAACAAAGACTGGGCTGAAGAATGAAGAGCCTCACAGAAAGCTTCACAGTCACATGGGTGATGTGATGAATTAGGGAAGTCACGGCCATGTGAGCCCCTCAGCCCTGAGTTGGGAAGGCGGGCGCAGGAGATGGGGCACCTCAGCTGCTCCGATATCTGGGCATGGCCAGGCCTTCTTAAGCCTTCTTACTCTTTGAAAACCATCTTCCAAAGCAGAGATTATTTTCCCCAAATTCAATATGCCAGACACCAAGTGAATAGCCGGGTAAAAGGGATACAGTCTGTCTGATTTCAAGGACCAGGAAACTGTACAGTCCGAGAACCGGTTGGAAACTGAAGGTGGCCAGGTGGCATTGCCGGCACCGTAACCTGTCAGGGACATGGGTTGTATGAGGACTTGGGCCATTGCATAAGGGCCACAGAGGGCCAGGGTGTCTTCAGGAACAAGGGCAGGTCCCTTGCTGCCATCCTCACACTCACAGGCAGTTCATGGGGTGAAAGGCAACGTGCCGGCCCCGCAGTCAAAGGAGCCTGGGCCTGAATGGGAGCTGTCCCTTAGTCACGCGCACAGGTTGTGCAGGCCGGGCACGCAGCTCCCTTGTTCATTCAGCCCCACCCCTGAAAGGCATTTCCAGAATTTAGGTCACTACTGTTGGCAGAGTTGCTTCATACACAAACACTCTGAGGTTAAAGTTTATGAAGGGTGACCTGTTTATCAACCACTGAGTTCCAGCAGCCTCCGCTTGCAAATGTGAATTCTTATCTTGGGCTAGGGTGGGCTGGTCACAGCGACTGCTCTGACTGCAGCAGGGGACGTGGGGGTGGGGGTCGCATGCTGGCCTGGGGTTCCTGCTGTCTGCCCAGCCTGCAGCAGAGAGGCCTGGGGCTTTGAGCATGCCTGGAGTGGGCTGTACTTCCAGATGCTCAGGAACCTCAAAAGCAAGGGTCAGTGGGGAACAGGGTGACCAGGGCTTTAAAGCAGCCTCAGGAGCCAGGAAAACCTGCATGAAACCCAAGCAGTGAAGCAAGAGGGGACCCAGCCCGACCCCGCCTTGCTCCAGATCCTCCTGTGCCCAGGGCAGAGAGGTCTGGCTGTGGACCCTGCACTCAGATCTGGGGATTGCAGTGGGATCCAGGAAATGCTGGGGCACTGTGACCCCGCTGCACTCTGCAGGGTGATTGGGGTACTTCTCCCCTAGGCTGGAGTTTGCTGTTTTGAGGTTGTTTAGGTCATTACTGGGAGTCACCATGTGGCCCCTTCTTAGCTGGTTGTTGCATAGGAAGCTCCTACAGTCTACATAGAAAGCAAGCCTGGAGGACACCCTTTTGGGCTCCCGGGGGTTGGCTCCCCGTCTCCCCCCAGGACAACACCCAGGAGGAAGCATGAAGCCTGCTTCACTGAGTGATGGGCATTTCATAAGTCTTGTGAATTTGGAATGCAGAGGGCTGAGTTCTGCTATCTTGTTTGGAAAAGGCCTTTCAGAAAGCCTTTATCTGTCAAACTCCAGGGCAGACTGTTGCCATGGTGAAAAGCGTGGGGTGGGAGGGCCCCTAGGCCTTTTCTTCCGTGGATGGCTGGATCCCCCCACAAGGCTTTCATGCCAAGAGAAAGTGGTGATTCTGGCGGTGAGGGAGAAGCCCCAGAGGCCTGGGGGAGGTAGGCCACATGGAGTTGGGTTCCCAGCCACGCCTCCGCTTCAAATTCAGTGACAGAGCACGTGATTTCCCAGGAAACAGCGGCTTGCAGCTCTGTCTTTCCTCAGCTATTTGAAAGCAGGGCTTGTCCAACTAGCAGATTAGAAAAGGAGATGGAACTTGTTCCCCCTACTTAAAAGCAGGGGAGAGAAAAGCCTTGTGAAGAGAAGATACAAAACCTGTTTGGTGACTTGTCGTTTCAATGAAAACACAAACCTCTCTCCAGGTGAGCACTCCCAACTCCTCCCCTTCCTCCTCCCCCCAGCAGCCCTGGTGGGGACCACAGGCAAGATGAGAAGAAACAGGAAAACAAGGCGACTGCTCACTCAGAGTTCACCATTCTTTGATGACAGAAGTTTAAGAACCCAGGGAAGCAGTTTAGGGGAAAACAAGTTTATTAATCTCGCCACGTCACAGCGAATAAATACACGCAGAGAAACAGTGCCTTTCTGAGGGGAGTCAGCATCGGGAAAACAGCACAGCAGTTAGGAATTTTTTTTTTTTTTTTTTTTTTTGAGACAGTCTCGCTCTGTCGCCCAGGCTGGAGTACAGTGGCGCGATCTCGGCTCACTGCAACCTCCGCCTCCCGGGTTCATGCCATTCTCCTGCCTCAGCCTCCTGAGTAGCTGGGACTACAGGCGCCCGCTACCACGCCCGGCTACTTTTTGTATTTTTAGTAGAGACGGGGTTTCACCATGTTGGCCAGGATGTTCTCGATCTCTTGACCTTGTGATCCGCCCACCTCGGCCTCCCAAAGTGCTGGGATTACCGGCTTGAGCCACGGCGCCCGGCAGGAGTTTCTCGATAAAAGTAAATTGTTGTCATATTTTATCTTTCTCTTTCATTCCTCTTTATTAACTATTAAATAACTGATTTCCTTAGATTACCTATTGTATATAAAAAAACCCCCACCAAATCCTCTGACAAGTCAGAATCCTCACAGCCAGAGGTGTGGAAATTTAAAGAGAATCCATTTTTTCTTTTTTCGAGACAAGGTCTCGCTCTGTTGCCCAGGTTGGAGTGCAGTGGCAAGATCTCGGCTAACTGTAACCTTGACCTCCCAGACTCAAGCGATACTGCCACCTCTGCCTCCTAGTAACTGGGACTATAGGTGCATGCCACCAGGCTGGGCTATTTTTTTTTTTTTTTTTGTAGAGATAGGGACTCACTATATTGCCCAGGCTGGTCTCAAACTCCTGGGCTCAATTGATCCCCCCACCTCAGCCTCCCAAAGTTCTGGCATGAGCCACTGGCCAAGAGAATGTTTTTCTGATTTTTTGTTTTTTAATACAACAGTCAATCCTAAGGTTTCCGTAAGGCCTTGCTCATCACCTCTGCTCAGCTCTTTACAGCTGGTTTCAAATGGGCATCCTACGGTGGGACTCTGCACCAGGAATTTTGAGTGAGGAATCCTAGAGTCAGAAGACAGCTTGTATAGCCCAGGAGGGGCTGAAGGGCAGGCAGGTAGTATAGGCTGTGAGCCCCGTGCCTGGGGCCACCCTCAGATGCCTGTGAGTTTGGTCAATAATTCATGAAGCCAAGGGCTCTATCATGAAACACCATGGAGAAGTTGTCCCCCAAATTCTTGATGAAAGCATCCCAGGATCTGTCTTTGTCTTTCCTGTCCCTTCTCTCCCCAGCCAGCCTTACAGGAGAATGCGGGCAGGGGAGAAGCAAAGATCAACATTTCTGCCACTCTCACGAAGTTGGGTATGCATGCTAGGAACCAAGTATCAGAAAGGGGAGGAGGAGGAGAGGACTGCGGCTGATGCTGTGATCCTGTGTTTGGTGTTGACATCTGCCCACGGGACTCTGGTTTGGCCATTTGCACACAGCTTTTGAAAAGGAAAGGATATGGCTGGGGCAGTGGCTTACGCCTGTAATCTCAGTACTTTGGGAGGCCGAGGTGGGGGAATCACATGAGGTCAGGAGTTCGAGGCCAGCCTGGCCAACATAGTGAAACCCCATCTCTACTAAAAATACACAAATTAGCCTGGCATGGTGGCACGTTCCTATTATCCCAGCTACTCGGGAGGCCGGAGGTTGCAGTGAGCCGAGATCACACCACTGCATTCCAGCCTGGGCGAAGGTTATTCCCTCTCTCAGTTCTTGGGAAGAGGGAGACAAGACCATCTCAAAAAAAGGAGTAATTTTTTTTTCTGATTTAAGCATTAAGATAAAGAGTTTTGTAAAAGTGGAGAATGATTTCAAGCATCACTTGGGGAAAAAAGTGGGACATTTTACAATTCATCTTTCCTTTCCATTACGATTTTGCTTTGAGATATGCATGGTCCTTCAAATTACCGTGAACCAGATGACCTTTAAGAAATCACATCATGTAATTATGGCAAGGAAACTAATGCCTCTCCACAAACTGGGTTTTCTAACATAAGTATACCTACAGGTTAGTTTAGCAGCAGCTATAATTTGAACTTTGTACAAAACATATGGCTATAATTAGTAGGGTTTTAGACACAAGAATGACCAGAGTGATAGTCAGTGTAACTATGAATAAAGAGAAGAAATTATGAATAAATAGAAGAGTGTAACTATTTAAAAGAAAGTAACTGAGAATATAGCATGCAATGCAAAAACAAGCTTAAGAAAAAACTCAAATTTATTTTTCAAAAATGTGATTATGGCAACAAATAAACTAATATGCAGTCCAGTTCACCCTACTCACAGTGAAATCATAGGGTCAGTGAAAAAGATGCAGTCCTCATCTATAAAGAATATTTAAAATGCCGCTTGTATCAAGACCTTCTATTATTGAACACTGTATGGCATCTTGCTTTGTAAAGAGAAAACACAGCCCTTATAAATCCTTTAAACCAATCCAGCATTAACAGGACTAAAATTTACAGTAACTACTTTTGAAAGCTGTAAAATTAAAGCACCTATTTAAATTAAGATCAAGAATCTATGAGGTTATTATTCATGAGAATAAGAGCTGGATGAAACTAAATATTGCATTTCTAAGGAAAAAATTATAATCATGCACTTTATATAACTTACAAGGCAAATGGAATACTATTAAAAATGCCCTTCACAGCACACTGAAGTCTGAATTTAAGTAATACTCAACAGGAAAGAAACAGGCTCTGTTACGGCGCTGGCAGAGACATAAAAACACAAGGGTGTGACTGCTCAGGGCAACCCTTCCCGTCTATTTTTAGAGGTCTAAGACTCCAGCCTTAAATAGTTTTGATAATAACGCTTGTGGCATAACTCAGCGTGTAAGACACTGTCTGGGAGGAAACCAGTTCTTTTCCTGCTGTGCAACCTCGTTCACTGGTTTTTCCCTATTAATTCTGAAATCTTGCTTGTGGAACATGACGGTCGGTGGATCTTCAAGAATCTTTTGCTTCATTCTGTTGACTGGCTACCTCAGAACATGCAGAACTAAAATTAGATGATAAAGGAGATTAGTTTTCTAAAAAGTTCCTTCTTTAGCAAACAGTCTTGCTTACTTGGAAGCAGGGAATATTACTTTCATTGGGAACAGAGGAACATTTTGTTGAGGAAAAAGCACTTTGGGTTCACCAAAATATCATGGAGACGTGTCTTTAAGACACTTCCATACTAAGAAGTAACAATTTCTTGTATCATCCATCAGGATGCTGAGGTGGCTCTGTCTACCCAAGAATAGGAAGCGCTGGCATCCTGTAGTGACTTAGGAGGGTGTTCAGAAGTTTCTATTTATGTAATAATGATGCATGTGGACACCCAGGATACCTATGCATGTATATGTTGACACATACGTATCTAAAAACATACATACACAAACACAGGCTCACCTCAGAGTCTGATGAGACTTGCTTTCTCAAAATTACCACTTTTCCATTTCACTCCCAAAACTCAAAATCTAAAGGTTTCATATTTCAGTTTTCAGTAAAAAAACAAAACTGGGCAAACTAAATTACGTCAAGAAACAAAAGCAAAGTATCATGATGCCTCACCCTTCAAAAACAAAAGTATATTAAGACATTACAAAATGAAACCAGCATTTTTTATTATTTTCTTAGAAAAGGCGGCGAGAATCCTGAGTGGAAGGGATCTGAACTGACTTTCATGTCATGTACTTCGAGAAAAGGGTAGATGAGACTCAAGAATGATAATCAGACCAGTCCTGCTCCTCCCAACCCCCAAAAGATGGCATTTACACATCACGGAAACCTATGGGTCTAACAGGTTATTCTCTCAGTTCTTGGGAAAAGGGAGACAAGCCCCCAGCCAGATTCCTTTAGGGAAGAGTTCTCTGTTCCGGTGGCTGAAGCCTGCGGTGCGGGCTCAGCCAGGAGGCCCCAGCCTGGCACCTCTAGACTCTGATGCACCACAGAGGTCGGGGCTCCCGCTGTCACTTCCATTTTAGGCCAAACAGCTCCTGGGTGCAGCGACTCTTCCACCCTCTCTTCAGGGTGGGGAGAAACTGGGTGGACCGGAGCCCGCGCGGCCCTCACGAACTCTCCCTGAGCAGCCCCAGCTTCCGCAGGGCCTCCCTGCGCGCCTCCTCCGAGGAGCCGCGGCCCGCGAACTGCACGGTGATGCCCTGGGGCCGGGGCAGGGAGTCTGCGTGGCGCCAGTCCTGGCCGCCGTTGGGCTGCCGGGGCCCGGGGAAGCTCTGGCGGGCCCGCGTGCTGGGCAGGGCTGGGCCGGGGCGGAAGCAGAGGGACTTCCCAGCGGGCGCAAAGGCGCTGGGTGCGCTCTTCAGGGCCTCGTGCGCACTCGGGAAGCCGTTGGCCAGCGCCGGGCCCCGCGGAGCCTGACCACCTGCCCGGAGACTCTCAGCCGGGCCCGGCAGGCCCTGGCCACGCGCCACCGGCTCCGGGGAGGAGCCACTCCCTGGGGACCCCTCACCCGCGTCCCCCGCGGCGGGGAAGGCGCCGGCGTGGCCGTGGATGGTGGCCAGCACCTGCGCCCTGCGCTCCTGCACGCTGACGGCCGCCCTGGACAGGGTCCTGTGGGGCTCCCGGGCCGCGCCGTTGGTGACGATGATGTTGCTGGGGAAGCGGGGGGCCCTGGGCTGCGCCGGGTGGCTGGACCCCGGGCCAGGGTCTCCACTGCGGGGCCCGCGGGCGGCCGGTGTCCTCCACTCCCCGGGCCGGCCCTCCCTGGACGGGGAGGTGGGCGAGAGGGCTTCGTTCCCTGCCAACCTCTCGGAAATCTTCTGCGCCATAACGAGGGGTGTGGGAACGGAGCGCAGGAGTCTGGGGTGCTCCACCGGCGGGGAGGGGGCGCGCAGCTCCCTCCTGGGGGGATCGGGGGTGTTGGGCAGCGGTGGTGGCGCGGGAAGGGTCTCGGGAGCCGGGGGGTCCAGAGGTGGAGGAGTCTCAGCATCTTGTTTCCTGTGCTCCTTCCCAGCAGGTGCAGGCCCTGGAAGACGAGGGAGGAGCCTGTGAGCCACCGGCCCACGTGAAAGTAAATGCATGAAGTTCCCTCTCACTGAACTGAAAAAAAGCCTCAACCTGGACCTGACACCAACTTCCCCGGTGCTGCCTGTGAGTCAACTCCTCTCTCCGTTCCCGGGACTTGGTAAGGAGAAGGTGGTATGTCATGCTCATGACCTCACGTTGATACGGGACAAATCACGATAGCCCTGCAAGTCAGACAGTCCGCACCTAGGAGACATTCCATCCATGTGGGCTGCTGAGGCTCCAGCCCCTTAGGCTGGGACAGGACGCAAGTATTGACCAACTCATCAGGGGAGTTTACAAAGGGGAAATTGAGGCTAGAAAGTGTGTGGCACACACCGACACCAGCAGGTCTTTCTGGATGAGGGACATGTAGCTGTGTCACTTTCCTCTATGACAGAGAATTTAACAGGTCTGCCTCTGAGTCCTTACATAGCATGTATCAATCACAGATCACCTGGCACTGCTGTACTTATGCACCTGTCTCTCAATACAACACTGGGCCGGGCGTGGTGGCTCACACCTGTAATCCCAGCACTTTGGGAGGCCGAGGCAGGTGGATCACTTGAGGCCAGAAGTTCAAGACCAGCCTGGCCAACGTGGTGAAACCTTGTCTCTACTAAAAATACAACAATTAGCTCGGTGTGGTGGCGTGTGCCTATAGTCCCAGCTACTCCGGAGGCTGAGGAAAGAGAATCACTTGAACTTGCGAGGCGGAGGCTGCAGTGAGCTGAGATGGCACCACTGCACTCTAGCCTGAGCGACACAGTGAGACTCTGTCTCAGGAAAAAAAAAAAAACAACAAAAAACCTGAAATCCATATCTTTTTATGTTCCTCTGTACTCTGTGGGCACTTAAAGTTGTTATGAATATGCCAGGTGTGGTGGCTCACACCTATAATCCCAGCAATCTTGGAGGCTGAGGTGGGAACACTTGAGCCCAAGAGTTCGAGACCAGCCTGGGCTGCATAGTGAGACCCCATCACTATAAAAAAAAATTAGCCAGGCATGGTGGCACATGCTTGTAGTGCCAGCTACTTGGGAGGCTGAGGTGGGAGGATCATCTGAACCCAGGAGTTGGAGGGTGCAGTGAGCCAGGACTGTGCCATTGCCCTCCAGCCTGGGTGAGTGAGCGAGTTCCTTCTCAGAAAAATGAAAGAAGAATTGTTATGAAAATATAATGTTAGAGAACTGATGGACAGGTGTAGCTGATTTTTCAAAAGAGTGTCTTCCTTGGCATGACTACGTGATCTCACATCTTAAAAGGATCGGCTGGTTCAAATTACTTTTGGAACTCTATTTCAAAGCAGAATCACAATAAAAATGTACAGTACATTACTTCTCCTCTTTGAAGAGATGGCTGCAAACCAAGCTCCATATTTACATGGAATCCATAACCGTAGTATGTGAAGTTCTGAGTAATACATAGCCTTGCTTAAAAGACATATATGTGTACACACGTGCACACACTATTTCTAGTGGCTCAAGACAAATGACAGTATTTTATCCTTACCAGAGCAAAAAAAAATTTTCCTAATCCCTTCTAATGTTAATCCCTTGGCCACATTTGTTCACAGTATCCTTTCCAATCGGGGAAAAAAACTGGAAGATATTTATCTCTGCCCATTTCCCTCCAGTTCAGAGATCCCGAACAACCCTGGTACTGGTCTGGCCTGTTAGGAACCGGGGTGCACAGCAGGACGTGGTGGTGAGTGAGCCAAGCTTCATTTGTATCTACAGCCACTAACCATGGCTCGCATTACCGAGCTCCACCTCCTGCCACGTCAGCAGTGGTATTAGATTCTCTTTATTTTTTTGAGACAGGGTCTCGCTCTGCCACCCAGGCTGGAGTGCAGTAGCACGATCTCAGCTCACTGCAACCTCCGCCTCCTTAGGTTCAAGTGATTCTCGTGCCTCAGCCTCCGGACCAGCTGGGACTACAGGTGTGCGCCAGCTAATTTTTGTATTTTTTAGTAGAGATGAGGTTTCACCGTGTTGGCCAGGCTGGTCTTGAATTTCTGGCCTCAAGTGATCCATGGCGCCCAGCCTGTAAAATAGAATAATTACCTGGAAGCCATTTCCAATTTTCTTTCTGTGCATGTATGCATTGTGTATTAAAAAAAATGTAAACTCCACTTATGTGCCCAGTTCATTCCATTCTTTCTTTTTTTTTTTTTGTTTTTTTTTTGGAGACGGAGTCTCGCTCTGTCACCCAGGCTGGAGTGCAGTGGCGCAGTCTCGGCTCACTGCAAGCTCCGCCTCCCGGGTTCATGCCATTCTCCTGCCTCAGCCTCCCGAGTAGCTGGGACTACAGGCGCCCGCCACCACGCCTGGCTAATTTTTTGTATTTTTTAGTAGAGACGGGGTTTCACCGTGTTAGCCAGGATGGTCTCGATCTCCTGACCTCGTGATCCACCTGCCTCGGCCTCCCAAAGTGCTGGGATTACAGGCGTGAGCCACCGCGCCTGGCCCATTCCATTCTTTATTCTAGTCCCTCTGGCATTTCCCTTTGCTGGACGATGAAACTGCCAAGGATTATTTTCTCCTATAAAAATCTAGTAAGACTCAACAACTTCTACTGGCAAACACAGGGGAACACAAAAGAAGTATCTCTGGGTCTCACAGACACCAGCAAACCACATCCCAGGGATGGCCTGTCTTCCCCCTCACCTGCTGCCTGGGTCCCCTCCGGAAGGCCGTCGGCTTCCCTGGCGCCAGGTGCTGGCTGCACTAAGTCAATGACATCTTCAGGCTCGGAGGGACCGGAGGTGCTCTCCTCCAGAGACGGGGAGCAGAGGCAGCACACTCCCCCATCGCACAGCACTGGCTCCTCAAAGTCCTCGTCTAGGGAGTCAATCGTCTCCTCAAAAAACAGGAGGACGTCCTTTTCCTCATGGGTGAGGTACTTCAGGCTCTCATCATCCTAGAGTACAGGTTTGGGGATTGGGAATGGAAGAGAGAAAACAAACAGTGGCTTCACTAAAGAGACAAAAGCTGAAGCAAAGTTGGGAGTGGTCCATAGCCCAGGGTGGAACTCACTGTGTCCTGAGAGTACCCTGCCACACAGTGCCTGCGTGTGCCTCTCCATCACCCAGACGGAAGAGAACGTGCTCCGAAAGGCGGAGCAAATAACAGAGCCTCAAAGCTGTTAATAACGGGACCTCGCCTTGGGGTTCCTAGCAAGTCAGTGACAAAAAGCACCCTTTTGGGAGCACACTGGAGAGCTGCAGTCAGCCTACTGCTATCCGACACACCTGTTTTTACATAATCACGGGAAACTTCTGCTTAAAGATGGTGGATTGAACTCACATATTTATCTCCTTTCTCACTAGAAACCTTACCAAAACAAAGGGATTTTTTAAGGCACAAATCACAACGACAAAATAACAGGAAGAGAGATGGTGGAGCATGCGTCATCTTTGGGGAACTTGAAGAATCCAAGAGCCAAAAGCAGGGCAGCCGGAGAGCAGGACAGGTGGAAACTGACTGAGAAGGCCCAGGAAAGCCAGTGACCCACCTGCTGCGTGCCGCAGAACTGCCCAGAAGCTCAGGCCCTGGAGGTGCTGAGTGGCTCTGGAAGTGTGGGCAAGGTGACAGTGAAGAGAGCTGAACTGTTTGAAAGTCTCTTTCAGAAGCAATGAGCTCATCCCGGCACAAAACTTGCCACTTACTCTTGAAAAAGGTGACAGAGGAACCCTGAAGTGGGGCCATGGTGCAAAAGCTGATGGTGGAGTGCCGTGTTAACAGTGTGGGCTGTCAGTGCAGCCAAGTGACCGCCCTCCAGACGGAGGACTGTGCACGTCATCTCTGGGAAACCTGAGGAATCCAAGAGCCAAAAAAGGCTGATCCCAAGGGTTCCCTAGCAAGATCAATCCACAGGTAAAGATTACAGTCAACGAATGTAGAACTGCACAGCAGTTTCTTACTGTCCTACTCTGGAGTATGTGCAGATATCTAATAACCACCGAGCGTCTGAGGAAACCTGTTAACGTGAAACAGCTATCAAAATCAAAGGACAAAAAAGCAACTTACAGGAAACGAACTACGTGGAGTGGTGGAAAACTTCAAAAAGGCTATCATCAGTTGTCAGATAAGAGGGGATACTGAATCCATAAACAGCATCATTTTTTTTTCTTTACAGGACAAAAGAAGACTTAGAAACAAACAAAAAAAATACTAACAAACAGAAGAAAAAAATGAAAAACTAAATAAAAGCCTAAAAGATAAAGTTGTAAAATCAGAAAACTATCAAAAGAAAGGATAAGAAAATCAAAGGATAGATTTGGGAGGGCCACTAGGTGAATAATGAGAGTTCCAGAAAGAGAAATCAGAGAAAATGAGAGGAAGAAATTATAAAATAATTCAGGGAAATGCCCCTAAACAGGAACACGTGAGTTTCCAAACTGAAAGGGGTCCTTAGTGTACAACCTAATGAATAAAAATCAAACAGACCCATGCCAAGGTATGCATCATTGTGACATTTCAGAATATTGAAAGTGCCGGGCGCAGTGGCTCACGCCTGTAATCCCAGCACTTTGGGAGGCCGAGGCGGGCGGATCACAAGGTCAGGAGATCGAGACCATCCTGGCTAACATGGTGAAGCCCTGTCTCTACTAAAAATACAAAAAATTAGCCAGGCGTGGTGGTGGGCGCCTGTAGTCCCAGCTACTCGGGAGGCTGAGGCAGGAGAATGGCGGGAACCCGGAAGGCAGAGCTTGCAGTGAGCCGAAATCGTGCCACTGCACTCCAGCCTGGGCGACAGAGCGAGACTCTGTCTCAAAAAAAAAAAAAAAAAAAAAAAAAAGGAATATTGAAAGCCAAGAAAAGATCCAGAAAGCTTCCCAGAGTGAAAAAGCAGGTCACATACAAAAGATCAGAAATCAGAGTCCAGGTGCAGTGGCTCACGCCTGTAATCGCAGTACTGTGGGAGGCTGAAGTGGGTGGATCACTCGAGCTCCGGAGTTCGAGCCCAGGCTGGCCAACATGGTAAAACCCTGTCTCTACTAAAGATACAAAAATTAGCCGGGCGGCCAGGCGCGGTGGCTCAAGCCTGTAATCCCAGCACTTTGGGAGGCCGAGGCGGGCGGATCACGAAGTCAGGAGATCGACACCATCCTGGCTAACACGGTGAAACCCCGTCTCTACTAAAAATACAAAAAATTAGCTGGGCGTGGTGGCGGGCGCCTGTAGTCCCAGCTACTCGGGAGGCTGAGGCAGGAGAATGGCGTGAACTCAGGAGGCGGAGCTTGCAGTGAGCCGAGATCGCGCCACTGCACTCCAGCCTGGGGGACAAAGAAAGACTCCGTCTCAAAAAAAAAAAAAAAAAAAAAATTAGCCGGGCATGGTGGCGTGCACCTGTAATCCCAGCTACTCAGGAGGCTGAGGCAGGAGAATCCCTTGAACCTGGGAGGCAGAGGTTGCAATGAGCCAAGATTGCACCACTGCACTCCAGCCTGGGTGACAGAGCAAGACTCTGTTTCAAATAAAAATAAATAAATCAGAAATCAGAATTTGATAACTGCCTGTGTAAGTTATGTAAGAGAATAATATCCTTGTTTTTAAAATGTACTTCAGTATTGAGGGGAGCATTATGTAGCAACTACATTCAAATGGTTCAGAAAAAATAAAGAGTGTGTGTGTGTATAGAGAGAGCGCATGTTAAAATGTGGAAAAAATTTAAAAATTGGTGAATCTAATTAAAGGGTATGTGGGAGTTCTCTGTACTATTCTTATGACTCCATTAAGTTTGAAATAACTTCCAAACAATTTAAACAAACAAAAGATCAGGAATCAGAAAACAGCAGCAGACTTCTCAGCAGCAACACCAGAAGCCGGGAGACAATGGGGGCTCAAAACCCGGATAAATTCTGAACTGGAATCCTATACATAATCCGATTATTAATTAGAACTACGGAAGAATAAAGGTGTTTTTAAGTCATGCAAGGTCTTCAATCTGATCTCCCATGTCAGCCTTTCTGAGGAAGCTACCGCAGGGTAGTCAGGAAGGGTAGCTGTTCCTCTAAACACGGAGTAAACCCAGACAGAAGACACAGAGCCAGGTAACAGGAGCGTCCACATGAGAAAGCTGCAGGGAATCCTAGAATAATGAGGGCTCCCCAGGAAGCCACCTGTGCGCTCAGCAGGTAGTCTAGTTCACAGCAAGCCCAAGGGTGACAAAGGAAACCACGCAAGCAAAACCGAAACCATGATCAACCACAGAAAAACTAATGTGAGAGAAAGCATTTATCTATCATCTATGTACAGCAATATACACACCGACACCATAACAGAGTTGTTGTCTCAGATTGAAATTATGCATACTTAATACAGACACATGAAAAAAAACTGAAAGGATATATAGCAATATGTCAATAGTGGAGGTAAATAACCAATAGGTACAGTAAAGAGCTGTTACCTCCCATTGAGTAGGAAATGGAGGTGGTACATGCGGACTGATGCTTTTATAAATCTTATAGACTGTTTGACTCTATAATACTATGAGCGTGGACTCCGCTTCTGCTGTACTTTTTTTTTTTGTATGTGGGGGGAATGGTTTCACTCCTGTTGCCAGGCTGTTGAGTGCAGTGGCACGATCTTGACTCACTGTAACCTCTGCCCCCAGGGCTCAAGCGATTCTCCTGCTTCAGCCTCCAGAGTTGCTGGGACTACAGGTGCACGTCTGTGCCCTGCTAATGTATTTTTTTTGTCTTATCAGAAGTGATTAAGAGCTGATGCATGTGGTGTAGTCTGATGCTTTCCACACTGTGATCTGAGAGGTATTCAAATGCCCACCTACCCAAAGCATCTAACTCCCAGGCCCACAAAGAGCCTGTGGTCTACACAATTTCAGAGACTACAGTTGAAAGCATAGTACACTGTTGTTTTGGGGATGAAAACACAAGAACACATGCAAATTTCTCAAGCTACCCTGGTCTTATTAGCTTAATCCTGAAAGGATGGCTCAGGAAAAGGAAATACCTAGGCATGGGTTAGGTAGGCAGGCAGAACATTGCTAGGGAGGATAAGCAATGCGTATCTGTTGGATATAAACCTATGCACAATCGCCGGGTCTGAAGATGTGTGTCCGCTTGGGTGGGCGGACACAGCTTTCTGAAGTGGTTGTACTGACTGACACGTGCTTTCAGCAGGGCTGGTTGCTCTAGCGCCCCGAAGGAGAGGAATGCAGTCATATTTCACTGTGATTTTCAGTGTCATTTCCACGAAGACTAATGATGTTGAGCTTTTTTTTCTCCATAATACAGGTGAGTACTCCTCATCGGAAATGCTTGGGATAAGAAGTGTTCTGGATTTGTTCACATTTTGAAATATTTGCATATACATAATGAAATATTGATGTTTCATATATGTCTTTTGTTGATTTTTTGGAGACTGTATCTTGCTCTGTTGCCCAATCTACAGTGCGGCAGTGCAATCACAGCTCACTGCAGCCCAGGTCTCCCCAGCTCAAGTGATCCTCCCACCTCAGCCTCCCCAGTGGCTAGAACTACAGGCAAACACTACCATACCCAGCTAATGTTTATATATTTTTTGTAGAGACAAAGTCTCACTATATTGCCCAGGCTGGTCTTGAACTCCTGGGCTCAGGCAATCCTCTGGCCTCAGCTTCCCAGAGTGGCGTTATTGTAGGCATGAGCCACTGTGCCCATTCTATAGTAAGTCTTGATATCTGGCAAAGTCCTCCAGTTTTGTTGGAGTTCTTAAAGTCTTCCTTAAGTCTGTTTAGCTTTCTTAGTCCTTTTTTATTTCCATATAAATTTTAGTATCAGTTTGTCAGTTTCCATATTCACATAAACACACACATACCCCTGTTGTGACTTTAATTGGGATCTGCATAAAAGTTTCTCAAATTGGAGAGAACTGATGTCTTTGCAATCTTTTCTTGACCCATGAATATGGCGCATGGCTTCATTTATTTAGATGTGTGGTTCTCAAAGTGTGGTCTTTGGACCAGAAGCAGCATCTGTGAACTTGTTAGAAACATTCTTGGGTCCCATCCCAGACCTGCTGCATTAGAAACTCTCAGGTGCTGGGCCTGTCAGTCTGTGTTGGACGCAGCCTCCAGGGAGTCTGATGCGCTGACAATTTAGATGCACAGATCTGGCTCTTTAATTTCTCTCAATGATTTCTCATAGTTTCCAGCTAGACATCTTGCATTCCAGTGTAGACATCTTGCATCTACATCAGCGTAGACGTTTTCTGCCCTATGTCTTCCTAGGTATTTACTGTGGCTCCGCCTACCCTTCACAGTTAACTTTCCACCATTCTCTCCTTTATATTCCTCAGGAGGCATGGCCAACTCTTTGGTAAAGGGCCAGGTAGTAAATATTCTGGGCTGTGCAGGCTTTAGGGTAGCAGCTACTCAACTGTACCAAGGTAAGGAATGAGCCTCACTTTTGTTACATTGAACTGTGTTTACAAAAGCAAGGAGTGGGGGCAGCTATGGGTCACAGGCTATGGTTTTTCGCTTCTTGCTCCCTGCTCAAGTCCATCACTGGCTCTTCCTATGTCGGCTTCTAAGGCAGCGACGCCCATCTGTGCACTGCTGC
Organism: Symphalangus syndactylus; assembly: GCF_028878055.3. Lineage (NCBI taxonomy): Eukaryota > Metazoa > Chordata > Mammalia > Primates > Hylobatidae > Symphalangus > Symphalangus syndactylus. The sequence continues at coordinate 17,288,502 of NC_072432.2, read as the reverse complement.
ATCTCACCTACTTTCACGGCTGGATTTCAAACCTCAGCCCACCCCCACAGCATCCCCTGAATCACAGCCACACACATGCACCTGCTAAGCACACAATCCAGTACCACACTATAAATCATGCTCCTGCTGTCTAGAGCTTACCACCCAACGAGGGCTTCAGATAAGAACATCAGCAACTGCCCTAGAGTGTGGAACTCCTATGACAAGGTGAGCCTGGGGTGTGATGGAAACACAGCATGCATGTTACCAAGCCACACTTCTGGGGAAAGGGGTCTGTGCAGGAAAAACTTCAGAGAGGAAATGACATGTCAGTCAATAACCTGAAAGAACTGGATGAGAGTTAAGCAACAAGGAACAAGGCACAGTCATCCACACAGCATTTTGGAAAGATCATGTTGGTTATAGTGCAGAAAATACTGAATATGGGAAACAATTTATTATTATTTTTTAGGAGTCTTGCTCTGTCACCCAGGATGGAGTGCAGGGGCACGATCTCAGCTCACTGCAGCCTCTGCCTCCCAGGTTCAAGCAATTCTCCTGCCTCAGCCTCCAGGGTAGCTGGGACCACAGGTGCACACCACCACACCCGGCTAATTTTTGTATTTTTAGTAGAGATAGGATTTCGCCATGTTGGCCAGCCTGGTCTCGAACTCCTGACCTCAAGTGATTCACCCACCTTGGCCTCCCAAAGTGCTGGGATTACAAGCATGAGCCACTGTGCCCAGCCTTGACCCAGCTGCATACTTGCTTTTGGTTCTGTTCTGTTGGTTCCCATCACACACTAACAAGCATCAATGGACCCTTGCTCGGATCCCCACGCAGGCCTCATACATTTCATCCCAGAGTTCCTCCACTCACGGTCTCACCTCAGGGTTCTTTCTTCCTCTGCTTACTTATTATTTGTATAAAACGAGACAAAAATCCCTTTTTTCTTTTTTTTTTTTGAGACGGAGTCTTGCTCTGTCACCCAGGCTGGAGTGCAGTGGCACGATCTTGGCTCACTGCAGTCTCCGCCTCCTGGGTTCAAGCAATTCTCTGCCTCAGGATCCCGAGTAGCTGGGATTACAGGCACCCGCCACCACGCCTGGCTAGTTTTTGTATTTTTAGTAGAGACAGGGTTTCACCATGCTGGCCAGGCTGGTCTCGAACTCCTGACCTCGTGATCCACCCACCTTGGCCTCCCAAAGTGCTGGGATTACAGGTGTGAGCCACCGCGCCCAGCCCAAAAATCCATTTTCACCGAGCCAGCTGGTGAGCAGCTTCCCAGGTCCTGGAAGCCTGAGATTCTCACATCCTCAACCTACCCGAGCCCCTCTAAGGTGTGGAGCTGGAGTGAGTGCTGGGCACCTGGTGTGTATCCCAAGCACCTTCTCTGTGGTCAGCCTGGCCTTGTGCCCTGAGTCCCAAGGCAGGGCCAGTAATGCTGTGGGCTGTCTGCTGCCTAATCCTGGGGGATGAAGCCACCCTCCACAGTGAACCCGGATCTGCCTTCCCGGGAGGGGAGGCAGAAGCAGACAGAGCCGGTGGGGAAGGGATCAGGGCCTCAGGGTCAGAAAAGAGGCCTGTGGCCCTCAGTAGGGAGAATCCGTCCACCCCTCCCTCGAGAGATGCCCAAAAGAAAGAGATGGCCTGGGGGAGCAGGTCATGGCGGTGAGGGCAGGGGCAGGGATGGGCAGTGACTGCAAATGGGCCATGATTTCTTTTCCGGAGATGAAAACATTCTTAAATGGACTGTGGGGATGTAAACACACTAAATGCCATTGAATGTATACTTTAAACGGGTGAACTGTATGCTATGTGACTTGTATCCCAATAAAGCTGTTATAGTAAAAAATCCAAAAGCACAAGGCATTGCCTGGTGGTCCGTGGAGGCCGGAGAGAGCTGGAGCCCACAGTGGGGGCTCCTGCAGGGCTGGGTGCTATTGGAAGGGGCATTTGCTAATGACTCAGGTCCCTAAGAACTATGTACATAGGAAATGAGAAGCAAAAATAGCCGCTTTCTTGGGCAAGCGTGAGTTGGAGAAAGTGTAAGTTTGTCCCTATTCGTTGGAAAGCTAGAGGAAGGCGGAGAGCAGAAAAGAAAATTCCCTTCTCACAATTTTTTTTTTTTTTTTTTTTTTTTTGTCTCACTCTGTCTCCCAGGTTGGAGTGCAGTGGTGTGATCTTGGCTCACTGCAACCTGTGCCTCCTGGTTCATGCAATTCCCCCACCTCTGCCTCCCAAGTCGCTGGGATTACAGTCTGCACCACCACACTCGGCTTTGTTTTTTGGTATTTTTAGCAGAGATGGGGTTTCACCGTGTTGGCCAAGCTGGTCTCAAGCTCCTGACCTCAAATGATCTGCCCGCCTCAGCCTCCCAAATTGCTGGGATTACAGGCATGAGCCACCGTGCTTGGCCCAAATGATGTTTTTTAATGTACCAGTTTGGATTGTGGAGTAAATGGCAGTTCTTTAAGGCTATACATCTTCAAATGTTAAAAGAACAGGCTAGAAAACCATCCCTCACTTTTTTTTTTTTTTTTTTTTTTTTCTGAGACAGAGTTTCGCTTTGTTGCCCAGGCTGGAGTGCAGTGGTACCATCTCGGCTCACTGCAACCTCCACCTCCTGGGTTCAAGCGATTCTCCTGCCTCAGCTTCCTGAGTAGCTGGGACTATAGGCACCTGCCAACACGCCGGGCTAAATTGTTTATTTTTAGTAGAGATGGGGTTTCACCATATTGGCCAGGCTGGTCTCAAACCCCTGACCTTGTGATCTGCCCGCCTCGGCCTCCCAAAGTGCTGGGATTATAGGTGTGAGCTACCACGCCCGGCCCATCCCTCACATATTCTATCCTACCATGCTGACTTCAAGAAATGACAAGTCTCTGAAGGAAATATTGCTTTGCTTCAAGAATGTGAGCAATGTATTTTTACCCTAATATATATGATATGATTTTGAAGAAAGAATTTCTAGTGCATTCAAAGCAGAAAATTCAAAATGCTGAACATACTAAGGTAATTATAATGCACCAGAACAAGCCCCCACGTAGAGAACAAAGTCCCAGTCTAGCTGATCTCTGTTGACTCCTGCACAGAGATGGCAGAAAAAAGGTCTATCCAAGCCCCATTCAAGCTCTGAGGGCAGCAGCCCAATACAAAGCTAGATGACAACTTTTTAAAAAACTGCAACAGGTCGAGAAGTCAATAGTCCTAGATATTCCTATGCCAGCACAGATTTGGGACAGGAGTTTTGTTTTTAGAGAAACGGTAGAATAAAATCTTTGGTTGGTTGAACAAAAATGCTGAGAAGGCTTAAAATACGTGTACTGAAGTAACCCCTACCTAAAAAACAGCTGAATTGCCCAGGCGTGGTGGCTCACACCTGTAATCCTAGCACTTTGAGAGGCTGGCTCACACCTGTAATCCTAGCACTTTGAGAGGCCGAATCGCTTAAGGCCAGGAGTTCGAGACCAGCCTGGCCAACATGGCAAAACCCCGTTTCTACTAAAAATACCAAAAAAAAAATTAGCCAGGCATGGTGGCACCCACCTGTAATCCCAGCTACTTAGGAGGCTGAAGCAGGAGAATTGCTGGAACCCAGGAGGCAGAGGTTGCACTGAGCTGAGATTGTGCCACTGCATTCCAGCTCTGGGTGACAGAGCAAGACTCCATCTTGGGAAAAAAAAAAAAAAAAAGAAATTTAGTTTAACTGCAGACTAAGACAATTGTGGCAACTCCCTGTGAGGGATTAAAAAAATGTGAAGCAGCAGAACTCATCTCTAGTCTAGACCAAAAAAAAAAAAAAAAAAAAATCACAAAAAAGCTGCTGATGGCTAAGAAAATGTCTGGAGATGAGCCAGGTGTCTCTGAACCCCCGTGTCCTTGGTCGGCAGCCTGGGCTAGCTGGTACTGAGGTACTGGGCAGAGTGTGATGTGATGTCTTCTTACAAACACCACAGTTAGCTCTCTGACACTCGAGCAATGCTTTATTGATTTAATAATCCAACCTTATGAGAGAACCCCTCGGAGCTGAAACAGAAGAGGGGCAGAGAGAAGAAAATGCAGGCAGCCCCTTCCTGTGCAGCTTTGAGTGCCGCGCCCACTTCGGCAACCTCGGAAGAGAGACTGTAAATGCAGGTGGAGCGTCCCACAGTTTTGGGACAAAGGTTTAATTATGGTTTCTTTTTTTTTTTTAGATGGAGTCTCCATCTGTTGCCCAGGCTGGAGTGCAGTGGTGCGATCTTGGCTCACTGCAGCCTCCGCCGCCCGGGTTCAAGTGATTTTCCTGCCTCAGCCTCCGGAGCAGCTGGGATTACAGGCACGCGTCACCACGCCTGGCTAATTTTTGTATTTTTCGCAGAGACGGAGTTTCACCATGTTGGCCAGGCTGGTCTCCTGACCTCAGATGATCTCAGGTGATCCACCCACCTGGGCCTCCCAAAGTGCTGGGATGACAGGCGTGAGCCACCGCACCCGGCCAATTATGGTTATTTCTAGCTAGACATTACTGTCCTGTTTCAAGATGGCTCACTTAAACCTGTACTTCTGGCAGGAAAGAGACACAAACCTATGAAGAATGAGATGCGTGCACAGTTTTGATTATAAAACCAAAGAATAATGGCTTCACAAGAGGACGGCTGGGCTCCTGGGATGCCTTCAATGTCTTTAAACAGGTGATACAGATCTTGCTTTCTTCTCTCTCTCTCACAGAGAGATCTTGACTGAGACAGACATACCCCAAGTGTGCAGCATCTGAGGTGCTCCGAGACCCTTATGAGCTTGGGTCCTCCATGGCTGCCTCACCACTATATTGTGAGTTCCTAAAAGGGGGCAAACTGAGTCTTATCCCATCACCTCTCAGTTCTTATATGCAGTAGGCATTTATGAAATGTTGACTGAATTGGCCTTTTAGAAAAGCTACTGAGTTACATTTTAAAGCAGCTGTTTGACCAGGATCATTTGGATTCCAGCTGGGTGAGAAGGCAGGATGAAAGGGCGGGGTTATGGCTAACGGGGCGGTGGCTCCCTTGAGGCTCCTCCGGTTCAGTGTCCCCTCCTGAAGTCACAGAGCAAACAGCACATCGGATTTCTAGCACACTCCTCAGACTTTGCTCTGGCCCGGCCACGTGGGAAGTCCCCCAGTGCTTGCCGCACCTTCTTAGTCCATGAGCCATGTGTGGGGCCAAAGGTGTCAAGTGCTCTGGAGGAAAAGGGTGGCTCAGGAGCTGCCGGCTGCTGCCTGGTCACAGACTGCTGTGTGACTTCAGGGCCATAGCACTTGTGGGCGTAGGGAGGGGGATTCAAGACAGTTCATCCAATATTAAATCCTAAAAACTCGTTCATAAATTTGGATCATTGTTTTTGCCCAAGCCAGAGGTAAAACAAATAAGAGGTAGATGTGGGATGTCCCCAGCCACCCTCACAAAAGCAGCCATGGTGTTCGAGCTCCGCTCCTTGAGAATCATGCGAATGGAGAGCTCTCTGCCCATTCCGAGCAGCCAAATCCCATTTTCTTCTAGAGGAAGCTTCAGGATGTGTGAAGGCAGACCCGACTTCAGACCTCATTCGGAGCGAGAGCCTGGGAACACTGGTGTGAGGCAGCACCGTGCCCTCGCTGTGCACCCAGGGGGTTTTGTGAGACAAGGTGAGCCCTGGAGACACAGGCCTCAGAGGGTGACGTTGGTAACCAAACACCCAGAGCCGCCTGCAGCAGCCATGGAGAGGAGAGCTGTCACATATGGACGTCTCCAGCCCTTCTCAGGCCTTTTATTTTGTGCCTGCATCACCTCTCCAGGTAGTAAGCTCCACAAGCACACTCCTGACGTTGTCAGGAAGCACCGCCTTGCACACACATCAAAGCTGCCCTCTTATGTTTCAAATGAAAAGACATAATTCAAGGGACACCTCTGTGGCCACATATTCTAGGATTTGGACAACTCATTCTAGTTCTACCTATACCTTTCATTAAAAAATGTTCACAGGCAGGATTCTTTACCAAAAAAATGCACACATACAACTAGCCTCTTGAGAAATAAAAACTTCATGTTCACTGCCCTCTTAGAACAGCCTCAGTCATAATTGTGGCCATACGGATAGCCTCAACAATCCTATTTAAGTGGTTATTTTAACTTTAACAAATATTTGAGATCATCTTCTAGAATTTATGTATTTGTTTTGTGTGGAAATAGGGGTCTTGCTATGTTGCCCAGGCTGGCTTTTAACTCCTAGGCTGAAGTGATCCTCCTGCCTCAGGCCTCCCAAGTAGCTCAGACTATAGTTGTGCATCACCAAACCTGGACGCTTTTTAAATTGTTAACTTGCACTGGCGCAGGAGAAAAGTTTCTAATGAGCAAAGATCTGTTATATACCAGGTGACACTCCAACTAGCACTTAAAACTTTAGGGTACTCTCAATTAAAATCAGGCATTCATCTTTTATCTTCTTTTTTTTTTTTTTTTTTGAGACGGAGTCTTGCTCTGTCGCCCAGGATGGAGTGCAGTGGCGCGATCTCGGCTCACTGCAAGCTCCACCTCCTGGGTTCATGCCATTCTCCTGCCTCGGCCTCCCCAGTAGCTGGGACTACAGGCGCCCGCCACCACACCCAGCTAATTTTTTGTATTTTTAGTAGAGAAGGGGTTTCACTGTGTTAGCCAGGATGGTCTCGATCTCCTGACCTCGTGATCCACCCGCCTCCGCCTCCCAAAGTGCTGGGATTACAGGCGTGAGCCACCACGCCTGGCCTTATCTTCTTTTAAGAATAATGTTTGCTTAAAAAAAAAAAACAAACCTCTATAAATGAGAACGAGGTTTTCTTTCTTTCTTAAGAAACCCACAGCCTAACTAGGTTATGTTTTACTTAAAGAGCCCTCTAAGAGGTGCATTTACATATCATACAACCTAGAGACCTAAAAACGCTGTTGACTGACTAATCTTTCATGACCTTGGGAATTAAAGGACACCGCTTAATTGAAGAAACCGCTATGGTTGATTTTTGTTTTAAAGATAAAAGTCACATTAAAAAAAAAAAGATCTGATGAGTTAGAATAAAACTTACAGCTACTCTCAGAATTTACACTTCCAAAAAAGTGGAGTATGACGTTTAAAGACGCTGTAATGCTGTGATAGGGACTGGCTGCTAAGTGCGGCTCTGTGAAAATCAAGTGTCATGTGACTGTTTAAAAAACTTTAGTAGGAAAAATACAAAAATTAGTCAGGGATGGTGGCACATGCCTGTAATCCCAGCTACTCGGGTGGCTGAGGCAGGGGAATCGCTTGAACCCGGGAGGCGGAGGTTGCAGGAAAAAAAAAAAAAAAAAAAACTTTAAGCAGGCTGGGCGTGGTGGCTCATGCCTATAATCCCAGCACTTGGGAAGGCTGAGGCAGGAGGATTGCTTGAGGCCAGGAATTCTAAACCAGCCTGTTAAACATAGCAAGACCTCATCTCTACAAAAAATTTAAAAAAATTAGCCAGGTGTGGCGCCGCTGCAACTGTTATCCCAGCTACTTGGGAGGTTGAGGCAGGAGGCTCACTTGAGCCTAAGAGGTCACGGCTGCAGTGAGCTATGATTGTGCCACTGCTCTCCAGCCTGGGTGACAGAGCAAGACCTTGTCTTAAACACACAAAAACAACAAAAAACCACTTTCATTGTCATTTAAAGTTAAATGCCGTATTTTCTCATTTTGCTAGTTCTAAAGGAAAGTACACAACTGTGAAATAATAAGATGACAAGTAAACTTAGCTCACTAACTGTCCCTGGAGGAAAATGCCGGAAAACAGTTAACATGCCTGAGGGGAAGGCAAGGAAACACGACCAGAACATTCCTCTAACATCGGGAGGAGAACAGGTCTAAGGCAGGATATGCAGCAGAATTCTGTGATCCCAAACACACACCATGTAGACGTAACTTAATTACGGGCGTCCTATGAGTGGGCTTTACAATGCTGTTTCCATTATTCTACGCTATGATATACAGGGACAGGCACGGCAGGGAACAGACGGACATCACATATACCACAGGAGTGCCACTGGATGATTTACCGGATAGGAAAGAACTGGGTAGAACAGGAATCCTTTAATTTAAAATCAAACTCATGCCCATAAAACTGGTAGAATTAAGAAATGTGTACAATAAGGAGGAGGAAGGAATTGTTCCCTTTTACCACCTCACCTTTAGCGATCAAAAAAAAATAATTTAAACGTCTACGGAGAAGAGAAGGAGATGGAAGGAGGAGCATGGATCCAAACAAGATGGCGGCGGCAGGATGAAGGGGAATGGCGCCCCACCTGGACACTAACAGGACACCAGGGAAGGAGGAGCCCGCACCAGCGCTGCTTAGGTGCCGGGCATTTCTTTTGTGACGGAGTCTCGTTCTGTCGCCCAGGCTGGAGTGCAGTGGTGCGATCTCAGCTCACTACAACCTCCGCCTCTTGGTTCAAGTGATTCTCCTGCCTCAGCCTCCCGAGTAGCTGGGATTACAGGTGCCCGCCACCACGCCCGGCTAATTTTTGTATTTTTAGTACAGACGGGGTTTCGCCATGTTGGCCAGGCTGGTCTCAAACTCCTGACCTCAGGTCATCCGCCTGCCTTGGCCTCCCAAAGTGCTGGGATTACTGGCGTGAGCCACTGTGCCTGGCCAATCAAATAATATTTATCGCGTATTACCATAATGGTTTTAAAAAAAATATGCAAGTGGGGGGTCTAGAAAATTCTGTCATTACTAATAACTACCCCATACCAAGTATATCTAGCTTCAGCGTAACTGAGGCTAATTTTATGGCTCAGTGTATCTGAGGGAAACTGGTGTTCCCATTGGAAGGAGAGGACCTGAGAGGTGCCCCCAATGGTTCCTAGTGAGGCCCGGGGGGCCATTTCTCTCCTGTGCTCCTCCCTCTAGGAATGAGTGTCATGGTCTCCCCTCTCCTGAAAGATGAATGTCCTCACCGGGGAAGGTACGAGATCCTCTTAACTTTACAAACTCTTTGTAAAGTTCCCAAAGCTATGCAAGGGTCTGGATTCTGAGAAGGATACAAAAGCATCTTTACTTGCACAGGAGTGAAACATCAGCTTGAGTGGCCGGGCGCGGTGGCTCCCGCCTATAATCCCAGCACTTTGGGAGGCCGGTCGCGGTGGCTCACGCCTGTAATCCCAGCACTTTGGGAGGCCGGGCGCAGTGGCTCCTGCCTGTAATCACAGCACTTTGGGAAGCTGAGGTGGGCGGAGTTCGAGATCAGCCTGGCCAACATGGTGAAACCCTGTCTCTACTAAAAATACAAACAAAAAAAAAATTAGCCGGCTGTGGTGGCACGTGCCTGTAATCCCAGTACTTGGGAGGCTGAGGCAGGATAATTGCTTGAAGTTGGGAGGCAGAGGTTGCAGTGAGCCAAGATCGCACCACTGGACGACGGAGTGAGACTCTGTCTCAAAAAAAAGTGAACTGTGTTTATCGTGTGAGCTCTTCAGCAGCGCTCCCGCCTGGGTTGGTTTCTGCCCCGGGCCTGGTCCTGTCTGGGTCTAAGCAGCCGTGAGTTACTGGCCACAGCGAGGGATTTGCTCCATGGCTATGGGTAATGCTCTGTATTTGTGCAAAATTTAAGATGATTAAAAATAAAGAACCACTTCACAAAGAGGTATTCCAAAACATCAAGCTAGTTGACCCAAAAAGATCTGGTAAGATATTCCTTCAAGGGAGATGGATTGAGGCAAAATCCACTGACCCAGGCACAGGAAAGCATGAAAGAAAAACTGTCACTCACCAAAGTGAAGCTTCTGGAGTGAGAGCTGCTGCTTCGACTCTCCAGGCTGCTGCCTCTGCTGAAGGCTCGGAGCCTGCAGCTGGGGGACGTGTCCGTGTTCATGTCAGATGCGTCTGATTTCCGGTGGGTTACAGGCATCTCCACAGAGTCCTCAGGGCCGGCTCGATCACAGGAAGCAGGGCAGGAGCCAGCAGCCCATTCTGCGGCAACAGCTCACTCCTAGAGACACCAAACACAAATGACAATGGTAAGCTGAGACTGCAGAACGCCTCAATCCCTCAAAAACATGGCTTAGATTCATCTCCACTCTCAGACTCGACCATTAGGGTAAAGGGGATTGGGAAACGCTAAGTCAACCAGTTTGAGGATGCTGATTGCCACTTCTCCTTTATATTGTTAATCATTCTGAACACATAAGAATAATTTAAAAAATTTTTTTTCAGAGATAGAGTTTTGCTATGTTGTCCAGGCTGGCACTGAACTCTTGGGCCCCAACGATCCTCCTGCCTCGGCCTCCTGAGTAGCTGGGATTACAGGCACGAGTCACCATGCCCAGCCGGAATAATCTGAAGAAAAGATGGGTATATTTAAGATGAATTTGCTGCTGGAAATATGACAGAATAATGTGGTATCTTCCTCTGCACTTCCAAGCTCTTTCACACTCAGGCTCTTCCTGGCTTTTCTGCCTCAGACACCATAAACTGTGGTTGCTTCTCCAGCTCTGTTACAGTTCAGACTTGAGGGGAGGTGACAAGAGCTAACAAGTTACCACTGGGAGCCTGGCTGACATCTCCGAAACTGAAGACTATGGAAGCCTCATACTATTGCAATGTGTACATCAAAAGTAAAGTACCCCAGGTTAAAACTATGAGGAAGTTCGCATCTTTACTTCCAGGAGCAAAGACACTGAAACTGTCCCCTGTAAGCCCCTTAATTTCATACAGTCCTCTGACCACCCTCCCAACCCCGGCTACTTTTTTTTGAAATAAGGTCTCACTCTGTTACCCCGGCTGGAGTGCAGTGGCAAAATCACAACACACTGCAGCTTTGACCTCATGGGCTCAAGCAGTCCTCCCACCTTGGCCTCCTGGGTAGCTGGGACTACAGGTGTGCACTACCACACCCAGCTTATTTTTTGTAGAGACAGGGTTTCGTCATGTTGCCCAGGCTGGTCTCAGGAGTTCACTCCTAAGCTCAAGTGATCCTCCTGCCTTGGCCTCCCAAAGTGCGGGGATTACAGGCGTGAGCCACCATGCCTGGTCCTTTGACCCTTTTAGCAGGAAATCCAGCCCAGCCCCTGAACGGCATATTAGACAGTTCAACAAAGCCTTCTAGAAGACCAAAGAAGACTCATAGGAATAAGCCTCTTGCTGATTAATGGAAACATGACCATTTGTGGAGAAAGTGCGATCTGCATTGAACACCTTTAGGGGATATGTCGTTTAAGACTTCAAGCATTACCATGAAAACCTCCTCTGAGAAACCTTACAGACAACTCTGTAAAACAGATTTAAAAAGAAACACATTTCTGCTCAATCAGTACACATCAAATGGTGATTTAAGAGCAAGGCTAGGAAACCAGAAGATGATATGCATATACATAAAGTTGCCACTATTCCAAATAGTAAAAAAAAGACAAAGTCAATGGTCCTAGGAGAGCTGGTGGGCTGTGGAGCCAGCAGAGAAAGGCAGCTCCCTTCAGCTTCCCTGTACATTCCAGGAGGCCCTAGAACCACCTGGATGGTGTTAGGCACAAAACCCTCCTTTTCCCTTCCCGCCATCATCTCAGGGGCAAATGGCCACACTCGGGTATACAGAGCAGCTCAAGTAACCAGGTCTTCCCGCCATTCCCCTGAAAGGGCTGGTTTTGCCAAATGCCAGAGCCACATTGTGTTAATCAGCGCCCATCCCTAGACACGGGCTTGCAGCCTTGTCACACAAATGAGCCATGGAGACGTCTCCGACTCCTCCCCTCCCTGCCACTCACAAGCGGCCAGCTGCCGAGCCCTGCAGACTCTTCCTTTAAAACGTCAGTTGTATCCACTTCCCTTCTGATCCCACACGCAAGTTTAGGACGATTTTAGCACGTGCCTACGTTATTGCCACAGCCATTGTCTTCATCTGTTTTGTGCTGCTGTACAAGAAACAAACTTATTTGGCTTGTGGTTCGGGAGTTTGGGAAATACAAGATCCAGGGCCACATCTGCTGAAGGCCTTCCTGCTGTACCGTAACATAACAGGAGGCATCACTGGCGAGAGAGAGAGAGAGAGAGAGAGCACAAGAAGGGCCAAACTCGCTTTTATAGTGAACCCACTCCTGCAATATCAACGTTAAAATGTTAACCACCTCTTCCCGTCCCTGCCCCTCAACATGGCCATGCTGGGGATTAACACATGAGCTTTGGGATACATGTTCCAACTACAGCCGCCACCTGCTGTCCTTCTTGCCTGCTCCCTCTTCTCTACTCTTCTGCCGGATTCTCTAGTTGGATTAATCTTGAAACATCACTTAATTGTTACCACTCTCCCAAAAGCAGTCAATTTTAACCCATTCCCAACAGGCTTGAGAATAAAAGTTTCAGCCAATCAGTCATCACCTGCTTCCATCTGAACCCTATCTTCCATTCTAGCCTAAGCATATTCTTTGATGCTTACTGTTTTCCTACCTCACCTTGGGGAGATTCCAGGTACTAGAGAAAGGCAGATGAGTCAGAGACTTCCCTTCCAGAGAGGAGCCCATCTATGCACTGATGCTTAAGCCAGGCAATGGATCAGAAGCTCTTTGGGACTCAGACCCAGACCCACAGAATATATTTATGGGGGTAAAGGCTGGGAGTGTGTGTGTTTTTAAGGAGTTCCACAAGTGATTCTGCCACATAGCACCAACTCTAAGGGAAGACAGATATGTAACAATGTTCAGTGCCATTACAGGGAGTCCAGGAGTGCCCATGGCCCTAAGATTTAAGGAGACAGCTAGTTAAACTCTTTTTTTTGTGTGTGTGTGTTTTTTTTGAGACAGAGTTTTGCTGCGCCACCCAGGCTGGAGTGCAATGTTGCAATCTCGGCTTACTGCAACCTCCACCTCCTGGGTTCAAGTGATTCTCCTGCCTCAGCCTCCCGAGTAGCTGGGATTACAGGTGCCCACCTGCCACCATGCCTGGCTAATTTTTGGGTTTTTTTTTTTTGAGGTGGAGTCTCACTCTGTTGCCCAGGCTGGAGTGCAATGGCACGATCTCGGCTCACTGCAACCTCCACCTCCCAGGTTCAAGCGATCCTCCTGCCTCAGCCTCCCAAGTAGCTGGGACTACAGGTGTATGCCACCACACTCAGCTAATTTTTGTATTTTTAGTACAGACAGGGTTTCACCATGTTGGCCAGGATGGTCTTGATCTCTTGACCTTGTGATCCGCCTGCCTCAGCCTCCCAAAGTGCTGGGATTACCGGCGTGAGCCACCACACCTGGCTTGTTAAACAAACTCTTGAAATACCACTTCAATGTCACCCACTCCTATGGGCATTCCTAACAGAAAAAAGAATCAACAAAGATGTGGAAATGTAAGCCTGTTTGAAAAATGGCGAGTGCTCAGGATAAAGCAGTGAACTCAGCTCAAGCACAAGATACAACACAAGGTGCAAAACAGGTAGAGAGAGGTGCAAACTGGGGAGATGAGGTCAGCTGGACCTCAGTAAAAGCAGCTTTGATTTCTGAACTTTGCCGACAGATGAGGGGCACCAAGGGAGGTTTACGCCCCGCAGAGGGACAGGACCCACTTACAGTTTAGAAAGATGACTCTGGCCATGGTCTGAAGGGTGGGCAGAACCAGGAGAAGGCCCTGAAAGCAGTGAGGCTAACTGAACACGACACACTGTTTAAAAAAGAATGAGGCGGCCCCTCCATCTCCATGACATTCTGTGAGTGGAAAAAAGCAAGGGAAAGAACAGAGTGGGGGGCCAGGCACGGTGGCTCACGCCTGTAACCCTTGCACTTTGGGAGGCCAAGGTGGGTGGATCACCTGAGGTCAGGAGTTCGAGACCAGCCTGGCCAACATGGCGAAATCCCGTCTCTACTAAAAATACAAAAATTAGGCCGGGTGCAGTGGCTCACATCTGTAATCCCAGCACTTTGGGAGGCCGAGGCGGGCGGATCAAGGTCAGGAGATGGAGACCATCCTGGCTAACACAGTGAAACCCCGTCTCTACTAAAACTACAAAAAATTAGCCGCGCGTGGTGGCGGGCGCCTGTGGTCCCAGCTACTCGGGAGGCTGAGGCAGGAGAATGGCGTGAACCCGGAAGGCAGAGCTTGCAGTGAGCCAAGATTGCGCCACTGCACTCCAGCCTGGGCGACAGAGCAAGACTCCGTCTCAAAAAAAAAATACAAAAATTAGCCGGGCATGGTGGCAGGTGCCTGTAACTCCAGCTACTTGGGAGGCTGAGGCAGGAGAATTGCTTGAACCCAGAAGGCAGAGGTTGCAGTGAGCCGAGATCGTGCCACTGCACTCCAGCCTGGGTGGCAGAGTGAGACTCTGTCTCAAAATACAAAACAAACAAACAAAAACAAACCAGAGTGGGGCACACTCCCACTTTGACAGGGAAACAAAATATACGTGTGAATGGTTTTCTGCGCAAACAACCTCTGAAAGGATACACAAGGAAAATGACCATGGCTGACTCTGGGAACAGAAATGGGTGAAGACGAGGATGGAGGGACACGCACTTTTACCAAATGATCTCCTTATCTTTGGAATGCTGCACATCTTAACTATTCAATAGACTATTTAAGAGGTAATAAAAGCCGTTATCAAGTTACTTTATCAGTTCACAAAAGAGACGATGAAGATGTGAAAACTACGGTGGCTGTCAGGTAAGAAGAGAAAAGCTGTGAGATCCAAGAAGTTTTAGTGGCTGACGTAAGGGAAGAGAACATTTCAACAGTGAGAGAAGTAACAACCCACAAAAATTCAAAACAGAATAAGGGCTGGGAACGGTGGCTCCCACCTGTAATCCCAGCACTTTGGGAGGCCGAGGTGGGCGGATCACTTGAGGTCAGGAGTTTGAGACCAGCCTGGCCAACATAGTGAGACCCCATCTCTACTAAAAACACAAAAAATTAGCCAGGCGTGGTGGCAGGCACCTGTAATCCCAGCTACTCGGGAGACTGAGGCAGGAGAATCGAACGTGGGAGGTGGAGGTTGCAGTGAGCAGAGATTGCGCCACTGCACTCCAGCCTGGGTGACAGAGTAAGACTCCGTCTCAAAACAACAACAAAACAAAACAAAACAGAATAAGGACTAAAAACCAGCCACTGACTCCATCAACTAAGGTGAAGGCGGGTTAGAAATCACACTGCAGTGGGCTGCGCTGGGAACGGCGATCCTGGGAGCAGACGGTTAGTGGTTTTTGAATTTGGGGTGAAAAGAGAAACAGAAAAGAGAGATGGGGCAATAGCTGTAGAGGAAAACGGGGTTGAAGAAAAGCATTTTGGATTCATATATATATATATATATATATATATATATATATACACACACACACACGTATATTTATGGTTTTTTTTTTTTTCTTTAAGAATAGGAGACACTTGAGCCTACTAGTCATGAGCTTTGGGGAAAAGAGAAGGCAAAACCCTGGACAGGCTGGGAGTGGTGGCTCACACCTGTAACCCCAACACTTTGGGAGGCCGAGGTGGGAAGACTGCTTCAGGCCAGGAGTTCGAGACCAGCCTGGGCAACATAGAGATGCTCCCCGACCCCACCCCAACTCTACCAAAAATAGCAAAATCAGCCAGGCGTGGTGGTGCGTGCCTGTAGTCTCGTGAGGTGGGTGGATGGCTCGAGCCCAGGAATCTGAGGCTGCAGTGAGCTATGATTATACAACTGCACTCCGGCCTGCGTGACAGAGCTGGCCATCTCTAAAACAAACAAAAACCAAACCAAATCCCAGAAACCTTCCTCTCTGGCAGTTAGACAGACTCCATGGCCTGGTCGGCCTGTTCAAAGCTGTTTCAGCGCTGGATGAAATATAAAACACCTGTGACTCCCCGCTTCCAGTGACAGGCACGAGCAAATGCTATCATCCTAAAAAATAACCAGAGTAATGTGAAAAACAACCAAATAGAACTTTTTAGGAAGAAAAAATTGATTACAATGAAAAAACTCGACAGATGGGGTTAACAGAAGATCAAATATAGCGAGAGAGAGAATGAGAGAAAGAAAAATGATCTGAAGAAGCCTATCATTTGTCCAGATTGTAGCACGGAGAGATGTGAAAACCAATGAGAGGTTAAGAGACCCAGCACAGGTTGAAAAAGTTTATGTCTATGTCTAAGGTTTGTGTTTAACTGGAGTTTCTCAGAGGGGAGGAGAGCTGAGGTGGCAGAAGTAATGTTCAAGGCCGGGCATGGTGGCTCACACCTGTAACTGCAGCACTTTGGGAGGCTGAGGCAGGTGAATCGCTTGAGGTCAGGAGTTCAAGACCAGCCTGGCCAACATGGTAAAACCCGGTCTCTGCGAATAATACAAAAATTAGCCGGGCGTGGTGGGGCACACCTGTAATCCCAGCTACTTGGGAGATTGAGGCAGGAGGGTCGCTTGAACTCCGGAGGTGGAGGATGCAGTGAGCCGAGATCGCGCCACTGCACTCCAGCCTGGGCAACAGAGTGAGACTCCATCTCCAAAATGAATGAATGAATGAATGAATGAATGTTTAAGGAGACAATGGCTGTGTTTCACAATGGATGAAAGATACTAGGTGGTATAACTTCAGTCTCAGGGTTCCCCCACAAGAACCATTCTCCGTCTTTCTCTAGCCTCACTCTGCTGCCTCAGGAGCAGGAATGTATCAGATGGGCACCCTTGCTGTGGGGCTGCTGGTTGAGTCCAGCCAAGGAGACCCAGGCACGAAGGGCGGGCTGCCAGCTCCCTGCAGGCTGGTGGGTCCTGCCGAGAACCCCAGCCTCTGCCCTTCCTCTCAGCTCCCTCCCCAGGTTCCACGGCTCCCTCCCTTTCCCCCAGGGCCTAGGGGTGCTAACAGCTGTCCTCTAGGTACCGAACCATCCTCTGTTGCTTTCCCTAACCCTGCCTATATTTTTTGTAAATAATCTATTTATTAAACTTTCCTCGATTATTCATTTTTGTGTGTATCCTCTATATCCTGCTTACTGATAAAGACATCAAGTTACAGACAGAGGAATTCTGATGAATCTCAAACAGAATAAAAATTTTAAACGTACTATTAGACAATCACAATGAAACCACAGAACACCGAAAACAAGAAAAACTTAAAAGCAGCTACAAATTTTGAAAGCAGCCTCAAAACAGTAGTTAAAAGGCTGTGGGGAAACAAGGTGCTCTGAGGCCCCACTAGTGGGAGTGTAAACTGGCATAACCCCTCTGGGGGCAACCACATGATATCTATCAAAATGTAAAATATATTCCCACGCACCTAGCAATTCCATTTGGGGAAATTTATCCTACCGAGAAATTGCACACACGCACAGGGACATACATATTAGGTTGGTGCAAAAGTAATTAGGTTTTTTTCCATTATTTTCAATGGCAAAAGTCGTGATTACTTTTGCACCAACCTTATAATGTTATTCACTGTAGGATTGTCTGTAATAACAAAAATCCCCAAAATAACCTAAGTGTCTAACATAAGGGGCTGGTTAAATAGAGTACATCCATGTAACTGAATACTAATCAGCTGTATAAAGAATGAGGAAGGCTGGGAGTGGTGGCTCACGCCTGTAATCCCAGCACTTTGGGAGGCCAAGACAGGCGGATCACTTGAGGTCAGGAGTTTGAGATCAGCCTGGCCAATATGGTGAAACCCCGTCTCCAGTAAAAACACAAGTATTAGCCAGGCGTGGTGGCTCACGCCTGTAATCCCAGCTACTCGAGAGGCTGGGGTGGGAGAATTGCTTGAACCCAGGAGGCAGAGGTTGCAGTGAGCTGAGATCGTGCAACTGCACTGCAGCCTGGGTGACACAGCGAGACTCCGTCTCAAAAATAAAAAAGAATGAGGAAGCTCTCTATGTACTGATGAGTTAAAGATCTCTGGGTATATTACTGAGCAAAAAAATGCAAAGTCTAGGACAATATATAAAATACTATGCATTGTGTAAAACCGAGAGATTACAGATAAAGAATGTATATTTGTATTTGTTGTTACGTGCATAAGAAACTGGAAGGATATACAAGTCAAGAACAATTGTTGGGTGTGAGGGGTAGAAGTGAGTTGAGGACAAGAGTTAAATGTAGAGTTTTTAGAAATATAATTACTTTTTCTTTTTTAACCATATGAATGTATTACCTTTTGAAAAACTTAAAAGATATTGTAAAAATATTCAAAGTGGCTGGGTGCAGTGGCTCATACCTGTAATCCCAGTGCTTTGGGAGGCTGACGTGGGAGCATTTCTTGAGGTTGGGAGTTCAAGACCAGCCTGGGCAACATAGTGAGACCTTATCTCTATAAGAAATTTTAAAAATAGCCAGGCAGGGCAGCACATGCCTATGGTCCTAGCTGCTGGGGAGGCTGTAGTGGGAGGATCACTTGAGCCCAGGAGAGTTGGAGGTAGCAGTGAGCTGTGATCATGTCACTGGACCCCAGCCTGGGTGGCAGGGCAAAGACCCTGTCTCAATCAATCAAATGCACTCAAAGAAAAGACAGACTATTTTCAAAGAAGTGATAATCAGACTGACTTCTTGAAACAGCAGCAGTGGAAACAATCATATTGAGAAAAAAAAAACCCTCAACCTAAACCTATATGTACTATAAAAATATTCTTTTTTTTGAGATGGAGTTTCGCTCTGTCGGCAAGGCTGGAGTGCAGTGGCACTATCTTGGCTCACTGCAACCTCTGCCTCCCGGGTTCAAGTGATTCCCCTGCCGCGGCCTTCCAAGTAGCCGGGATTACAGGAGCCCACCACTGCGGTGGGCTAATTAAAAAAAAAAAAAAAAATTTTTTTTTTTTTTTTTTGAGACAGAGTCTCACTCTGTTGCCAGACTGGAATGCAGTGGTGCAATCTTGGCTCACTGCAACCTCTGCCTCCCAGGTTCAAGCAATTCTCCTGCCTCAGCCTCCCAAGTAGCTGGGACTATAGGCATGTGCTACCACGCCCAGCTAATTTTTGTATCTTTAGTAGGGACGGGGTTTCACCATGTTGGCCAGGCTGGTCTTGAGCTCCTGACCTCAGCTGATCTGCCCGCCTCTGCCTCCCAAAGTGCTGGGATTACAGGTGTGAGCCACTGTGCCCGGCCTATAAAAATATTCTTTCAAGAACAATGGCAAGGCTGGGTGCGGTGGCTCACGTCTGTAATCCCAGCACTTAGGGAGGCCGAGGCAGGCAGATCACGGGGTCAGGAGATCAAGACCATCCTGGCTAACATGGTGAAACCCCATCTATACTAAAAATACAAAAAATTAGCCGGGAGTGGTGGCGGGCGCCTGTAGTCCCAGCTACTCGGGAGGCTGAGGCAGGAGAATGGCATAAACCCGGGAGGTGGAGCTTGCAGTGAGCCGAGATTGTGCCACAGCACTCCAGCCTGGGCAACAGAGCAAGACTCCATCTCAAAAAAAAAAAAAAAAAAAAGAACAATGGCAAAATAGTATAGAAAATGCAAATTTCTAGGAGTTCTGTTTCATCTGAAACCAAGACAGGTTGAAAAATACACACATTCACACACATATATGTAAGTATACATACATATATTTGTGAAAAACTGCTAAAGATTATAACTGTTGAAAACCTGTACCTCAGATTAAAAAAAGTCTGTGGGAAAAAAAGACCAAGGGAAAATGTTATAAATTTCTATATAAATAAAAACAGAGCAAGTCTGCTACCAATAGAGCAAAGTTTTAAAAAGGCTCTATTTCAGGGAGGAAAGATTTGGACTAAAAATGCAAGTAAATGTAAACAAACACTGAGTATATCAAACAGTCTTGTTTTCTAGTACAAGGCAGAGCTGAAACACGCCACAGTGACAGCACACACATGGGAGGGAGGGGATTTGAGTTTTGGAGGAAGTTAAAATGTTGACCAACTTTAAAATTGTATAAGCATTCACGTTAAAATTTCTAGAGAAACCACTAAAAAAAAAATCCAGAATATTTACCATCTAAATTAGAGGAGGGGATAAATGAAAGATTAAAAAAAAAATCATTCCAAAAGAAGGCAAGGACAAGACAAAACAGAAGAGAACAAATAAAAAGCACAAATTATGATAAAAATCTAAATATTTGCATATTTACATTTAATGGAAAATGATCCAGTTAAAAGAAAAACATTGTCACAATGGATTTTTTTTTTTTTTTGAGACTGAGTCTTACTCTGTAAACAGGCTGGATTGCAGTGGCGCGATCCCAGCTCACTGCAACCTCCACCTCCCGGGTGCAAGCGATTCTCTTGCCTTAGCCTCCCAAGTAGCTGGGACTACAGGCTCACGTCACTACACCTGGCAAATTTTTTGTATTTTAGTAGAGACGGGGTTCCACATGTTGCCCAGGCTGGTCTCGAACTCCTGAGCTCAGGCAATCCGCCTGCCTCGGCCTCCCAAAGTGCTAGGAAGCCTGGCCTTTCGCACACCTTTCTTGGCAACTGATGTATCAAGCGTGAGAATATAGAAGACTTAAACAATATAATGGGAAGTTTGATCTCATCAACATTTACAACACATTATATGCAACAGCTTCACAATACACATTCTTTCAGACTCATGCAGAATATGTAGGAGAACTGATGACGTGGGGCCAGAAAGCAAGTCTCAGCAAATTTTAAGAGACTGGTATCAAATATACATTTGTTTATTACAAAGCAACTAAATTAGAAATCAATAGACTAAAGGTAACTGGAAGAACCCATTTGTGTAGGCACTAGGAATTTATACTTCTAAATAACTCTCAGAAACAATATTGGGAATTGAGAAATACTCATAAGTAAATAACAGAAACGCTACCTATCGAAACCTGTGGGATGCAGCTGAAACATCACTGAAATGCCTGTGACATTAGGCAAGAAGGCTGAAATTTAACGAACCAAGCATCTAACTTAAGTTAGGAAAAGCCCAAAAGAACAAATACAAAATCAGCAAGAAAAAGAACATGAAATTAAATAGAAAAACATACAGTAGAGAAAAATAAAACAAAAAAATGGTTTTTGAAAATATTAATAAAATTGACAAGCTTTCAACAGAACTGAGGGAAAAAAATAGATGAACAATATCAGAATAAAAAGTGGGGACACAACTATAGGTGCCATGGGTGTTGAAAAGGTTTTTATGGCCGGGCGTGGTGGCTCACGCTTGTAATCCCAGCACTTTGGGAGGCCGAGGCGGGCGGATCACGAGGTCAGGAGATCGAGACCACGGTGAAACCCCGTCTCTACTAAAAATACAAAAAGTTAGCCAGGCGTGGTGGCGGGCGCCTGTAGTCCCAGCTACTCGGAAAGGCTGAGGCAGGAGAATGGCGTCAACCCGGGAGGCGGAGCTTGCAGTGAGCCGAGATTGCGCCACTGCACTCTAGCCTGGGCGACAGAGCAAGACTCCGTCTCAAAAAAAAAAAGGTTTTTATGAACAATTTTATGCTAGTAAATTTGAAAGCATAGATGAAATGGACAAATTCCTGGAAGAAAATCTAGTTAAAGCTTATTCAAGAATAAAATAAAAAATCTGAAGTCTTATAACCACTAATGAAAATGAATCGGCAGATAAAAATCTTTCAATAGTGAAAAGCAGGTGAGAAAGTTTTGCCGGAGAGTTCTACCAAACATTAAAGGAGCAAATAACTCCAACCTTACACAAACTTTTCCAGAGAAGAGAAAAAGAAGAAGCAACCCCCACCATCATATATATATATATCTTTTTTTTTTTTTTTTTGAGACAGTCTCACTCTGACGCCCAGGCTGGAGTGCAGTGGCACAATCTTGGCTCACTGTAACCTCCACCTCCCTGGTTCAAGCGATTCTCCTGCCTCAGCTTCCCAAGTAGCTGGGATTACAGGCGTGAGCCACGGTGCCCAGCTAATTTTGGTATTTTTAGTAGAGACAGGGTTTCGCCATGTTGGCCAGGCTGGTCTCGAACCCCTGGCCTCAGGGTGATCCACCCATCTTGGCCTCCCAAAGTGCTAGGATTACAGGCATGAGCCACCGCGCGCAGCCCCTACTATCTAATTTTGAGGCTACTAAAACCTTGACACCAAAACCCAAAGAATATATGAGAAAGGAAAAATGATAAGCCAGTCATTTAAGAATGCAGATGCAAAAAGTCCCAAATAAAATTATTAGTAAACTGGGTCTATAAACCAAATAATGATAAAGAAGAGTTAATCCCAAGATTGTAAGTTTGGCATAACATTAATTTTCCAATGTGATGTACCACATTAACAGGTTAAATGAGAAAAGCCGTTCAATCATCTCAATAGATGATGAAAGAAGCATTTGAGAAACTTAAAATTATGCAGAAATGTTTTTAAAACTTCACAACTTAGGAGGAATTTTTCTATTATCTATATAAGAGTTTTTTTTTTTTTTAATGACAACAAATGAGGACGGGCGTGGTGGCTCACACCTATAATCCCAGCACTTTGGGAGGCCAAGGCAGGAGGATCACCTGAGGTCAGGCTTTTGAAACCAGCCCGGCAAACATGGCGAAACCCCATCTCTACTAAAAATACAAAAATTAGCCAGGGGTGGAGGAGTGTACCTGTAGTCCCAGCTACTCAGGAGGCTGAGGCAGGAGAATCGCTTGAGACTGGGAGGCTGAGGTTGCAGTGAGCTGAGATCTCACCACTGCACTCCAGCCTCGGTGACAGAGCTAGCTAGACCTTGTCTCAAAAATAAATAAATAAAATGAAAATAAAAATAAAAATAAATGACAGCAAACACCTTACTGGAAAATATTAAAAACCATTCCTGTTTTCACCACTGCTATTCCATATTGTATTTTAAGTCTTTTTTTTTTTTTTTTTTTTTTTTGAGACAGAGTCTCACTCTGTTGCCCAGGTTGGAGTGCAGTGGTATGATCTCAGCTCACTGCAACCTCTGCCTCCCGGGTTCAAGCGATTCTCCTGCCTCAGCCCCCCGAGTAGCTGGGATTACAGGTGCCCCCCACCACATCTAGCTAATTTTTGTGTTTTTAGTAGAGATGGGGTTTCGCCATGTTGCCCAGGCTGGTCTTGAACTCCTGACCTTATGATCCGCCCACCTTGGCCTCTCAAAATGCTGGGAGTACAGGCGTGAGCCACCACGCCCGGCCAAGGAGTTATTATAAAGTAGCAGTAAGTAAAACACAAGGCACTGGTACTAGGATAGACAGCAGTGAAACAGACTGGAAAGTTTTATTTCTATCCAATAGAAATCGTTTGATATAAATTGCAAGTATTTTTTTTAAATTTGTAATATGACCTAAAGAATTTATTTTTATGTAGTTGAATTTATCAATCTTTTTGTTTATAGCTTGTGTTTTTGCAAATTTAGGCCTTTCCTACTCTAAGAATATAGAATATACCTCTCGAATTTCTACTAGCATTTTTATGGTTCCACTTTTCATATTTAAATATCTGATCTGCCTTGGATTCATGTTAGTGTAATGTGTGGAGTAGAGACCTGTTCCCTGCCCTCAAGCCAAGAAGGTTACCCGACAGCTCAAGTGCCAAGTACTGAAGGACCCATCTTTTACCACTGTTTTGAAATACTAATGTTATTTGTACTAAATGTTTATATGTTTTTGGTTCTATTTCTGAATTTCCTATTTTGCTCTATTAATCATTCTATTCATTAGGACTCAAAAAATACAAGTTATAAGGTGAAAATTTCAATGCATCTGTCTACATAAAAATTAAGGACACCATAGACAATATTAATAGAAAAGCTGCCAGCTCTTAGAAGCTATGTACTATGTCTAATACGTATAAGGAATTGATAGCTAGAATATAAGAAAACCTTCTAAACCAGTAAGAAACTCAGAAAAAAATAATGAACAAGGAATATGATCAGACAGTGTACAAATGAGGAAACCAGATGATTACGAAGTACAAGACAGATGTTCAACCTCACTAGTGAACAAAAAAAGTGCAAGCTAAAACTACTACATTATTTCATACCTACTGGAGTGGCAAAAATTAGACAAAAAATAACAAGTTTCAGCAAGAACGTGGGTCAAGCTTTGTGAACCTGCTGGGAGTGAATTCACACAACCTTTCTGTAGGGCAACTGGGCAGTACTTAGAGAAACTAAGTGTGTCCTACGAGCCACACATCCCAGTGCTCAGCCTTCACTCCAGGGGAGCTGTCTACTAGGAACATATGGAAACACGTGCCAGGATGGGTATACAGTGCTGCTTGCTGTTGAGAAGAGTTGGTGGCAGTCCAGGTTCTTCGCCTACTATGAACTTTCTATAAGTAGAAACGTGGTAAATGCTTACTATGGAATACTGCACATCAGTTAGATCAGCTGGATGAGGCCATGCACAGACCTTCAAAGCATTCAATGAAAAGTCAGAGTTAGATTCTTAGCACAATTCTATTCATGTACATTTAAAACCCAGAGCTGTATTTTACATGCATAGCCAGGCTCGCAAGCCAGTGGTGAGTCTGAGGGTGAGTGTGTGTGAGGCGCATGACCTGATTGTTCTAAAATAGACACCCGCCCACCTCACTCACCGGAGGGCACCTGAGTCTGGCTGCTACCAACACAGAAAAGGAAGGTTTCCTGGAGGTTAAAGAAATGATTTATCAGGTCATTTCAGCACCTTGGAGCCTTTGAAAGACCCAATATGTCAGGAGATGATACAGGCAGATAAGCTATGATTTAATGAGGGAAGAAAAGACAGGCACCACCTAGAAACCCCGGGGCAATTCAGGAGGGAAGTCCGAAGACCGCAAGGGTGTAGTAACAGGAAGAGGAAAAACCCCGAAGGTAACCTTTTCTAGCATCACAGTTCAGCTCAAAGGAACGGTTAACCCAATGCACTTTACTGAAGAATCTAAGCTGGAACAAGTAATATGAAGTTTCCCACATTCTACTATTAGGTTTTGTACCGAGTAAATGTGGGGGAAGGAAATCGTGTCTTATAAGACTTGGATTCCCTACAGACGGCTTCAACCAAATCACAACCTAATTACTGTCTTTGGTAGTTCTGAACGTGAATGGAAAAATTATTCTTCTTAACCAAGTGATGCAGAACCAATCTTGCTTAGCATGTCTATGTTACATTTTAAAAACAGAGCTGTCCCAACTCATTGCCATTGCAAACACTTCACAAAAACAGGTCCAGGCTGGGTCTGAAGACTCAACCCCACGTACCTATATTGCTGCAGTTCTCCCTTATCTGAGGGGGTATGTTCCAAGACCCTCAGTGGATGCTTGAAACTGTAGACAGCACCGATCCCAACCCGTCTGCCAGCAATCGGAGCTTGTTTGTGTTCATGTCTTCTACCTACAAATGTCACTAAGCACTTGTCACACAGTGGCCATAACTTGTACAGTATGAAGTGTGACAGCAAAACTAATACAAATTTCTTTTTCCTTCTTCACACCTTCACAGACAGAAGATGATTTGTTCTTACAGTAGGTCTCAGCGACCTCAGCATTTGATTTTTTTTCTTCTCTAAGTTGAGAACTTTCACACCTTTTCACTTCAAGGAAGCACTTGGTAGCTTCTCTTCAGCATATACAAATTACCAGCCAGCATCATGCCTCATCTGCTTCAGGGCAATTATTAAATAAAAGTGACTTGAACATAAGCACTGTCACATAGACAGCTGATCTGAGAACTGAGTTGGCTACTAAGTGATGGGCAGGTGGGGACTCCAGGCAAAGGAGGATTCGCATGCAGGAGGCGATGGATCGGAATGATGCACTTCATCCCACTACTAAGAATGGTGCACAACTTAAAACTTATGAAGGATTTATTTCTGGAATTTTCCATTGCATATTTTTGGACCACGGTTGACTGCAAGTAACTGAAACCATGGAAAGTAAAACCGTGTGTAAGACAGGACTTCGGTATAGGTTTATAGACTCTCCTGCCTTGTCCAGACACCCACCATTAATCAGCACTTTTAAGATACAGTCAAGACAAGCACAGCTGACCTGGGAAAGAGGTAGAAATGAGCTTCTAAAAGACATCCCCCTTTCTGTGTCAGGATATACAGTAGGGCAGAGGTCAATGAGCATACTTACATACTACAGCAGGGTCAAAGTGCACATCTACACGCTAGGAAGGGGCTGGCGTGCACACCGTAAATTTTGTGAAGATTTGTTCCAAAATATAGAATAAACACATCTTAGGAAAGAAATTGTCTTTAAAGCTACATCCTGGCCAGGTGCGGTGGCTCATGCCTGTAATCCCAGCACTTTGGGAGGCCGAGGTGGGAGGATCACCTGAGGTCAGGAGATCGAGACCAGCCTGGCTAAAATGGTGAAACCCCGTCTCTACCAAAAATGCAAAAATTAGCCAGGTGTGGTGGTGTGCGCCTGTAATCCCAACTACTTGGGAAGCTGAGATGGGAGAATTGCTTGAACCTGGAAGGTGGAGGCTGCAGTGAGTGGACATCACACCACTGCACACCAGCCTGGCCAACAGAGTGAGACTCTATCTCAAAATAAACAAAAAAATTTAGCCAGGCATAGTGGTGGACACCTGTAATCCCAGCTACTCGGGAGACTGAGGCAGGAGAATCGCTTGAACCCAGAAGGTGGAGGTTGCAGTGAGCCAAGATTGTGCCACTGCACTGCAGCCTGGGCGACAGAGCGAGACTCTGTCTCTAGATAAATAGATAAATAAATAAAACCACATCCCCCAAAAATCCCTATATGGTGACTTAACAGCCAAGCCCTTTTCAAAAAGCTGTGTTTTCCTTGACCTTCAAGAGCACCATGAATGAGAGCGTTTCACAGTGGGAACTCTTTCTGAATCACCCCGCTCATTACCATGAGTGGGCTTCTTCATATGGGTAAGCAGTGGGTGAAAATAAAGATCAGGAAACACAAAACAGCCATTGTTGGCCCTAATGCTAGTGGCTCTTGACAACATTCATCCATGTGAACAGGCATCAGTGTCTTCTATGTGACAGGCACTTTGCTTTGATTTTACTCAAACGAAGAAGAGAGTCCTGCTTCTTCATAGTTTCTATCTGGTTCTGTGTTACTTCCTATTTTTATGTAATTGTGTATTAACAAAAATGAGTTTTATAATAAGAAATGTACTGGAAAAGGAAGCAATGAATGATGTCAAGACTCTTCTATAGTTTTTTAAACTCAATTCATAAATTAAAGGAAACTGAGTCCATCCATTGTTTGTTTTCTATTATTCAACTTAAGTAGGGCTTTAAAAAACAAAAACACACTCTTAGACTAAATTAACCATTTCCTTTTTACTCTAAAAATAATTTATAGACTACTTTCGTAAAAATAGGATTTTACCCTAGTTATCATGACACACCCGAGAGCTCTGAGCACACGCCTGGTTCCTTCTCTGCGTTCACACACCAAGCCCAATGTCCATGTCATCCCTGTCCCCGCCGCACCAAAGTTGCACATTCAGACACAAGCGCACAAAGCCAACCTCAGGCAGAGGTAAGAGGAGCTGGGGCTCCTAGAGCGTTTTCTTCCTCCAAGGTCAAAAGAAACCAACACTCATATCACACCCACCTGTAAACTACCAGATATTTCAATAACTAACATTTCTTTTTCTTTTTTTTTTTTTTTTAAGACAGATTCTCACTCCATCACCCAGGCTGGAGTGCAGTGGCACCATCTCAGCTTACTGCAACTTCTGCCTCCTGGGTTCAAATGATTCTCCTGCCTCAGCCTCCCAAGTAGCTAGGATTACAGGCACCTGCCACCACGCCTGGCTAATTTTTGTATTTTTAGTAGAGACAGGGTTTCACCAGGTTGGCCAGGCTTGTCTCGAACTCCTGACCTCAGGTGATCCACCAGCCTCGGCCTCCCAAAGTGCTGGGATTACAGGTGTGAGCCACTGCGCCCTGCCAGGTGGCTGAGTTTTCATTTTCCTCACCTGTACTGCCAAGGAGCCAATCTGCAAGAATGCGAGGCTTTAAAATGTGTCTCTCTAGAATCTGGCCTAGCCTTGCCTCTTCCACCTTCCTTTCCACGATATGAACCAGGTCTCCTATGAAAGTGCTATTCACGGCCAGGTGCTGTGGCTCACGCCTGTAATCCCAGCACCTTGGGAGGCCAAGGTGGGTGAGTCACGAGGTCAAGAGATCGAGATCATTCTGGCTAACATGGTGAAACCCCGTCTTTACTAAAAATACAAAAATTAGCTGGGTGTGGTGGCGAGTGCCTGTAATCCCAGCTATTTGGGAACCTGAAGCAGGAGAATCGCTTGAACCCGAGAAGCAGAGGTTGCAGTGAGCTGAGATTGTACCACTGCACTCCAGCCTGGGCGACAGAGCGAGACTCTGTCTCAAAAAAAAAAAAAAAAAAAAAAAAGAGCTACTCACTTGGGAACCCCTTCCCACTGCCTCCCTGCTGCCCTCCTCCCAGGCTTCAAAGCTTAGCTCAAAAACTCTACCGAACACGGTCAAGCCTTCGTGACTCCCTCATCACTGGCCTCCCCGCCAGACTCCCGAGCTTGCTGTTGATACCCACCGCTTGCTCACTCTATGTGCCATTTTCCCCACTTGGATACAATTGATCCCATAAAGTTTCTGCATGTAATTCTTATTTTCCTCCATTAGATGATAAACTCCTTGTAGGCAAAGCTCTTTTTTGTGTGTTTTGAGATGGAGCCTCACTCTTGTCACCCAGGCTGGAGTGCAATGGCATGATCTTGCCTCACTGCAACCTCCACCTCCTGGGTTCAAACGATTCTCCCGCCTCAGCCTCCAGGGTAACTGGGATTATAGGCACCAGCCACCACACCCAGCTAATTTTTGTATTTTGAGTAGAGATGGGGTTTCACCACGTTGGCCAGGCTGGTCTCGAACTCCTGACCCAGGTGATCCACCCATCTTGACCTTCCACCCATCTTGGCCTCCCAAAGTGCTGGGATTACAGGTGTGAGCCACCACACCCAGCCGGCAAAGCTTTTTATTTAAAAAAATTTTTTTGGAGATGGGGTCTCACTACATTACCCAGGCTGGCCTGGACCACCTGGGCTCAAACAATCCTCCTGCCTCAGCCTCCTGAGGTGGGACTACAGGTGTGAGCCACTGCACCCAGCAAAGACCTAAAAAAAAAAAAAAAAAAAAAGCCACAACATTTTGTATAATACTTGTCACAAAATACAGACTTAATCACTATTTGTTACTTAACCAAAATTAGTGTTTAAAAACTCTAAACCCAGCCTGTAATCCCAGCACTTTGGGAGGCTGAGGTGGGTGCATCACTTGAGGTCAGGAGTTTGAGACCAGCCTGGCCAACAAGGTGAAATGTTGTCTCTACCAAAAAATACAAAAATTAGCCGGGCATGGTGGCATGTGCCTGTAATCCCAGCTACTCGGGAGGCTGAGGTGGGAGAATTGCTTGAACTTGGGAGGTGGAGGATGCCCTAAGCAAAGACCAAGCCACTGCACTCCAGCCTGGGTGACAGAGTGACACCCTGTCTCAAAAACAAAACAAAACTCTAAAACCATCTTATTAAAAAAAAGGATAGAGCACCCTAAAAACAGACCTTGGATCTAAAAGAAAAGCTTGAATACTTAAGAGTCGTTTCAAACATGTTAACATCAGTGTGGTTATTATCCCTCCCTCTCCACCATATTTATAGATCAAGTCCTTCCAACTTAGGAGAAATTAATCTCATCTAATTTATACATTTAAATCGGGAAATGGGGCGGATGAGGGGAGTGACTTTAAACACAGCAGTAGAAAGGATGCTTAACCCAGCTTCATAAATAACGATGTATTAAAAAGTTGACACCAATAAACATTACACACGCTAACCCAGTAACGCCTCCCAATATTAATAGGTAATCCACGTCAATATGAATGTGTATGCATCTCCAAGTGTAATCCATGACCGAAATTAATCTTAAAAATGGGCCTCCACAGAAATACAGAGGCTGCAGTAAAATAAATATGAAGCATATGAAGCAACTACTCTTTACTCTGCGCTATTTCTCAATTTCAAGAAAAAAACCTTGGAAAGAAAAGAATGCTTCCAAAAATTCTCCCTAAGCAAACTAGGACTATATCCCAGCACTGAAGATCAAAGAAAGATCCAGGTGGAAGTTGGCTGCTGGGAGTGTGGGCAGTTTTGTTCTGGAGTTTTGAATCGTCGATGCGGTCACGGGTTAGCACCCTTTTCATATGATTCTGCTTTTCCTCCAAATTGGGATTTCCCTTCTGAAATGCCTTACGTAAGAACTTAGAATCTTAAACACAGATTTTAAAAGGCTAGTAATTCTACTTCCTGGAAGAATGATCATGCTTTCACTTTTTTTTTTAATTTTAAATTTAATTTTTTTAAAATAAAAAGCACTTTCTGAACAATGTACAAAAACAAGGTTGATTTCAAACTGTCTCTGTTGTGAATAGTTTCAGCTGTGTTAGTAGGAGCAGTGATTTACTCCCATCACATGGAAGTAGTTGATTCGCCCACACTTAAAGCAAACAAGTTCACCAGGTCGCCTTACCTAGAGAGGCTGGGTTAACAGGCCCCGAGGGAAGAAGTTTCCTACTACCGGTTCGCCATCACTGAAAAAGATACCAAAACCAGATTTTCCTAAAGTAAAATCTCACCTGAAAACAATCGTGACCAGACATCTGATTGGGTCCTAGTAACGAAAAGGAATGACCCAGAAGGAAGGCGAGGGGAGGTCAACCAGAGCAGAGTCTAGCTGGGGAACAGTTCTAGCTGATGCAATGTTTGCAAATTGGTATCAATCTCCGAGGTTTTGGAAAATAATGAAAATTGAAAAAAGAAATGTTTGTGAAGAGAGACCCTGCACATTTTTTACTCAGCTCATTTTTGAAAAATGGACAGTTGGTATGTCTATTACATTTCTGGATTCCTGAGCAAATTATTTATGGATAGAAGGAAATTCCAGTTGAAGTCATTCTACTTTTGTGAAACAAGTTTGTGTGCTTTGTCTTTATTTGCTTAGCAAATATTACTGAGCACCCAATATGTGCTTCACTAATGAGATAAATGTAGTACTTCTTGCTAGGAAGGAATTACACCTTATTGTTTTATAGGGTTCTACAGTGCTCCAACACCCCCACCCCAAGAAGCTCAAAATTCTTGGCTGAATTTTTAATCCATGCTCCCAGTGAAAAGAAAGCTGGCTTAGAGCATGTTCATTTAGCACTGGTATTTATAACACCTGGTTAGACTGGCAGCCGTGGTCTGATTTACATATCTTATCTCAAGTTGAACAGATTTAAATCCACACCAGGGTGGAACAAGCTCACACAAGACCTCCTGCTGGGAATCCAACGCATGAAACTTTTAACCTCATCTTCCACCAGTCCGTTTGCGAGCCGGATGACGCATGATGTCAGTAAGGTAAGGCCAGTAACCACCTCCTCCCTGGGGAGGAGCTAGAGGCTGCTTCTCCTCCTGCTCTTCCTATACCTCTGGGGAACCTGCTAGCAAATTCCTCAAGTCAATCCAAGCCTGTGGGCACAAAGGCATTACCCAGTTTTAATAGGGCAGAGAGAAAGCAGGGGGTTTTAGCACATTTTTAAGCAATGGGGACCACCAAATGTTTGTTGAAAAAACTGGAAGACTCCAACTAACAGTTCCCATGTTACTATTTTCAGAAGTCTAAGGAATGCCTATCAACCTCTCTCAGAGAAATCAGGACACCTTTAAGTAGCTCAAGGGTAGAGTCGGCTATGGAAAACAGAATGGAGATTTCTCAGGGACTAAACCTAGAACTACCACAGGACCCAGCAATCTCACTACTGGTTATCTACCTACAGGGAGAGAAATCATTACATCAAAAGACACCTGCACTTGTACCTTTACCGCGGTGCTGTTCACAGTAACCGTCACGGAATCAATCTAGGCCTCCATTGAGAGATGACAGGATAAAGAAAATGTGGTATATAAACACCACGGATGCCTACTCAGCCATAAAAATGAATGCAATCATGTCTTTTGCAGCAACATGGATGGAACTGAAGGCATTATCCTAAGTGAAAGTCAAACTCTAACTCTGAAAGTCAAACACTGCATGTTCTCATGATGGGTCCACATAAATGCACAGAGTGCAATAATGGACATGGAAGAGACTCCAAAAGGTGGGACGGTCCACGGAGCGGGGAGAGGAGGGCTGAAAAACTGCCTATTGTGGCCGGCAGAGTGGCTCACACCTGTAATCCCAGCACTTTGGGAGGCTGAGGCGGGTGGATCACTTGAGCTCAGGAGTTCGAGACCAGCCTGGCCAACATGGCAAAACCCCGTCTCTACTAAAATGCAAAAGTTAGCCAGGCATGGGGGCACACGCCTGTAGTCCCAGATACTCCGGAGGCTGAGGTGGGAGAATTGCTTGAGCCCAGGAGGTGGGGGCTGCAGTGAGCCAAGATCACGCCACTGCACTCCAGCCTGGGTGACAGAGTGAGACTCAGTCTTAAAAAAAAAAAAAAAAAAAAACAGAAGTAAAGAAAAAAAAAGAAAACAGAGCAGACTCACCTCATGTACATTTTAGTGCCATCTCAAAGTGATACTGCTGGCGTTAGCATGAGCTCATGCAACAAATTCATTGGTTACCTGGTGTAGATGGGCAATTTGTGGCATACGAAAAAACCGTGGTACAGCGCCTCTAAGTCAGTTTGGCAAGTCTGACAGAGCTGGTTCTAGCTTTCTACTCCAGCACAATACTTTTTCTTTTTTTTTTTGAGACAGAGTCTCACTCTGTTCTTACAGGCTAGAATGCAGTGGCACAATCACAGCTCACTGTAGCCTCAACCTCCTGGGCTCAAGCATCTCCTGCCTCGGCGTCATGAGTAGCTGGGTCTACAGGTGCACACTACCACACCTGGCTAATTTTTTAATGTCTTGTAGATGGAGGTCTCCGTATGTTTCTCAGGCTGGTCTCAAACTCCTGGGTTCAAGCAATCCTCCCACCTTGGCCTCCCAAGGTGTTGGGATTACAGGCATGATCTAGCATGCCCGGGTATGTAATACTTTTTAAAAAACTTCTTTTTGTACCTAAAATTCAATTCGACAATTGACATGCCCAGGTGTCTTCCCCTTGTTCATACCATCTTATATCTTCCTTTTTCTATGCTGCCTTCCTCAGTCCCTAACATCCTGTTCAACTTCCAGTTAATCCCTCCATATGTAAATGTCTACTCCACAGGAGAGCCGGGAAACAAGATCTGCCACTGCAGCCTACTCAGAAACCTTCGCTGGTCCATGCCCCCGACTGGAAGGCTAACCCCTTGCAGCATAATAACTGACTCCTCGATTCTACCATGTTGGCCTAAATTTTCCCCTATACTGCCCTTGTTGGCCCAGCTCAAATGCTACATTCTCCAGCTGGTGTTCTGACACCCCTGACAGAAAGACTCTCTGTCCTCTGCTCCCAAAACACCTGTGGGTCTCTGTTATCAATTCACATTGGACACTGAATGTCTCCTTTACCCAAGCAAAGCTTCATGGGAGCAGGGCCCACACTGCCTTAGTCACCTCCGTATTCCCAGAGTGTTAGGAACTCAAATCTTCACTACAACTCTTTAAACTCTCGGCATGTTTGTTTATTTATTTTGGAAAGAGTCTCACTCTGTCGTCCAGGTTGGAGTGTAGTGGCGTGATCTCAGCTCACTACAACCTTCACCTCCCGAGTTCAAGCGATTCTCCTGCCTCAGCCTCCCAAGTAGCTGGGATTACAGGCGCGCACCACCATGCCAAGCTAATTTTTTGTATTTTTAGTAGAGATGGGGTTTCACCATGTTGGCCAGGGTGGTCTCAAACTCCTGACCTCAGGTGATCCACCTGCCTTGGCCTCCCATAGTGCTGGGATTACAGGTGTCAGCCACCGCACCTGGCCGAAATGCTCTGAATATTTATAGAAAATACCAATTGCACTATTTCTGGAGGCAGCAATGGACCCAACTCACCTGTTTATAGTCTAGTACAAAAGAGTATAGACATTTTTTTTTCACACAGAGAGTTCCTTTAAGTAATATGTGCAAACTAAATGGTTTGAAATACCCCCAGAATCAGGTCTGTAAAGGAAAGCTATATATAGTGAAACTCCAGTTTCAAGGTCTGAGAAGTCATTCAGTCTTACCCCAAATTTTATAGACCAGGAATCCAAGTTCCGGAAGGGTGAAGGGTGAACCCTGAGGCCACACAGCTATCGGAGGCTGAAACCTGACGCAGATCCCTTAAATTCCAGTGTAGTACCGTTCTTTTTCCCGATGTGCCCATTAACCTAATTAAAAAAAATAAAATGTAATCTGTGCACATCGCAAAGAGATGTATATTAAAAAAAGAAGGTGGCTCTTGCCTGTAATCCCAGCACTTTCAGGGGCTAAGGTGGGGGGATTGCTTGAACCCAGGGGTTCAAGACCATCCTGTGCAACACAGCGAGACTCATCTCTATCAAAAAGACAAAAATTAGGCAGGCATGGTGGCACGCACCTGTAGTCCCAGCTACTCTAGAGGCTGAAGGGGGAGGATCATCTGAGCCTGGGAGGTCGAGGCTGCAGTGAGCTGTGATTATGCCACTGCACTCCAGTCTAGGTGACAGAGTGAGACCATGTCTCAAAAAAAAAAAAAAAAAGAGGACTTCTATGTTCATATGCCCAATGACCCGCCCAACAGCTTGGCACATTGTACGTGGTCAATCCACAGATACTGTACTGCCAGATGAACTGATCAATACCCCAGGCTTGGGGTCAAGAACTACAACAGGCAGAAGATTAAAAATGACAAAGCACAAGTCAGACAACTGGCTTCCGAGGAGAAGCAGCAGCAGCCTAAAAGAGAAAGCAGGAAAAAACCCACAACAGAAGCTTTAGGAAGGAACCTAAATATACAAACCAAGCCCTATACAAATAACTGTACTTAGTCACATGCAAAATTTCACGATATGAAAGCTAACACAAAAAGAGAATCAAGTTCTCAGCAGACATTTCTCTAAAGATGTGGCCAACAAGCATCTGAAGAGATGTCCAGAATCGAAGTCATTCGAGAAATGCACCAAAACCACCGTGAGATACTACTTCATACCCACTAGGAGGACTGGAATTTTTTTTTTTTTTTGTAAAGGAAGGCCAAGCGTGGTGTCTCATGCCTGTAATCCCAGCACTTTGGAAGGCAGATGTGGGAAGATCGCTTGAACCCAGGAGTTTGAGACCAGCCTGGGTAACACAGCAAAACCCAGTCTCTACAAAAAACACAAAAACACAGCTGGACGTGGTGGCATGTGCCTGTGGTCCTAGCTACCCCGGAGGCTGAGGTGGGAGGATCACTTGAGCCTGGACGTCTGAGGCTGCAGTGAGCTCAGATCGTGCCACTGCACTCCAGCCTGGGCAACAGGTGAAACCCTATCTCAGAAAAAAAAAAAAAAAAAAAAAAGGCCAGGTGCAGTGGCTCATGCCTGTAATCCCAGCACTTTGGGAGGCCGAGGTAGGCGGATCACGAGGTCAAGAGATCAAGACCATCCTGGCTAACACAGTGAAACCCCCGTCTCTACTAAAAATACAAAAAATTAGCCGGGCGTGGTGGTGGGCGCCTGTGGTCCCAGCTACTCAGGAGGCTGAGGCAGGAGAATGGTGTGAACATGGGAGGCGGAGCTTGCAGTGAGCCAAGATCACACCACTGCACTCCGGCCTGGGCAACAGAGCGAGACTCTGTCTCAAAAAATAAATAAATAAATAAATAAATAAATAAATAAATAGGCGGGGGAAAATAACAAGTAGGTTGACAAAGATGTTGAGAAACTAGAACCCTCACACGTTGCTAGTGGGAACACAAAATGGTACAGCTGCTATAGAAAACAGTTGGCAGCTCCTCAGCAAGTTAATCACAGAATTACCATATGACCCGGGAATTCTACTTTCAGGTACAGACCCAAAAGAATTGACAACAGGTGTTCAAACAAAAACTTGTACACAACGGTTCATAGCAGTACGATTCACAATAACCAAAAGGTGGAAACAACCCAAAGTCATTCATCTGATGAATGGGTAAATAGAATGTGATCTGTCCACACAATGGAACATTATTCAGCCATAAAAAGGAGGGAAGCAATGACACACGCCATGACATGGACGGACCTTGAAAAACACTGTGCTAAGTCAAAGACGCCAGACACAAGAGGCCACAGATTTTAAGATTCCATCTGTATAAACATCCAGAAGGGTCAAGTCTACCGAGACAGAAGGAGATCAGTGGTTGCCAGAGGTTGGGAGAGGGGAATGGGAATCGTCTGCTTAATGGGTTTCCTTTTGGAGTGATGAAAAAGTTCTGGAACTTGATAGCGGTGATGATTGCATAACATTGGGAATGGAATGTACTTAATGCCACTGATTTGTGCACTTTAAAGTGGTAAATTTTATGTTCTATGTATTTGACTATAATAAAAAAGATAAACAGCATCAAGTCTTCACAGTGCTACAGTCTCTGGCAATACCCAGTCCGAAGAGGCACGTTCACGAAGAGCTCCCCCATCCCTGTCTGACAAGGCAGAATGCTCTCCCCATACGGTCCTTCCCTGCCAATCCTGAATGCACAGATTAGAAACCCAGCACCAACTTTCTTAAAATACTCTTAGGTTTCAAGATGAATGCTGCCAGTGTAGAAAGGGGACAAGGGCATTACGGAGAGCGGCAGCTTCACTGTGGGTTCCGCAGACAGAGGCTGTTGATGCCACTGGCTGGACATAACCCGTGCAGAGGGCAGTGCCTCCATGAACACAGGCTTTCCTATGGTGGCCAGGAGACCCCTCAGAGTGGAGCGGGATGGCTGCAGTCAGTCAGGGGCGGAATTGCAAGGCCCTCTTCTTAGAGCACACAGGCATCTAGGAAGCAAGCCACCAAGTGCAAAGGAAAGTGAAACGCAACGATGGCCTTCACCGTCAAAGGAAAGAGCTCAGGTTCTGGGATGTTCCTAGGATTCCCCTGGCACCTCCCGAATGGCCTCTGTGCCACTGGTAGCTGTCCCACAACACTGCAGATAAGATGCACTTGAACTTCTAGTTCTAGAGGCTCCCGGGTTCTCAGCTCTGCTCTACGCAGGCCCTTCCTCTCTCCCCCTTCAGGTTTCCAGGCTCCACTCCTGGAGTTATCTGAGATGATCTTCCAAATCAACACACAGTGCCAACTCTGGGCGCCTTGGGTGTCTGAGAACTTTGGAACCAAGGCCAGGTATCTCTTCAGCTGCTGATGAAGGCTTGCTTGATCTGGTTTTAATCAGTTGGGGCCATGTGGCTGTTATCTAGAAATGACTGTAGGCTGGATGACCAGTCACGGCTCCGCGAGCTGTAGGTGGTCAGTCTACAAATATTCCTGAATGAATTAATGGGCAACTCCCCTACCCCCAGCAACCACAGATTCAAACACGCTCAGACCTTCCTAAAAGCATCGCTCCTCTTTCCAGCCTTCGCTCCACTATCACTCTAATTTTGGATTTCTGATTTCTAGTAATGGAGAAAATGTGTTACTTTTAAATCATCAGCACCTAAAATTTCCAAAGAAAGCTCATTTGAAGTGCTGTTACCAAGGAATATAGTCACTTTAACATGGCTATTACTAGTCTGGACAAGAAAACACACAAGATTCCATACATACGCTGTCAACTTTGGCAAGAAAGATTTTAGACAACTTCCATCCTTCCCACCCAATCCCAAGTCAATAGGGCATTTGTTTGTATTTCCACACTGGCTTCATGAACGAAAATACCTCCTCCACCTAGAAAAACAATCAGTAACATTCAGACACGGAACTTGGAGGGCAAACTTTTTAGTGCATGCTGGGGCACTTTTATGTAGTGTTTTTAAAAAATAATGTAAAAAGTATTTTTAATAAAGTTTTCTCCTATGAATATTTCCCTCAAGTTTCCACGTATGCCTGGTTTGGTCTTTCGATACCTTTCAGAAATATCGATTTTTAAAAAATGTTCTCCGTTAAAATTGGAGCCAGAAAGAACCTTCTTCCTACAGATCTGAACATTTTACTCTGTTTAGGGTGGAAAAACACACACACAGTCATTTTCCTTCACTCACTTTTTCTGCTCTGCACGCACTAGGTTCTGGTAAAGAGTTAAAAGTTTTGAGGTTAGTTCCTGCGGTTAAGGAAAAAATACACCAAACAACTAGATGCTTAAATTTAGACTCCGTAAAACAATACTGGGAAACTTTCAAAGCCTTGGAGAAATACTGGAGTTTATTTTACTGCTTTTTCAATTTCATCACACGGGACACATTTTCTCCTCTATTTTAGTCCCTCCCGCCGCGCTGGGCTGGGCAGACCCTGCACATCCCCGCGTGATTCCAGGACCTGGGGGCCCGGGTGGAACAGGTGGCTCCGCCCGCCGTGTCGGACCCGCACCCTCTCCCCGAGGCCGCATGGGGGTCCCACGGCGCAAAGGACAGCGGTCCCGGGTTGGGGGGACGAGCGGTGGGGACAGCGGGGACGCTTTGCGCCCAAGGCTGGGAAACCCGCCTCCACCCCTGCGCCCCCAGGATAGCCCCAGACTCGGAACCCAGCGCGCTCCCCGCCGCGCCCCGACTCCGAGGCCCCCGAGAAGGCAGCGACGCCCCGGGGTCGCGGGTCGGGCACCAGGTGGCCTCTGCAGCGGCGCCGGGCTCCCCCAGTCGGAGCGAGGAGCGCGCAAGGCAGGGTCCGGCGCCCCCTCTCTGCCCGACCCGCCGGCGTCCTAGCCAGACCCAAGTGCCGCCACCGCCGCCGGGACGCCCTCCCGTCGCTCCAGCCCTGCCCGGAGTCCTAGGGCCACACTCACCTCGCGGGAGACCCCTACTCCGGGACTGAGGTGTCCCCACAGCCAGCGACCCGGAGCCCTCACGCCGCCGCCCGTCCGGCGCAGACTGTCCCGGGCCGCCCCACCGCGCGTTCTCCCCGTGCGCGCCCACCCGTGCGCGCTCGCGCCGCCGGGACTCGCGATCCTCAGGCACGCACTGCGCGCGCCCGCAACGCTTAAAGGGCCAGGCCCCGCCGCGCTGGTGTCCTCGCGGCCGCCTCCCGGGGGTCCTCGGTCAAGGTGTGAAGTTCGAGTTGGGGGACATCACCGTGAAAATCCCCAACCCCATCGCCGAGCGACCCACGCGGAGAAAAGCAATAGGGATGTGTGTCTGAAGCTTGCAAGAGATGGGACATTAATTTAATCTAATTTTTATTGAGACAGGGTCTTGCTGTGTCGCCCAGGCTGGAGTGCACGTTATGCCATCTTGGCTCACTGCAACTTCCAAACTTCCACCTCCCAAGCTCAAGTGATCCTCCCATCTCAGCCTCGCGAGGAGCTGGTACCACAGGTGCACGCCACCACACCAGCTAATTTTAAAACTTTTTGTAGAGATGGGTGGGGTCTCATTATATTGCCCAGGCTGGTCTGGAACTCCTGGGCTCACGCGATCCTCTCACTTCAGCCTCCCAAAGTGCTGGGATTACAGGTCTGAGCCACTGCACCTGGCCTTTAATTTTTTCTTTTCTTTTTTATTATGGTCAGCTTTGAGAGGCTATTTTATACTTAATAATGCTGATGCAACTTACTGCATACCTGTACCCTCAGACACAGCATTTAATGTGCATACACCACATACATTATTTCATCTAATCCTTAAAATGGTTTTCTGGTTTCTTAACCCCATTTTACAGAGCAGGAAAGCTGAGGTTCACACAGCTGAAGAAACTCATGGAAGAATTTTTGACCCCACGGCTCGCTGCATTTTCTTCTTCAGGCTATCACCGTGGAAATATCTCCTAAGGTTAATAGCTGGTTGCGGAAGGCTTTTGGAAGTTGGTGGAAGTTAATGTTACTGGGTTTAACTCAGTAGGCAGGGAGAAAGCAAGGGTTATGGGGTTGTATTAATTGTAGGGTTTGTTATATACTCAAATGGCAAACGTTATAACAACCTAGATTCCCAAAATGTTTGTATTGATTCCCATTTTACAGAAAACTAAGAAGGAAGTGGTTGCACAGAATGCTGAGTCACTGGCCCCACTCAGGGTTCAGCCCCAGTGCCTTAGTCCTGAGGTCATTTCTTTGCCCTCCCCAGAAAGAGATACCTGATTAAAGGGAAGAAAACTTTTCCTCTAATAACACATTGGCCTCACCTAACTCCCTGCATCTTTAATTAATGTTTACAAAGCACTTTAATCTACCCAACTTGCTACTTAATTGGGTCAGTATTATTATCCTCTCTTTCTGAACAAAATCCAGGAGACAATCAACTCTGACAATCCTTAATCCTCAGTGAATAATAAACCTAAGCTTTCTGGTTATGTTCTTTTATTTTCCCTCTTACATTTTTGTCTCATGTTGTGTTAAATATGAACACATTTATAATGAAGTGACATAATAAATGGTAATATTAAACACCTACCTATAGGTGACAGGTAATATAGCAGCTGCTGTCTTTAAGGAATTCATTTTATTTTATTTTTTGAGACAGGGCCTTGTTCTGTTGCCCAGGCTAGAGTGCAGTGGTGAGATTGTAGCCTACTGCAGCCTCCAACTCCTGGGCTCAAGTGATTCTCCTGCCTCAGCCTCCCAAGCTGGGACTCCAGGCATGAACCATTATGCCTGGCTAATTTTTTATTTTTCTTTTTGTAGAGATAGGGTCTCACTCCCACAGTAGTCTCAAACTTCTGGGCTCAAGCGATCCTCTCCCCTGGGCCGCTCAAAGTGCTGGGATTAAAGGCATGAGTCACCACACCCGGCCCTTTAAGGAAATCAGATCGAGAAAAAAAAAGTTTTCCCTTGATTTTGATAAATGATAAATAATTTTGATAAATGTTGATAAATGCTTTCTAGAATTATTTTTCTTTTTATTATTATTCTTTTTGCTTGGTTAAACTTTTATGGTGCCTTTTCTTGCAGCTGAAAAAGAAATGAGAGGGATGAGATTGAAGGATGATGGGGTTAGCAAGGAAGAAAGGGAAAAGAAAAAGGCAGAAAAATAGAAGCAGAAAATGAACAAGGAAGAAAATGAGACTGAGAAGGCTTCAATCAACAGGCAGTTAGGGATGTGAGGCCAGCCCCTGCTAGCATGTCCTAAATCTTTATGGGAATTATGATCAGGTGGCCCTCCTGTGGCCTGGCACAGACCTGGCCAGAAAGTTAGCTCAGGCTGGCCTACCGCCCCAATGACCCCTGGCCTATGCACCTTTATGACAACTGTACGCACAAAGGGACTAAAAAATGAGAAAGGACAGTGAAGCCAGGTCAGAGGAAAAGAAATGGTTTACAGGGGGAAATTTAAAGATAGTTATTTGGCCGGGAACGGTGGCTCATGCCTGTAATCCCATCACTTTGGGAGGCCAAGATAAGCAGATCACCCGAGGTCAGGAGTTCGAGACTAGCCTGGCCAATATGGCGAAATCCCATCTCTACCAAAAATACAAAAATTAGCTGGGCGTGGTGGCACATGCCTGTAATACCAGCTACTCAGGAGGCTGAGCTAGGAGAGTTGCTTGAACCCAGGAGGTGAAGGTTGCAGTGAGCCGAGGTTACGTCACTGCACTCCAGACTAGGTGACAGGATCTGTCTCAAAAATAACTAAATAAAGATAGTTATTTATGAAAGTACTTAGATAATGTCCATAGGAAAATAAATGAACAAAGAAATATCTGGAGGGTCTTTGTATTGTTACAGTTTTAAAACCTACGAAATTTTTAAAATTTCACTGTAATGTCACTTGACTTTTTCATAAATGTTTTCTGAGGCTGGTCTTTGCTAAGAAAATCCTGATAATACATGACCCCCAAATATTAAAGAAATATTAATGAACTTTATATAGGTTAAGAACTTTAAAGTAAGCTAAAAAAAAAAGCTATGTCTTTTTATATTATAAAGGAGCATATTAATTACTGTATAAAATTGACTTCAGGGCCGGGCGCAGTGGCTCACGCCTGTAATCTCAGCACTTTGGGAGGCCGAGGCGGGTGGATCACGGGGTCAGGGGATCGAGAACATCCTGGCTAACACGGTGAAACCCCGTCTCTACTAAAAATACAAAAAATTAGGTGGGCGTGGTGGTGGGCGCCTGTAGTCCCAGCTACTCCGGAGGCTGAGGCAGGAGAATGGCGTGAACCCGGGAGGCGGAGCTTGCAGTGAGCAGAGATCGCGCCACTGCTCTCCAGCCCGGGCGACAGAGCGAGACTCCGTCTCAAAAAAAAAAAAAAAAAAAATTGACTTCAGAAACTGTACTATATTGTAATATATATCGTGACCACTAGAGGGAAGCAGACAGGAAAGGAGAAAGAAAGGTAAGAAAATTTCATAACTTTACTAAAAAATCGACAGCAGTTTGCATCTGACAGGGGAGATGTAAAAGACATGATTTGTTATTACCTTAAGTTGTTTATCCTTTTTGAGCCTCAGTTCCTCATCTATATAATAAGACTATTAACACCTACCCTATAAGGCTAAAATAAAAGTATTTTGAAGTGTATCTGAACAAATTGAACAAATAACAGGTGAGAAAAGTTAACAAAATTAAGAAAATGAAGAAAAACATGGGAAATTGACCTATTTATTATTGAAACATAGTCTAAGGCTGTACTGATGAAATGTATCATAATAGAACAATATAACCCAGGTAAAGGTAGTGTACACTTTCATATGTGATAAAAGTCATCAAAAATAAATGAAAAAGAGATGGAGTCTCAATAAATGGAGGTAAGAAACGTAGTAATTCGAAAAGATAATCAAGTTAAGCCCTTACCTGTCATTATATGCTGAAAGATGTTCTAGCTACATTAAATAATTTTAAGGTTGAGCGTGGTGTCTCACGCCTGTAATCCCAGCACTTTGGGAGGCTGAGGCAGGAGGATTGCTTGAGCCCAGAAGTTCGAGACCAGCTTGAGCAACATAATGAGACCCTCCGTCTCTACAAAAAATACAAAAATTAGCCAGGCGTGGTAGTGCATGCCTGTAGTCCCAGCAGCTCACAAGGCTGAGATGGAAGGATCACCTAAGCCTGGGGGGGTTGAGGCTGCAGTGAGCTGTGATCGTGCCACTGCAATCCAGCTTAGAGGCAGAGAGAGATCGTGTCTCAAAAAAACAAAAAAAAATTTTAAAATTAGGGGAACATAGGCAAATATTTATTTGATCTCAAGGTGAGGAAAGAAAAGAAATGGAATACTCAGGAAGGAAATGACCATTAGATTCGATTGCATACAATTTTAAAAATTCTGGTAACTAAAAATATTGTAAACAGAATTCTAAAAGACAAAAAAAAATCTGAAATGACAAAACTCTGCATAACAAACCCAAGAGTTAATTGCATCTTTAGGAGTACACGCAGATTAATAAGAAAACCCTAATAAGTCTGTGGGAAAATTTCCTTAAAGAGAAAATTAAAGTGGTTAGTAATTAGCCATGCGTGTATCTGTGTAAGTGTGTGTTATTACATTTTAAAGGGTTTAGGTTACCTAGTAATTTCAAAAATAAAAATGTTAAATAATATACAATATTTTCACCTTATAAATTAGAAAATATATTTCAGGTTCTAATATTCAATGCTGGCAGGAGTGCAAAGAAATGGGCAATTTTATTTATTTATTTAGAGACGGAGTCTTGCTCTGTCACCCAGGCTGGAGCGCAGTAGTGCCATCTCAGCTCACTACAACCTCAGCCTCCCAGGTTCAAGCGATTCTCCTGTCTCAGCCTCCCGAGTAACTGGGACTACAGGCGTGCACCACCACGCCAGGCTAATTTTTTGTATTTTTAGTAGAGATGGGGTTTCACCATGTTGGCTAGGCTGGTCTCGAACTCCTAACCTCAAGTGATCCACCGGCCTGGGCCTTCCAAAGTGCTAGGATTATAGGTATGAGCCACCATGCCTAGCCAATGGACAATTTTATTTATTTTTATTTATTTATTTTTAGATGGAGTCTTGCTCTGTCGCCTAGGCTGGAGTGCAGTGGCACGATCTTGGCTCACTGCAGCCTCCGCCTCTCAAGTTCAAGTGATTCTCCTTCCTCAGCCTCCGGAGTAGCTGGGATTACAGGCACGTGCCGCCACGCCCGGCTAATTTTTTGTGTTTTTAGTAGAGACGGGGTTTCACTATGTTAGCCAGGATGGTCTTGATCTCTTGACCTCGTGATCCACCTGCCTCGGCCTCCCAAAATGCTGGGATTACAGGAGTGAGCCACTGCGCCCGGCTCCAGTGGGCAATTTTAAATACAATTAGTGGGAGCATAAGTTGATATAACTTAACTGAAAAGCAATTTTGTAAAATATTTCTTTTTTTTGTTTGTTTTTGAGACGGAGTCTGGCTCTGTCGCCCAGGCTGGAGTGCAGTGGCGCAATCTCGGCTCACTGCAAGCTCCGCCTCCCGGGTTCATGCCATTCTCCTGCCTCAGCCTCCCGAGTAGCTGGGACTACAGGCGCCCACCACTTTGCCTGGCTAATTTTTTTTGTATTTTTAGTAGAGACGGGGGTTTCACCGTGTTAGCCAGGATGGTCTCGATCTCCTGACCTCGTGATCCGCCCGCCTCGGCCTCCCAAAGTGCTGGGATTACAGGCGTGAGCCACGGCGCCCGGCCGTAAAATATTTCAAGAGCTTAAAATGTTTATGTGTTTTGACCCTATAATTCCATATCTAGGGCTTCTATGGAAAAAATAAAAAATATTCACAAAGATTTATGGATAAAGATATATATACACTGTCTCCCTTTTCCATACTGTCAGGAAATTAGAAACAACCAAAATACCCCAAATCAGGGAGAAGTTTAAATAAATATTATGCAGCTGTTAAAAATAAGGAATTTCGGCCAAGCGCGGTGGCTCACGCCTGTAATCCCAGCACTTTGGGATGCTGAGGCGGGCACATCACCTAAAGTCAGGAATTCGAGACCAGCCTGGCCAACATGGTGAAACCCCATCTCTACTAAAAATACAAAAAATTAGCTTGGCATG
This sequence comes from Symphalangus syndactylus, assembly GCF_028878055.3. Taxonomy (NCBI): domain Eukaryota; kingdom Metazoa; phylum Chordata; class Mammalia; order Primates; family Hylobatidae; genus Symphalangus; species Symphalangus syndactylus. The sequence goes on along the minus strand of NC_072432.2, from coordinate 17,243,748 downwards.
GTGGTGCATGCCTGTAATCCCAGCTACTCGGGAGGCTGAGGCAGGAAAATCTCTAGAACCTGAGAGGTGGAGGTTGCAGTGAGCTGAGATTGCACCACTGCACTCCAGCCTGGGCGACAGAGTGAAACTCTGTCTCAAAAAAAAAAAAAAAAAGGAATTTTTTATGAACTACAGGAAAATACCTAAATATACTGTTAAGAGAGAAAAAAGAACATTTCAAAATTGTATGTAAATTATTACTTCAGCTATGGAAAATGCATATATATACAGAAAACCCAGACAGAAATATATTAAAAGGATAACAGTTACTCTTTCTGGATGTAATTATGTGTAATTCTTATTTATAGCATTGTATATATTTCAAACTTCCTATTGTGACTTCGTATTCTTTCTTTTTTTTTTTTTTTGACACAGAGTTTCGCTCCTGTTGCCCAGGCTGGCATGCAATGGTGTGATCTTGGCTCACTGCAACCTCCGCCCCCCAGGTTCCAGCAATTCTCCTGCCTCAGCCTCCCAAGTAGCTGGGATTACAGGCATGTACCACCACACCCAGCTAATTTTGTATTTTTAGTAGATACAGGGTTTCACCATGTTGGTCAAGCTGGTCTTAAACTCCTGACCTCAGGTAATCCACCCACTTTGGCTTCCCAGAGTGCCGGGATTACTGGCATGAGCCACCACTCCGGCCTCGTATTCTCTTTATAATGAACAAACACTAATATATTTCATTTTTTTAGATGAGACAATAAATGCCAGTGTGCACAACATAGAATCTGGCTTATATCAAACCTTTTTTTTTTTTTTTTTTTTGGCAAAGTCTCGCTCTGTGCCCCAAGCTGGAGTGCAGTGGTGGGATCATGGCTCACTGCAACCTCTGTCCCCTGGGCTTAGGTGGTCCTCCCACCTCAGCCTCCTGAATAGCTGGGATTACAGGCAAGTGGCACCATGCCCGGCCACAAACTTTCAATAAATATTTGATAGGTATATGGAAGGAAAAGGAGATTGATGCATCTCAGGGATAACTTGTTAGTGAAGTTTCCTGATAAAAAAAAAAAAAAAAAAAAAGGCAGCTCACGCCTATAATCCTAGCACTTTAGGAGGCCGAGGCAGGAGGATAACATGAGGTCAAGAGTTCAAGACCAGCCTGGCCAACATGGAGAAACCCCGTTCCTATTAAAAATACAAAAATCAGTCAGGCATAATGGTGGGTGCCTGTAATCCCAGCTACTCTGGAGGCTGAGGCAGGAGAGTCACTTGAACCTAGGAGGTGGAGGTTGCAGTGAGCCGAGATCGTACCACTGTCCACTGTGCTCCAGCCTGGGCAACAGAGTGAGACTCCATCTCAAAAAAAAGAAAGTTAAAAGTTATTCTATTTCTACAGATGAGGAAATTATGACTTGGAGACTTTTTGGTGACAAGTTTAGAGAAAAGCTGTAAAAAGATAACAAACTAGTTTCACACACCCAGCAAAGGAGTGATGCGCTGCCTCGTCCATATTCCGGGCCGATATTTTGAAAGAGAAACACATTTCTTGTTTCGTTTGACTGTGGAAGAAAACAGTAGTGATGTCTAAGGTTAATGATAAGGGTTGTGAAAGAGAAGCAGGTCTCCCAATGGTCTCTGGTAAGAAACAAGTGTTGTTTGTGCAAACTTTAGGAACTGCAAGTGACTGAGATCCAACTGGACCAGAGGGTGTATGGCACCCATTTATTCTTCATTCAAAAGTGATTTGTGACGACAGGCATGGTGGCTCATGACTGTAATCTCAGCACTTTGGGAGGCCAAGGTGGGTGGATCACTTGAGGCCAAGAGTTCAAGACCAGCCTGGCCAACATGGTGAAACCCTGTCTCTACTTAAAAAAAAAAAATTAGCTGGGTGTGGTGATGCATGCCTATAATCCCAGCTACTTGGGAGGCTGAGGCAGGAGAATCACTTGAACCCAGGAATCAGAGGTTGCAGTGAGCCAAGATCATGCCACTGCACCCCAGCCTGGGTAACAAGAGTGAGATTCTTTCTAAAAAAAAAAAAAAAATTGCGGTCTGTTCTGTGCTGTTTGTGCATAAGGTCCGAGAGATACCACTATGAACAGCAGAGATAAACTCCCTTGCCTGCATGGAACTTATAGTCCAGGAGGGGTTGGGGGCTACAGGCAAGAACCAGATGGGAAGCCATTCATGGCTAACAATTAATTAATCCACAGATAGAATATAAGTGATTCTGCAAATGAAGCAACAGGTAGGATGATTTCCCCAAAGATAAGCCTGAGAAGTGACTGCAGTTAAAATTTTGCTGAGGACAATGTGTTTTGCTTCTGCTGACCTCTGGCTAGTTTTCGGTTTGCAGATGGAGTAGGCCACTCTGGCAGGATGTTGAGACTGGCTTGGGAACCCTGCAGTATCTGGGGAGATCAAGGTAAGGCAGCTGCCGAGAGAAAGCGAGGCTTTTATTGATTGATTGATTGAGATGGAGTCTCACTCTGTCCCCCAGGCTGGAGTACAGTGGCACGATCTTGGCTCACTGCAACCTCTGCCTCCCGGGTTGGAGCGATTCTCCTGCCTCAGCCCCCCAAGTAGCTGGGATTACAGGCACGTACCACCATGCCTGGCTAATTTTTGTATTTTTAGTAGAGACGAAGTTTCACCATGTTGGCCAGGCTGGTCTTGAACTCCCGACCTCAGGTGATTCACCCACCTCAGCCTCCCAGACTGCTGGGATTACAGGTGTGAGCCACCGCGCCTGGCCAAGGCTTTCTTTTAAAGAAGAGCTTCAGGAAGTTTCCTAGGTAAGGCATCCTTTAACCTCCTGCTTCCCGCCAAACCTCCAGTAAAACCTACATTCTCCCTGAGTGATTTGCGGGTGAACTTTGTTTTCAGGAGATTTGAATATGAGTGACATTGGCCTCAGGTGAGTGCCAGGTAACAGCAGGGATCCCCACTGAAACCCAGTTCTGTTTGTGTTACAGACATAGGAGGCGGCCCATCGGAAAGGGAAGATGGGCACCATACGGAGAGGACCTGGCACACACTGGGAGCCTGTGTTACCCTTCTGCGAAGTTTATTGTTGTCAAGCCTTTTTAATTCGGGTATTTCATAATACCAGATTTCTAATTTTTCCATACAATAAATTCAGTGGTGACTCATGACATAACTTCCTTTCCCATCTGTCCCTGAACTGAAGAGTGTTCATTTCCTGAATTCTGAATTCTGAGCTAAGCTCTTTATCCCACTTGCAGGGTCAGGATAGAGGGGTCAGCAGCAGGAGAGCTGCCCACTTAGTGTAGCAGCAGACCCAGGTGTGTCCCTGAGCCTTACAGATCCAACAGCGGCTTCTGGGCGGGGCGCCTTAGATGTGGGCAGGCTCTCGGGTACTCAGTTTCCATTGTATTTCCGTGTTGCGATATTGGCGGAGGGGAGGATGGAGGACCCTTAACTGACACTTCCTGGAAACACTTAACATAGTTTATTTCAATTTCTAAATTGGTAAGTAGGATTAAAAAAAACAACAACAACTCTTCCTACAGAGAACCACAACAGGAAAAGAAAGGAGAAACACACCAAACTCTGCCATCCACCTCCCGTCATAAAATGTTAAGTGGGATTTTTTCTGTTGTTCTAAAATTGCAACATAGGACCAAACCTCAGGGCCAAAGGTTCTCATTAGCTCTTACAGTCCAAGTTCAAGATGTTACCAGGAGCTCACCACATCCCAGGGCTTCCTGAGGTCTGCAGGCCTGAACTGACTCTACCACCAATGACACCCCAACCCCACCCTCATTTCCAAACTAAGGAGGTTTTTGGGTCCTAAGTCACGTGGAGGTACAGTCAGTGTTCCTGGTGACAGGAGCTGGGAAGGAGGTATTCCTCCTTGTCCACCTACCCAGGGCAATCTCCCTTCTGATGGTCACACAGTCAGCTGATTAGGACTTCACATCCGCACTATCCCTTGGCCAGGTGATGTAATATTATCACGGAAGCGAGCTCCATTACGGATATTCACAGGCTCCATCCATACTCAAGGGGAAGGATTATATGATCATACCAGGGTGGGGAGTGGGGATCATGGGGACTGTCTTAGAGTTCTTCCTATCACAAAGGAGAAGGGGTCCCTTTGATCCCTGAAGCTAAGTAAGGAGGCGTGTCCTGAGACAATCACTCATGAAGAGTCCAGCAAGATGGGGCTCTCAGCATCTCTCTCCAGCTGGACTCTTGCTAAGATACAGATGACACAGATGTTCCCAGGCCACACAGAGCTGGGCCTGGTAAGAGGCATCAGCGCGAGTGCTCTGGGATCCAGGAGGATGGTGCCACATCTGGTTCTGTCCCTCTCCCACTGAGGTTAGGGGCAGACCTGTAACACTTGTGCCCGTCTCCAGGCTGTGGAGTTCATAGGAGTAATCTGCTCCTTTGAGGTTTGAAGCGCTGGAAGCTCAGTGAGTCTGGGAAGAGGATGGGACAACTCTACCCACCCCAGTTCTCCAAGTCCCTCCAAGGCAATGGAAGGAGACCCTTCACTTCCCAAGGCTCTACATGGAAGAGCACAGAAAGTTCTGGTGCGAGGTGCAGAGCGAGAAGGTGAGGGGCTGATGGGCGGGCGGTTGAGTTTGAAATGGAAGCTCTCAAATGCCTAGGACTGAATTTTTAAAATTTGCTTTATTGTGGTAAAATATACATAACATAGAATGTACTATTTTAATTGTGTTTCAGGGTACAATTCAGTGGCATTGAGTGCATTCACAATGTTGTGCGACCATCGTCACCACCCATCTCTGGGACTTTTTCAACTTCCCAAGCTGAAGCTCTGCACCGGTTCAACAGTAATTCCCCATTCTCCCCTCTGCCAGCCCCTGACATCCACTATTCTACTTTGTCTACGAATTTGCCTATTTTAGGCAATTTATCCTTTTGTGACTGGCTGGTTTTTCTTCTTCTTCTTCTTCTTCTTCTTCTTCTTCTTCTTCTTCTTCTTCTTCTTCTTCTTCTTCTTCTTCTTCTTCTTCTTCCTCTTCTTCCTCCTCTTCCTCCTCTTCTTCTTCCTCCTCTTCCTCTTCTTCTTCTTCTTCTTCTTCTTCTTCTTCTTCTTCTTCTTCTTCTTCTTCTTCTTCTTCTTCTTCTTCTTCTTCTTTCTTCTTCTTCTCCTCCTCCTCCTCCTTCTCCTTCTCCTTCTTTTTTTTTTTTTTTTTTGAGATGGAGTCTTGCTCTGTTACCCAGGCTAGAGTGCAGTGGCACAATCTCAGCTCACTACAACCTCCACCTCCCTGGTTCAAGCGATTCTCCTGCTTCAGCCTCCTGAGTAGCTGGGATTACAGGTGCCTGCCACCACACACGGCTAATTTTTGTATTTTTAGTAGAGATGGAGTTTTGCCATGTTGGCCAGGCTGGCCTTGAACTCCTGACCTCAGGTGATCCTCCCACCTTGGCCTCCCAAAGTGCTGGGATTACAGGCGTGAGCCACTGCACCTGGCCTGTGACTGGCTTCTTTCACTTAGCCTAATGTTTTCAAGGTTCATTCATACTGTAACATGTAGCAGGATCTCATGTTTTAAAGCTGAATACTATTCCACTGTCTGTATAGATCACATTTTGTTTATCCATTCATCTGCCAATGAACATTGCAGTTGTGTCCACCTTTTGGTATTGTGAATAATGCTGCTATGAACACAAGTGTGCAAATATCTGTTTGAGTCCCTGCTTTCAGTGGTTTGCGGTATTCACCCAGAAGAAGAATTGCTGAATTCTATGCTAATTCTATAGTAATTCTATGTTGAACTTTTTGGGAAACTGCCATACTGTCTTCTGCAGTGGTTGCACTATCTGATATTCTCACCAGCAATGTATGAAGGTCCCAGCTTATCCACTTCATTGCCAACATTTGTCATTTTCTTTTTTTTAAAAAAAGCAGAGGCTAGGCACAGTGACTCAGGCCTGTAATCCCAGCACTTTGGGAGGCTGAGGCAGGTGGATCACTTGAGGTCAGGAGTACGAGACCAGCCTGACCAACATGGTGAAACCCTGTTTCTACTAAAAATACAAAATTAGGCGTGGTGGCAGGTGCCTGTAATCCCAGCTACTGGGGAGGCTGAGGCAGGAGAATCGCTTGAACCCAGGAGGTGGAGGTTGCAGTGAGCAGAGATCGCACCATTGCACTTCAGCCTGGGTGACACAGCGAGACTCCATCTCAAAAAAAAAAAAAAGGACTGCATCTTAGCTATAAAAATGAGACTGGTTATTAGGCTAGTCTAATTTAATTTGATTATTAAGTAAAAAATGTTAGATGTTAGAAAAATTATTAAATCTGGCCCATCTGATCACTGATGTACTGCCACTCTGTGGAAAATGGAAATTCAACGAAGAAGCACTGGGGACAGATACTGACAGCAATAAAACCATTTCATGTTTATACCCTATTAAGTTGAGAGTCCTGAATAAACCAGTTACGGGAGTATAAAGCAATAAGAAAAAGAGAGTTTTTTCTTTCTTGGCTTTTCTTAAAATGCTTACTAACTTTCAAAATGGTTCACGTGAGATTACAGCAGGCCAAATCTATTTATTGCCTTCACTATCTCATCCCCCATTTATTTTCTAAACGCTTGGTGTCTCGGTTCTATTCCCACCACGATTCTAAAGCTGCATTCTCGTACGTCTTATCCACTTCTCAGGCATCTGGCTGTTTGGATCATCCATTAAATGTTAGTATTTTTCCCAAAGTTGAATCTTCAGCCCAGGGTTCAGACAGCTCTCCTTGGGCAAAAGCATTCACCACCCTGGCCTCAAATATTACCTCAATGATGATGACCTGAAAAATCACCACCGCTGGGCATTATTTGTTTTGTTTAACAAGCTGAGCACTGACTCTGGTTCCACTCGGGAACCTTGTTTTAAACCATCTGCTGGGCATCTCACTTATTAAATGCGTTCATCCATCCATCACCTCTATTTGATTGTGAAAGGCCAGGTTCTCTTTTCGGAGTGCTTGAGATGGGAGAGTATAAACAAAAAAGGAGTTAAATCACTGCCTGATACAGAAACAGGAATGATCCACGGGAGTCTCAGAGGGGGACTGGGGCCCTGAAGACGGTCTATAGGGGGAAGGGGGGGGAGGGCTACGTGGCAATGTGATAGGAGACCAGGACCTATGTATGGAGAGATGTGGAAGTAAAGCGTTCTCTATGTGGGACGTGGCCTGGACATTAACAGACTGATGATGTTGGGCGTTCACTTTGAAGTGTTTGCAAATCGTGTGGTCATTCAGCACTTCCTGAGCTTCAGTGACACCAGCCTGGTGTTAGCAGCTCTTGGGGGTCACATCCTATCATTTCCAGGAATGCAAGTAGAGGCTGAAATAGAGCTGGGCGTGATGGTTTGGAGGAATGCGGAGAAGTCAGTGATTATGAGTAAGAAAACAAAGCCAGCTGGGTGCGGTGGCTCATTCCTGTAATCCCAGCACATTGAGAGGCCAAGGTGGGTGGATTGCATGAGCTCAGGAGTTTGAGACCAGCCTGGGCAATGTGGTGAAACCTCGTCTCTAACAAAAATTACAAAAATTAGCTGGGAGTGGTGGCATGCGCCTTTAGTCCCAGCTACTTGGGAGGCTGAGGTGGAAGGATCGCTTGAGCCTGGGAGGTCGAGGCTGCAGTGAGCTGTGTTTGTGCCATTGCACTCCAGCCTGGGTGACAGACCGAGACCCTGTCTCAACAACAACAACAACGAAAGCAAACTCCCTTGCTCTTGAATATGTTAAAGAAATAGTAGCAAGTGTTCTAGATGCTCCTATTATAACTACTTAAGGCATTTTACTTTGATGTTAAATAAAATAGTGACCTCAAGAAGTTGGAGATCGGCTGGGCGCAGTGGCTCACGCCTGTAATCCCAGCACTTTGGGAGGCTGAGGTGGGCAGATCACGAGGTCAGGAGATCGAGACCACCCTGGCTAGCATGGTGAAACCCCATCTCTACTAAAATACAAAAAAATTAGCCGGGCGTGGTGGCGTGCGCCTGTGGTCCCAGCTGCTCAGGAGGCTGAGGTAGAAGAATGGCGTGAACCAGGGAGGCAGAGCTTGCAGTGAGCCGAGATCGCGCCACTGCACTCCAGCCTGGGCGACAGAGCGAGACTCCACCTCAAAAAAAAAAAAAAGAAAAGAAGTCAGAGATCATGGAGATGCTTGAATTATAGATTCATGTACATGGCCGGGCGCAGCGGCTCACGCCTGTAATTCCAGCACTTAGGGAGGCCAAGGCAGGTGGATCACTTGAGGTCAGGAGTTCAAGACCAGCCTGGCTAACATGGTGAAACCCATCTCTACTAAAAATACAAAAATTAGCCGGGCATGGTGGTGGGCGCCTGTAATCCCAGCTACTCAGGAGTCTGAGGCACCACAATCATTTTAACCCGGGAGGTGGAGGTTGCAGTGAGTAAAGATCATGCCACTGTACCCAGCCTGGGCGATAGAGCGAGACTCAGTCTCAAAAAAAAAAAAAAAAAAAAAAAAAACTCATGTGCATGCCATTGCCCTGTGGCACTAGGTGCTTAATCTCCATATATGTGAGAGAACTCATGAGGTAAATGTGTTTACTATTACTAAGTGCTGGGTCCTCACCTTCCCTTTGGGCTCATCATCTTCTGTCTCAGGCCCCCCACCCCCTATCCTCTTCCTTAAGCTCTTTAAAAAGCCTAGACACCCTCTTTCTCACATTTCACGTGTATAAATAATATCACCTTGTATCTTTATACCATTTCATAGCCTGCAAAACTGATTCACGCACGTTTCATTCTCAAGACAGCCTTGGAAAGTGTTGTTATTCCCATTGCACAGATGAGGAAACTGATCAAAAGGATTCAATGTTTTGCCCTATCTCACTCATGTAGTAAGTGGCAGAGTGATCATTCTAGGTCTACTGCTGTCTGCTTTTCACCAGGGCTGTTGTCCATGAGTTTCTGGTTGCCTGGTGTAGCAGTACCTTTTCCATGAGTTTGCTCTCCATAAAGCCCATTAAGGGACTTGTGCTCACATTGTTGACCATTTTCAAAGTTATTAAATTAGTATTGGGGAAAAGCATAACCTTTATGAGAGTTTAAGGAATTGTAATAAACATGAGCAATGTGGAAATCTCATTAGAAATGTGGAAATCTCACCTTATTAAATATTCATCTAAGTAGAGAGAACTGATAGATATGAAGAGGAAGGCTACAGGGAGAATGATAACAAAATAGAAGCTGTGTTTCCTAGCAAAAGGTTGAAAACTTCATAAAAATCCATTAAGATTTTGATAGAAAGCATCAAAATCTTTCTCAAGTGTCCATAAAGAATTACTACATGCCAACTACGAAGTGCTGTTTTATGTGTATGAAAAGATTTGGTACTTCCATGTATCAACGAAACCCCAAACAGAAGAATGCCACGGGCACAGCGGACATAGATTAAAGCATCATCTCTGCTGGAGACGGACAAAAGCCCTACATCCAAGCAAAACTCAGAAGCCACAAAGAGATCATGCCACGGGATTCATACTACACAGACGTCGTCATTTTGCACATCGTCATGTCATTCTTCAGTCTTCTTTGGAAGCCTTTAGCCAGAACTGTCAGAAGTGACAAAGAGGAAAGTCAAGGCCGTGCAGGTGAGAGGCAGACCTGGCCCCAGGACACAGGCTGCTCCTCTCTCTGACACCCCCAGGCAGAGCAGATGGGCCATCCTTGTAAACCATGTGTTATGCTGGGGGAATAATTATTCTCAATGGGGTTTTTCCATATGCCCATTTTCAAGCAACTATGTCAGGAGAGCAGGGATAATTGATACACAGACATAATTCCATAATAGGTTTGAGCTTCATCTTTCATGAGTCCGTTTCCCAAATCTACTAAAAATAACAAAATTAACTCTAATTTTCATTGACTTTCTGTTGTCCTTCCTCTCCTGGGAAGAAGTGTTTATGAGCTCCAAAGAGGAACAGGCCTGGTTAGGTTCAGCAATTGAACAGGCTAAGCAATTAAGATCTGACGCTAGCAAGCGATATGATATATGAGCAAGAAGTCATCTAATTTAATAAGTGGAATTACAGAATGAAGAAGTCATTTTAGCTTACATTGCATTAAAAGTTGTTCTAAGAAAACACAAATGTTTGAAGTGTTTCTAAGAAGGCAAAATAATTCTTCATTTCATAAACGCATTTGCTAAAAGGTACCTTTCCATAGTGAGTTCCTTTGGTATATTAATAAAATTCAGGTTACGGCTGGGCATGGTGGCTCATGCCTGTAATCCCAGCACTTTGGGAGGCTGAGGCAGGCGGATCACTTGAGGTCAGGAGTTCGAGACCAGCCTGGCCAACATAGTGAAACCGCATCTTTACTAAAAATACAAAAATTAGCTGGGCATGGTGGTGGGTGCCTGTAATCCCAGCTACTTGGGAGGCTGAGGCAGGAGAATCACTTGAACCTAGGAGGTAGAAGGTGCAGTGAGCTGAGATCATGCCATTGCACTCCAGCCTGGGCGACAGTGTGAGATTCCTTCTCAAAAACAAAACAAAACAAAACAAAACAAAACAAAACAAGGCAGTGCTGGAATAACATACTATGATTTTTTTTAGCAAAATAGTTTTCAGTTAATTATTTGAAAAAAGCCATCAACATTGGATCAGGGGAAAAATATTTAAATATATTTTGTAAACATATAGGCTTCCTTTTCTTGCCCATCGAAGAGATGTCATAGGGTGGCGTTGGCCAGATATCTTTAAATAAGTGAAAAAGTATCTCGTAACTGAAACAGGAGGATGGGCATGCGCCAGGGTAGTGTGACATTTCAGCACTAGCCTGACCACCCTCTCTGGGGTCCGATCACTATCTGCAGACAGCATTGTGTGCTATCTCGAAGGCCTTCCATTTCACCTGGGCTTGCTGCAGGTACTCTGGGGAAGGAGCCTTCTTGGCAGGCATTTCCGGATGGTTTTGTGATGACCCAGTTCTCACAATAAAAGCCACACTGGGAGAGAACAGAAGCTGAGAGGTTGAAGTGGGAAGCCCAGGTTCCTTCAACCCTGCTGGAGCAGCTTCTGAATTTCAGAGAGGGGCAGAGCTGTGACCTGTCCTTCACCCCAAGGTTTGATTTGTTGGTTAGCACATTTGAGAAGGAAAGAGGGCAGTCTGTCATGCTTTATTCGCGGGAGGCTCAGCATGGAAACTTCTGATGCTGCTCACATTAAGGCTCTGAAGTCAATTACTGTTCATGAGGCTGTTGAGTTCTCTTTTTTCCTACATTAGTGGAAAAGGACCAGGAGGCTTGGCATATATGAATTTCAGGGACACGTTGCAGCCGTAATAATGACTCCATTCCTTTGTTGCTAGTAAGTGGGAAAGTAGGAATTGAGCCTGTTTCTAGGTGTTGGGCTGCCTGAGAAACCCCTCACAGCCAAGTCCTACTCAAAAACGCTCAATGGCTTCCTAAATTCAGCCCCTCCAGTGCTGTATTCTTCTACCTGGCCCCCAGATGACTGCTGCCCTCTAGTCCCTTGCTGTTTCTCTTGCTTTAATATTTGCAGTTCTGCTGTTTCCTGAGCACTTTCTGTACTTCCTGGTCCCGCGTCTTTGCTTGGGCTGTCCCCTGCCCTGGTAAAAATCTGGCTGGTCCTTGAAGCTCAGCTTCGACTTCACTTTTTTCATGAAGGTTTTCAAGTATCCCCAACCATTTCCCATGTCTCCTTCTTTCTCTCTTTCTTAAAAAAAATGTTTTAAAGACAGGGACTCGTTCTGTCACCCAGGCTGGAGTGCAGTGATGCAATCATAGCTCACTGCAGCCTTGACCTCCTGGGCTCAAGTGAACCTCTTCAGCCTCTTGAGTAGCTGGGATGACAAGTGCCCGCCCCTGCACTCAGCTGGTATTCGTCATCTATGTATGTACGCATGTAGGTATATATGCATGTATATGAGACAGGGTCTCACTTTCACCCAGGCTGGAGTGCAGTGGTGTGATCATAGCTCATTTCAGCCCCAAACTCCTGGGCTCAAATTATCTTCCTGCCTCAGCCTCCCAAGTAGTTGGGATGACAGGCATGCACCACCACGCCCAACTATGTTGCTCCCCAACGGGCCGACAGAAACTCAAGGAACACTCCAGATGGCCTAGAGAGCATCTGGAGTGTTCCATCTATGATCTCAGAGAAGACAACACAACCCATGGGTCCCTGCATGCACAGCACATGGGCCCTATTCCCAGGGCAGCTCAATCTTAATTTTAGCCGGGTGGGGAAAATGTCAAAGTGCCCAGGGCTGTCCTGACCTAGGGGCATGGCTAGTGGCTGGTCCACCCTGTTGAGATGACCGGCGCCACTCAGACCACTCAGCGGGGGACTGACTGAGGCAGCGGACAGCACTGGCTGGAGGAGACGTTTCCCTGGGCAGTCCCCAGTTCTCCAGCTCTAATAGATGCACTTCTTACCTATTTTTAGAAATTTCCAGAAAAGGAGGTCTCACTCTTTTCTTGCATGGAGAATGGGAGAGAGCATGGGTTAGCGAAGGGTGCGTCTGGGAAACTCTGGAAACTGTTTTTTGGGAGAGCCCTGATGTGAAGAAGGCGTCCAGGAGGGCCGCTCTGTCCTGGTTCTGCAGGCCTCGGGCAGGAAAAGGGGGAAGGGGGAAGGGACACTCCAGCTTGCAGGTGATCACGTGCAGAGGGTACCCTGTGCTTTCTGGATTCTGAGAAAAACCCAGTGTCGAGGGTGGTGGGTGAGGAACTGGGTGGGGTGTTGCGGGGGGCAGGGGGGACATCTCCCATTTCAGCACTGAGTGCTGAACTCTGTGGTTCCCAGAATCAGGGTATAAGTCACGTAGCTGGGGAAGGTTCCCAGGATGAGGCTGTTAAGTCACATCGCCAGGGAAGGAGGGGCTGGAAGACCCTGTGTTGGCCACGCGGAGTGGGGCCTCGGCGTGACGCGGCTGCACGAACACCTACAGCGTGTAGGGAGAGCCAGGAGGGCTACGCACAGACCCAGACCACCGGCCACCCTTTCGGGAAGGTGCGCACCGCAGATGATGAAACCTGCACGGGGCCTGGAGGGCTCTGCCTGCATCACAGATTCCGCGACGGCTGCCAAGGCGGGCTTTCTCCAACCCCCGGGATCCAGCCAGGGGAGGAAACAAGGACTTCGGTTTTGATGGCTGTGGGGGTGTCATTCTTTCCCTTTAATGCTGAGATGCGTTAATTGAGAGTTGGCTGCACGGGTTGGCGGCTCCTCCCCGGGTCTGGAGTTGCTCAGGAAATCCAGGAGAAGTCACTCCCGGGGGCCTTGCAAGGTCCCCACTCTGCGCAGCAGAGCCCGTGGCGCCCTCCAACATCGGACTCCAAGTTCTTCAGCTTTTGGACTCTTGGGCTCACACCAGTGATCTGCCGGGGGCTCTGGCGCCTTCAGCCACAGACGGAAGGCTGCGCTGTGGGCTTCCCTACTTTCCAGGTTTTGGGACTGGGACTGGCTTCCTTGCTCCTCAGCTTGCAGACAGCCTGTTGTGGGACTTCATCTTGTGATCGTGTGAGTCAGCATCCTTAATATACTCCCCGTTGAATACATTTCTATCCTATTAGTTCTGTCCCTCTAGAGAACCCTAATACAAGAATTACTAGAATATATAAGATAGCAAGTTTTCTGGTGACAGAATCAATACACAATGTCAACTCTGTTTCTCTACACCAGCGACAAACAGAAATTCAATTTTATGTAAAAAAATAAAAAACAGTAACAATGACAAAAAATAGGGTACTAAGGATACATCTATAAAAGACCTTTACGGAGAAAATTATAAAATTCTTTGTAAGACATTAAAGAAAGCTCAAATAGATACCATGTTTATAAAAAGAAATATTTCATGTCATAAAGATGTCCGTTCTTAACTGACTTATAGATTTAATGTAATTTCTTTTGAAGTTTCAATAAGAATTTTTTTCTGAAATTGGACAAGACAAATCTCAAATTTAAAATAGAAGGGAAAAGTGCCTAGAATAATCTAGACAAAGGGTCCCCAACCCCTGGTACTGCTCTGTGGCCTGTTAGGGACAGGGCCTCACAGCATGGGGTGAGTGGCAGGTGACTGGGTGAAGCTTCATCTGTACTGACAGCCACGCCTCTTCACTCTCATTACCATCTGAGCTCCACCTCCTGTCAGATCAGCAGTGGCATTAGATCCTCATAGGAGCAAGAGCCCTATTGTGAACTGTGCGTGCCAGGGATCTAGGCTGCGTGCTCCTTATGAGAATCTAATGCCTGATGATCTGTCACTGTCTCCCATCACCCCTAGATGGGACCATCTAGTTGCAGGAAAACAAGCTCAGGGCTTCCACTGATTCTACACTATGGCAAGTTGCAAAATTATTTCGTCACATATTACAATGCAATAATAATAGAAATAAAGTGCACAATAAATGTAATGCATTGGAACCACCCCAAAGCCATCACCCACCCTCCTCCATAGAAAAATTGTCTTCCATGAAACTAGTCCCTGGTGCCAGAAAGGTTGGGGACCGCTAGTCTAGACCTCTTCTTCCCCAAAGGAAATACTCAGGCAGGGGCCACACTCTGGAGAACAAGACTTATGACAGAACCGTAGTCAATTAAGGCTGTAGAATTAGCTGGGCGGTGTGGTGGCTCACACCTTTAATCCCAGCACTTTGGGAGGCCAAGGTGGGTGGATCACTTGAGGTTAGGAGTTCGAGACCAGCCTGGCCAATATGGTGAAACCCCGTCTCTACTCAAAATACAAAAATTAGCCAGGCATGGTGGCGGGTGCCTATAATCCCAGTTACTCAGGAAGGTGAGGCAGGAGAACCCGGGAGGCGGAAGTTGCAGTGAGCTGAGATTGTGCCATTGCACTCCAGCCTAGGCGACAGAGCTTCTGTTCATCAAAAAGTGCGTAAAGAGCATGTATACATATGTAACAAACCTGCATGTTGTGCACGTGTACCCTAAAACTTAAAGTATAATAAAAAAAAAGTGCGTAAAGAAGGCAAAAAGACTAGGCATGAACTTGGAGAAGATATTCTCAATACACATACCTGTCAGCGGGTTAGTATCTAGGATATATGAACTCCTAAAAAGTAATGCAAAATCTCAAACAACATGCCCAGGTGTTTCTAAGAAGGAACACGAGTGACTCATAAACAAATGAAAATACCATCTATGATCAGCGTCATCAATAATCAGAGAAACGCGGCTTGAAACCACCATGAGATATCGTTCACCTCCACCCAGTTGGCAAAAATGGAAGAATCACTTGGAGAAGGTGCAGAGCTGCTGGAATGCGCATGGATTGCTGGAGGGAGATGGCTCAGTTTGGCTTAGCAGCCACAACAAAGCACCTCCGACCGCGTGGCTTCAACAATAGATATGCGTCATGCGTCGTCTCGCAGTTCTGGAAGCTAAGAAATCTGAGATAAAGGTGTTGGCAGCATTGGCTTCTGCTGAGGCCTCTCTCCTTCTGTAGTTGGCTGCCTTCGCCCTGTGACTTCCCGTGGCCTTCCCTCTGTGTCTCTTTTTAGGAGGACACCCATCCTATTGGTTTAGGGCCACCCTGAGACCTCACTTTAACTTAATGACTTCTTTATTAGGTTGGTGCAAAAGTAATTGCAGTTTTTGACATTTTTAAATGGCAATTACTTTTGCACCAACCCAATATTTTAGTATTTATTTATTTTTAAATGTTATTCTATTTATTTATTTAATGCATATATTTTTTATTTCAATAGCTTTTGGAACACAAGTGGTTTCTGGTTACACAGATGAATTGTGTAGTGGTGAAGTCTGAGATCTTAGTGCACCCATCACCTGAGGGGCATACATTGTACCCAACATATAGTTTGTTCACCCACCTTGCACCCCCACTCCTTCTGAGTCTCCAGTGTCCACTGTCCCACTCCATAGGCCTTTGTGTACCCACGGCTTAGCTCCCACTTCTAAATGAGAATCTGCATTATTCACTTTTCATTCCTGAGTTACTTCACTTAGGATAATGGGCTCCAGCTCCATCCAAGTTGCTGCAAAAGACAAAATTTCATTTTCATGGCTGGGTAGTATTTCATGGTGTTTAGATACCACATTTGATTTATCCAATCATCGGCTGATGGGCACTTCAGTTGGTTCCATATCTCTGCATCAATTACCTCTTTAAAGACTTATCTCCAGCCGGGAGCCGTGGTTCATGCCTGTATTCCCAGTACTTTGGGAGGCCGAGGTGGGTGGATCACCTGAAGTATGGAGCTCGAGACCAGCCTGACCAACATGGTGAAACCCCGTCTCTACTAAAAATACAAAATTAGCCCGGCATGGTGGCACATGCCTGTAAACCCAGCTACTTGGGAGGCTGAGGCAGGAGAATCGCTTGAACCTGGGAGGCAGAAGTTATAGTGAGCAAAGATCGCGCCATTGCACGCCAGCCTGTTGACAAGAGTGAAACTCTTCTCAAAAAAAAAAAAAAAAAGACTTATCATCTCCAAATATGGTCACATCCCGAGGTCCAAGGGGGTGAGGGTTTCAACTTATGACTTCTGGGGAGACTAATTCCACCCACAAGAGGAGGATACATTTGTACTCTCACTTTGGACTTTTGGGCATTAGCTATAAAACTGAGCCCTAGCAATTCCATTCCCACAGAAGTTTTGCCTTGTGGACCAGGACACATTCAAACAATGTTTATGGCACTACTATTTGTAATAATAAGGGGGAAAAGCTAGAAAAGGGAACAGATAAATAAACTGACTTATATTCATAAATACAATACTACAGGAGTGGAAATGAACCACAGCTGCATGCTTCAATATGGGTGAAACGTAACTCTTGAAAAGGTAAGAATTGATTGTATATAGACGTTAGAGAAAAATGAACACATATCATTCCAATTATAGAAAGTTCAAAAATAGGCAAGACCAGCCGGGCGCGGTGGCTCACGCCTGTAATCCCAGCACTTTGGGAGGCCGAGGTGGGTGGATCACGAGGTCAGGAGGTTGAGACCACCCTGGCTAACACGGTGAAACCCCGTCTCTACTAAAAATACAAAAAAAAATTAGCCAGGCCTGGTGGCGGGCGCCTGTAGTCCCAGCTAGTCGGGAGGCTGAGGCAGAATGGTGAGAACCCGGGAGGCGGAGCCTGTAGTGAGCTGAGATCGTGCCACAGCACTCCAGCCTGGGCGACAGGCGAGACTCTGTCTTAAAAAAAAAAAAAAAAAAGGCAAGACTAAGAGCTGGGCATGGTGTGCATGACTATAGTCCCAGCTACTCAGGAGGCTGAGGTGGGAGGATCACTTGAGCCCAGGAGTTCGAGTTTAACTTGGGAAGAGTGAAACCCTGTCTTTAAATAAAAAAGGCCGACCTTGGTGGCTCACATCTGTAATCCCAGCACTTTGGGAGGCTGAGGCAGGCAGATTACGAAGTCAGGAGTTTGATACCAGCCTGGCCAACATAGTGAAACCCTGTCTCTACTAAAAATACAAAAAATCAGCCGGGCATGGTAGCAGGCGCCTGTAATCCCAGCTACTTGGGAGGCTGAGGCAGGAGAATCACTTGAACCCAGGAGGTGGAGGCTGCAGTGAGCCGAGATCGCGCCACTGCACTCCAGCCTGGGTGGCAGTGCAAGTCTCCATCTCAAAAAAAAAAAAAAAAAAAGCAAGACTAAGTTCCTGTAGGCAGTTGGATGTACAATGTAGAATTCAGGGAACACCCGTCAGTGTTTAGAGTAGCTTTGGTCAGCTTTACCATTGATTATCCTGTCAGTGACTGGTGGAAAAGGAAAAAAAATAATAAGGAAAGTGGATGAAAACTTTATAATTACCGGGGCTCTTTCCTACAATACCCAAAACGTAGTGCCTCTCATACTTCAAAGGCAGCTGCCTCAAGTGGACTCATTTTGTATTTGATCAGGAAACTGTGTCACCGGGGGAGAGAAAATGGATGTGATAGAAACTCTGAGATGCACTCCTGGTGTGGCGCGACTCAAACCGAGCTGCCGTGCTGCTGGCTTCGGCGAGCCTGTCCACAGCCAAAAGCACAGACCTGGGCACACAGGGTGGTTGCATTGGATTTTGTCTTTCTTCTCCAAAGTCCTTTTAGTGCTATAGATTCCACCCTCTGCATCTGATGCCACTGTCCCTGCTGAGTGACTTGGGAGCTCATAAACACAGCAGTAGCACTGGGAGAGATGATGATGGTCTCGCGCCTGTGACTGTGGAATGTGAGAGTTGCCAGCCTGGGTGCTTGGTAACCCTGGTAACCTAGGTCTTTCCATCCTCTTGCTCCAGGCGGCATAAGCACATTAAACATGAGGCCAGCCAGGCGAGGTGGCTCATGCCTGTAATCCCAGCACTTTGGGAGGCCAAGGTGGGGGCGGGCCGATCGCTTGAGCCCAGGAGTTGGCGACCAGCCTGGGCAACACAGAGAAACCCCGTCTCCACAAAAAATATAAAAATTAGCCGGGCATGGTGGCACATGCCTGTAGTCCCAGCTACAGGGAGGCTGAGGTGGGAGGATCACTTGAGCCCAGGAGGTCGAAGCTGAAAGGCCCCATTGGCCACTGGGCCCTGCTACCTTAGCTCCCTGGGGCTGCTTCTTGGTAAAATGCTTTAATTTCAAAATGAACACCAAACACAAATGTTTTAGGAGTTCAAATAAAAATGCTCACTCATCCTGGGTGAATTCCTTCTCCACTTTCCAAGAGAGAGAGAGCATACGGAAGAGGCCCAAGAGAGCTTCAGTAACTCCTCCGAGATCTCTGAGGGCCCTTCCTATGCAGATTAAGGGCTCCCTGGAGGCGCACAGGAAACATCCCCTGTAGTTTTGCATTCAAATTAGCTAATGAGATAAGCCTCCTGCTTCAGCTTCCTGTCTTTGGTTATAATTGGGTCGTGCAGCCTTGTTAATCATTTCCTGCAGTGTTTCCTTCTTTGGCTATGATAAATATGAACGCCTTTAATCTGCCATTCCTTCTTCGGGCCTGGGATTCGCTAAGAGTGATATTTTCTTGTTTTCTAGTCTGCCTTTCTTAGTGTGGAACCATTTTGTTTTCTTTTTTTTCTTTTAGTTTTTGAGACAGAGTCTCGCTCTGCCACCCAGGCTGGAGCACAGTGGCGCAATCTCAGCTGACTGCAACCTCCGTCTCCCAGATTAAGCGATTCTTCTGCCTCGGCCTCCCAAGTAGCTGGGATTACAGGCTCCCACCACCACACCCGGCTAATTTTTTGTGTTTTTAGTAGAGATGGGTTTCACCATGTTGGCTAGGCTGGTCTCAAACTCTTGATCTCAAGTGATCCGTCCGCCTCGGCCTCCCAAAATGCTGGGATTACAGGTGTGAGCCACTGTGCCCAGTTCATTTTTGTTTTCTATAACGTATTTGTAGGTCTAGTTTTTTTGTTTTGTTTTGTTTGAGACAGTGTCTTGCTTTGTTGCCCAGGCTGGAGTGCAGTGGCGCAATCCTGGCTTACTGCAGCCTTGAAGTCCTGAGCTCAAGTGATCCCCCCGACATCACCCTCCCGAGTAGCTGGGACTATAGGCATGCACCAGCACCACCCGACTCAGTTTTAAATTTTGTATTTTTTATAGAGGCAGGTTCTTGGTATGTGGCTCAGTCTGGTCTCGAACTCCTAGGGTCAAGTGATCCTCCTGCTTCGGCCTCCCAAAGTGCTGGGATTACAGGCGTGAGCTACCATGCTCAGCCCTAGGTCTAGTTTTTAATCCAAATATTCACTTTTCTCCCTCTGACTGTTTTAAAAAGAATGAGAAGCTGCTAGCAGAGCTGAATCCTACAACCCAAAGCTCCCTGTGGTCTCTTTTTCTGTGTTTGCTCTTGAGAGCACAGGCAGTTTGGGGGAAGGGGTGGGAGTGGCTAGGCCTTGCTGCTGATTGGCTGGGGTGGAGATCATAGGGGTCAAAGCTGTCCTCCCACCTGGACCTCCCGAAGTGCTGGGATTACAGACATGAGCCGGTACACTTGGCCTCATCTCTTCCTATTGTACAGATGCAAAAACTGATTCTCAGGATGGTAGATGATCTCCCCAAAGTCAACCGGCATCACAATGGCAGTGCTGGGACCGAACCCCACATCTTTGGGTTCTCTATCCAGTATTCCTTTCACTCTCTACCTTCAACCAACAAGATGCTGTCTAGCCCTCCAGAACATTCCATACCTCAATTCTCTTTTGTAGGATGCACCTATTTATTTTCTCTAATGGAAGCGATTTCATTCCAAGTGTTTAAGTACCTAACTCATGTTTAGTAGTTGGAAAAGAACCTTCCAAACCATTCGCAGGGTCTGTATGTATTCACTGGAGGAATCTCATCCTTCCCCACACACAGGGAACACATTTGTGCCGATCACACGCTGCAGGCATTGCACTCAGTTATGGCTATGTGTTCCCGTCCCTCATTTCCCCCAGGATTTCAGAGGCCTTGAAGACAAGGATCTTCTATGCTTTTCTGTCTGCGGGGATCTAGCACAAAGGCCTTGGAGAATGGTGGATGTTCGTGGAAGGATTATCGCTAATTACAAATTCCAGTACAGTTTTAAGACAATGTCCTGGTGCCGCTCCTGTGGGTCACAGTTTATAAGCTCAAAAGCCTTTCAGGGCCGGGCAGGTAACATACATTAAAGTCACAAGACAAGGGTAGGGCCAGAGGGGTGGTGGGAACAGCGGAAAACTGGGAAGTTCATGCCTCATCACATTAAAAAATGTAGAAAGCCCACCAGGTGCAGTGGCTCACACCTGTGACCCCAGTGCTTTGGGAGGCCAAGGAAGGAGGATCGCTTAAGCCCTGGAGTTCCAGACCAGCTTGGGCAACATAATGAGACCCGTGTCTACAAAATTTTTTTAAAAAAAATTAGCTGGGCATGGTGGTGCACGTCTGTAGTCCCAGCTACTCTGGAGGCTGAGGTGGGAGGATCACTTGAGCCCTGGAGGTTGAGGCTGCAGTGAGCTATGATCATGCCACTGCACTCCAGCCTGGGTGACAGCGTCGGACCTCTCCACCCTAAAATTAAAAAAAAAAAAACTCCTTTAGCAGCCAAATATCCAGCTATGGAAGCATGAAAATGTCAGCAAGTCCTTCCCCCTTCCCCAAAAAGACCAGGATCAAATAGGAAAAAAAAAAAAAGGTCAAAAACAACCATTTCAGAGTTTTGGAGATTGGCCAGAAGCAGAAAACAAATTGAGAAGCGTTTACTCATGAAAATGAGCTTGAGCTTCAGACGGTGGCAACAGGAGTCTGCAGCCTTTGCTCTGCTCTGTTCCTAGCCCCTCCCTCTTCCCCAGTTCTGGTAGTGGTTTTATTAGCAAGGGGCTGACCGGAAAAAATATCAACTTGGCTGCTGAAGGGGACACATTGATTTGGGGCACAGTGTTGACAGTAAAATAGAGGACTCAGTAGGAAACAAGTGGGAGGAACCCACAGCTCTGGGAGTCTGAGGATGTGCTCCTGATGTGGTCAGTGGTGGGCCAGCCATACATTTAACACAAATTCCTGGGATGGAGGAGCCCCCAGGGGACGGAGGTGGGCTCTCCCCGCATCCCTGTGTGCTGGTACAGTCATAATGGTGGTGGTTGGGGCTGTTAAAGAACTTAATTCCAAATATTCAAACTAGTTTTGAAGTTCAGCTCTTTTTTTTTTTTTTTTGGATACAGTGTCTCATTCTGTTGCCCAGGCTGGATTGCAGTGGTCAGATCACAGCTCACTGAAACCTCCAACTCCTGGGCTGAAGCAATCCTCCCGCCTCAGCCTCCCCAGTAGGTGGAACCAGAGGCATGCCACCACACCCAGCTAATTTTTTTGCAGAGATGGGCTCTTGCTATGTTGCCCAGGCTGGTCTCAAACTCCTGGGCTCAAGTGATCTTCCCCCCTCAGCCTCCCAAAGGGTTGAGATTACAGGTGTGGGCCACCTGGCCTGGCCTCAGCTCTTTTCTTGAGTTCACTAAGCCATGGTAGAAGTGGATAGGAGCCCATTAGCTGAGTTCCAAATTATTTCCCTGAAATGTGATGAAATTCCCTCGAGCAACTCTCAGTCATGGCCTGATCCCACCTACATTCATCCCTGAACTTCAGTTTGGTGTGATCTGTTGAGTACATACGTGTGCGCCTGTGTGTGCTTATGCAGGTGCGTGCGTGTGCATATGTGGGTGCATGTGTGTGTATGTGGGCGCGTGTGTGTGTATGTGTGCACGTGAGTGTGCGTGCGTGGATGCGTGTGTGGGTGCGTATGTGTGCGTGTATGGGTGTGCGTGTGTGGGTGTGTGGGTGCACGTGTGGGTGCGTGTGGGTGCACGTGTGGGTGCGCGTGTGAGTGCGTCTGTGGGTGCGTGTGCGCGTGTGGCTGTGCGTGTGGGTGCGCGTGTGTGGGTGCACGTGTGGGTACACGTGTGTGCGTGTGTAGGTGAATGTGTGTAGGTGCGTGTGTGGGTGTGTGTGTAGGTGTGTGTGTAAGTGCGTGTGTGGGTGCGTGTGGGTGTGCGTGTGGGTGCGCGTGTGGGGTGTGTGTGTGGGAGGGAGTTCTCTGCCAAGTTTAATCTGATTTCATGACTAGATGAGTCATCTGCTTGGAAGCTGAGAGACTGAGCATTTTACGGCCTTGCTAACTCTCGGTCCTACACAAACACAACGATGACAGACCTGTAGAACCGGCTACATAATTTGTGGGTCCCAGTGCAAAATGAAAATGCCGAGCCTCTTGTTCAAAATTGATTACTGGCTGGGTGCAGTGGGGCGCATGCCTGTAGTCCCAGCACTTTGGGAGGCCAAGGCAGAAGGATCACCTGAGGACAGGAGTTCAAGCCCAGCCTGGGCAACATGGTGAGACCCCATCTCCGCAAAAACTAAATACCTAGCCGGGCGTGGTGGTACATGCCTGTAGTCCCAGCTACAGGCTGGGATAGGAGAATAGTTTGAGCCTGGGAAGTTGAGGCTGTAGTGAGCTGTGATCACGCCACTGCACTCCAGCCTGGGTATCGAGCAAGACCCTGTCTTTAAAAACAAACAAAATAATTGATTACTTCAAGATGGCAACAGCAGACCATTAAACCAAGCTTGAGGCCCTGTGACTGCGTGGGTCACAAGCCCCTGAAACCAGCCCTCAGAACCTGCTAGTGCCCCTCCAGGGCTAAGACTGAAGAGGACCTCTCTTGGTTAATTATTACCCCCTCCTAGATGACTAAAGAGTCTTCATTAACCTCTAGTTATCATGAAGCCTTTTCTCAACTGGCTTTGCCAGAGACGTCCTCGGTGCTCTCAGGAAGCTCTGACTTCAGGCTCTGCCATTATTCTTTTTTTTTTATTTTTGAGTTGGAGTCTTGCTCTTGTCGCCCAGGCTGGAGTGCAGTGGCGCGATTTCCGCTCACTGCAACCTCCGCCTCCGGAGTTCAAGCAGATTCTCCTGCCTCAGCCTCCCGAGTAGCTGGGACTACAGGCGCCCACCACTATGCCCAGCTAATTTTTTTGTATTTTTAGTAAAGACAGGGTTTCACCATATTGGCCAGGCCAGGAGTCTTGAACTCCACGTGCCTCAGCCTGCCAAAGTGCTACTGCCATTATTCTTGTTAGTTTGCCCAGAGCTGGGGAGGGACAGGGGAGGCTTGGCTCAGGGGTCACGGTTCATGCGCTCTGGCACCGCTTCTCCCATCTGGCTCCTCTGAGAGGCTCACAGCCTTCTTGGCCCCTGCTTGTTGTAGGACAGTGGTCAGTGACACCTCTGGAATGTTATCATTCCGGCAGTGGGAGGGAGAATGACTCTCAGGCACACCCACCAAGGAATGCAGGAATTCCTGGTGCATGTATCTTTAGTCAGAAGCCCCTTGCGTTTCCTCTTGAGTTCACCCTTGTTGGCCTAGTGGGCTCTGAAGTGCGGACAGAGGTGACTCAGCTGGGTGATGCCGGGTGCCAGCCCTTTACTGCTCCTGGGAGCCCTGGCCTGTCCCTGCAGCCTCCCTGATCCTGATATCAGACAGACCCACGGACACCATCAGCCCAGCCTGCCTTCCTCTTCCCACCCTGGTTCCCGTGTTTCCTGGTTTCTGATCAACACAAGTGGTACACAAGGTACCAAGCCTTGGGGTTGTGAAAGGAAAATAAATCTTGGACCCATAATCACTAAGCCAAAGGGCAAAGTCAAGCTGGGAACTGCAATCAGGCAAACCTGCCTCTCATTTTCTTCCTAAAGAAGGTAGCTACAAAAGAAAAGAAAAAAAAAAAAAAGCAGCTACATACCTCTCTCACAATTTGCCCACTAGAAATTCCCTGTGGCCCTGAGGTCTTTACCCTGAAAGAGGTGTTGCGCTTCACTCTGCTAATGTAAATGGTAGCCTATCTACACAGGTGTGGGACAAAGGACTGAACTCAAAGTCATCCCCCTGCTCACCTGAGACAAATACATATCTGATTGCTTCCTCTGCCCTGTTTATTTGATCATCTCTTATGTAAAAAATGCAGATTCACCGAGCTAGATGAATGCCTAAGACTATTCCTCTATCACTCCTCACATGTGAATGGCTGACCAAAGACCCAAAAAAATGCAACCATTTGCCTCTTGTCTACCCACACTTTTTAAAAGTTCTTACTCTTTCCCCAATATACACCCCTTTTCCTTTAAATATATATATTTTGAGACCGTCTTGGTCTGTCACCCAGGCTGGAGTGCAGTGGTGTGATCTCGGCTCACTGCCTCCTGAGTTCAAGCTATTCTCCTGCCTCAGCCTCCCAAGTAGCTGGGATTACAGGCGCCCGCCACCACGCACAGCTAATTTTTGAATTTTTAGTAGAGGCGGGGTTTCACCATGTTGGCCAGGTTGGTCTCGAACTCCTGACCTCAAGTGATCCGCCTGCCTCAATCTCCCAAAGTGCTGGGATTACACGTGTGAGCCACCTCACCCGGCCCCCTTTAAATATTGAAACCCTCAAAATCATCTTTGCAGAAAGGCACAGACCTGCTTCCTGAGCACGCGTCTTTAACCTCAGTAAAACAAACATGCAAACGGATTGAGACCTGTCTCAGACACTTTTTCATTTACAGCCTGCACTCAGGGACTCGTGGACACTGGGGTGGTTCGTTCCCTTTTCCCGAGGTTCCCAAGAAGTCACCAGCAGGTGAGCAGCACTTGCTTTATTCCTGGATAAAGAGTCTTCCCCCTAACCCTTCTCAGTGGATCACCAAGATGCACCCTGACCCCAAGGGGCAAACCCCCTTCCTTCTGAGGAGTTAGGTAACATGGGGCGGGGTGGGTGCTATGAATTCTCTAGGGGTATATGCGGTACACAAAATACCAAACCATCACTTCAAGGGGTAATTCTCTGCTGCTGTCTCTGAGCCGCAGAGGTGACCTTGAACTCCGAGGAGCCCAAGACGACAAATGGGGTAGTGAGGACCTGAGAGCTGTAGGGATACCTGGGTTGGGGGTTAACAGACCTGGATTCTGGTTCTACGTGGTAAGCAGAGTAATAGTCCCCTGAAGATGCTGGTGTCCTAATTCTCAAAACCCGTGGGTACGTTGATTCACGTGGCCAAAGGATCTCTGCACATGTGATTAAGTGAAGGCTCGTTAGCTGGGGGACTGCCTGGATTCGCCAGGTGAGTTCAATGGAATCACCAGCGCCTTTGCAAGAGGGAGGTGGACAGCCAGAGAACAAGAGGCTGTGAGTGATCAGAGCGCTGGCTGGGACCACAGGTCAAAACCACCTGGGCAGTGGCAGGAAGCTGGAAGAGGTGAGGAAACAGGTTCTCCCCTTGAGCTTCCAGAAGGAATGCAGCCCCGCCAACACCTTGATTTTAGCCCATTTGGAGACCCATTTTGGATTTCTTTTTTTTGAGATGAGGTCTCGTTCTGTTGCCCAGGCTAGAGTGCAGTGGTACAATCACAGCTCACTGGGTCCTTGACCTCCCGGGCTCAAGTGATCTTCCCATCTCAGCCTCCCAAGTAGCTGGAACCATAGGTGTGCCCCACCATACCTGCCTAATTTTTTGTAAAGCTGGAGTCTATGTTGGTCATGCTGGTCTCAAACTCCCGACCTCAAGTGATCTGCCCAGCTTGGCCTCCCAAAGTGCTGGGACTGCAGGCATGAGCCACTGAGCCTGGCCCCGTTTAGGGCTTCTGACCTCCAAAGCTGTAAGGTACCGCATCTGAGTTGTCGGAAGCCACCACATGTGTGGTAATTTGTTACAAGAACCCTGGGAAGCTAATGGGTCCCACCTCTGACATGGACGAGCTATGTGACCCCTGGGCAGGTCATTCTTCTTGGCCTAAGATACTCCTCTTTATTCTGGAAAGTCCCACACACAATGGCTTTCAAACTTTTCTTTCTTTTGAGACAGGGTCTCATCCCCGTTGCCCAGGCTGGAGCGCAGTAGCAGAATCATAGCTCACTGCAGCCTCTACCTCCCGGGCTCAAGCCATCATCCTCTTGCCTCATTTTTTGATTTTTTGTAGAGACAAGTTCTCACTATGCTGCCCAGGCTGGTCTTGAAGTCCTGGCCTCAAGTGATCCTCCCACCTCGGCCTCCCAAAGTGCTGGGATTACCAGAGTGAGCCACTGGACCTGGTTGGATTTCAAATATTAAAAAAAATTTAAAGCAGCAGGATGCTTTCATCAGTTGAAATCACTTGTGGAAGTCCAATGTGAAATGGGAAAAGGGAGGTTCGTTGGTGAAGCTGGGGATCCGCTGCTGAACAGAGCAGGCAGGGGCAGCACTGGCGGAGGTGGGGCTGGATTCCCAGGCTATTGGTACCAACTTTCTTTTTGAGAGGGAAGTGCCCGCTTTTGAGAGGGAAGGCAGGCACGGTGTATTTGATTGGTTGGCACCTTCTGACCCAAAAAGTTCACTGGAACTGAGTAGAATTTAATCTGCTGTTCTTAGGAATGAGGCTTTATTGGTGCATTTTATTTGGGGTGTTCTATACAACTCCTAGGAATGGACCTCATCTTCAAGACATTTCTGCTGCTGCCAGGATCTTCATTTCATGTCTCTTGGCCTCTGGGAGCTTAAGGCCTCTGGGAGCTCAAGCAGGAGAAGTTCCTGTCTCTCGTGAACAGCCATGAATACCACAAGCTGGTTTTAATATCTAGCAAGATCCAGATGTTATTGAAATTGACTTTCATAGCCTCCTTGAGACCTCAAAGCGTCCTTGGTGAAGGTCCTCTTTGCATGGACTTTTCCTTTTGATTTTCTCCTGTTGCTCTTGAAGTCTAGCCAGGGTGCAAACTCACGGATCTCTACATAGCTCTGAGTTCAGATGTCTGAAGCTGGGGACATCCTAAGATATCCTGCTCACATCACCCAAGGGTAAAATAAGGAGGGCGGCAGACGCCCAGATTTTTTTATTGACACTAAAATTATCTGGGAGGATGCCAAGGGTAACATCAACCCAGCCTGCCTGAGAAATCAAAGCATCATTTAAAAAACAAGCTCAATGGGCTAGGATCGCTACTCCCTTATTAAAAGCAACTTTAGGACTAGACAAAACAAACTCAGAACTGGAGGAGGACTATTAAATGTGAATTTATGCTGTACAGGAAAGTTTCTTTTTTTCCCTTGCTCACTTCATGAAGGATTGCATAGAGCAAAATGAAAGCATATATATATATGCGTGTGTGTATATATATATGCGTGTGTGTGTGTATATATATGCGTGTGTGTGTATATATATGCGTGTGTGTGCATATATATGCATGTGTGTGTGTATATATATGCGTGTGTGTGTGTATATATAGGCGTGTGTGTGTATATATAGGCGTGTGTGTGCATATATATGCGTGTGTGTGTATATATATATGCGTGTGTGTGTATATATATGCGTGTGTGTGTATATATATGCGTGTGTGTATATATATGCGTGTGTGTATATATATATGCGTGTGTGTGTATATATATGCGTGTGTGTGTATATATATGAGTGTGTGTATATATATGCGTGTGTGTGTATATATGTGTGTGTGTATATATATGCGTGTGTGTGTATATATATGCGTGTGTGTGTATATATGCGTGTGTGTGTATATATGCGTGTGTGTATATATATGCGTGTGTGTATATATATATGCGTGTGTGTGTATATATATATATGCGTGTGTGTATATATATGCGTGTGTGTGTATATATGCGTGTGTGTGTGTATATATATATGCGTGTGTGTGTATATATATATGTGTGTGTGTGTATATATATATTTTTTTCTCCTTAGTGCTGATACACTAAGCATCAAGGAGGGGCTTGTTAAAAATGCAAATTCCTGCATTTCTCCAAACCCAGAGATTCTACTGCAGCAAAGCGGGCCTGAGACATTCCAGGTGGTTCTAATACGAATGGTTCCAGAGAGAAATTTTGACAGGCCCTGAGGCTTGTATTTGAGCTGCCAAAGTGAAGACAGGAGTATTCCAGGGACTTAATGCTTCTTTTTATTCTCTGCAATGCCCTCCCTCCACAAAGTTTTATGAGGTGAATACATAATCGTTCTCTCATCACAATGAAAGTAATTATTGTTAGTGTTGTGTAGTGTTATGTGGCGTTAGCTCTCAACATACTGTAATCCAATTAAATCAATTATTTCTGAAATTAATAAGCCTTCTGTTTTCTCTGCCCGTATCAAATTGCTTGAGGAGGGCTGGGAGTGATGGCTCAGGCCTGTAATCCCAGCACTTTGGGAGGCCGAGGTGGGAGGGTTGCTTGCATTCAAAAGTTTGAGACCACCGTGGACAATATAGTAAAATCCTGTCTCTACAAAAAGTCAAAAAAAAAAAAATTATTAGCATGCTGGGCGCGGTGGCTTACGTTTGTAATCCCAGCACTTTGGGGGGCCAAGGCGGGCGGATCACGAGTTCAGGAGATCAAGACCAACCTGGCCAACACGGTGAAACGCCGTCTCTACTAAAAATACAAAAAATTAGCTGGGTGTGGTGGCGGGCGCTTGTAGTCCCAGCTACTCGGGAGGCTGAGGCAGGCGAATGGTGTGAACCCGGAAGGCGGAGCTTGCAGTGAGCCGAGATTGTGCCACTGCACTCCAGCCTGGGCAATGGAGCGAGACTCTGTGTCAAAAAAAAAAAAAAAAAAATAGCCAGTTGTGGTGGCATGTGTCTGTAGTCCTAGCTACTCAGGAGACTGAGGTGGGGGGATCATTTGGGTCTTGGAGGTTGAGGCTGCAGGGAGCTGTGATCATGCCACTGTACTCCAGCCTGGGCAACAGAGCCAGACTATCTCCAAAACAAATGAATGAATAAAAATAAAAATTGCTTGAGGAGTCACAGGTTCACATATTTCCCTGATGCCAGCATAGGTGAGGTTGAGAGAACAGTCGGATTTCTTCACTTGTCCTTCAACTATTCCAGAGCATCTCCTCCCATGGCTCCTTTGCGTCCTCCTGCAGCCCACCCTATGCAGGGCGGCCAGGACTTGGCCACGGGTGCACCAGGCTGCATGGGACACATTCTGAGTTTGCAGCAAGTGGCTTATGTCCTGGTAATAAGTCTTGGTCTCTCCAGGCTTACGCCCCCTGCCCCCCATTGCTCACCCTCTCCAGCCTGGGAGCTCTGTTTGCTCTGTGCCTTCTCCAGTTCCTCTTGCTGTCAGTCCCCTGGGTCTGGGGGGGACTCCATGTTGCTGGGCTACATGGAGGGGAGCGGCTGGTGTTGCAGAGCTGACCCTCTGGGCAAAGGCCGTGGGCTCACGGCATTCCCTCCTCTGAGCAGGTGCAGCTCTGTGCCAGGGTGCGAGCTCGGCTGGAGCGGCAGGTAAGACCTGTCTCTGTGTCTCTGTGTCCCTCTGTCTCTGTCTCTCAGAGCCAGGTGCACACACCACACTGCCCCAGCCTTGCTGCCTCCCAGCGCTGTCCATGCACCCAGCCTCTTTCTCCACAGTCTTTCTTACATTCTGTTGGAATAACTAATCGGGGGGCTGAGACTGAGGCTGCAGCAGGGCCCGGGGTTCCTATGTCAGCAAACCCTAACCCAACTCAGCATTCGGGGCTATATTCTAGGCCCATCAGAAGCTGCCTGCTGCCCCGTAACTAAGGACCGGGCGCTGGGCCGCTTGTATAAGGCTCTGCTCTGCTGTGATTGATCAATGTGCTCTGCTTCTGCATTCACCTCTGGGAGCCTGCCCCGTGCGCTCCTTCCTCAGACCTCAAACCACTTGCCATCTGGGGCTGCCCGATTCACAAATCACTGTTTGCTCAAATAATCTGTTTAACATTTTCATGGGCCTCAGTTTACCTTCTGGCAGTTCCCATGCTAATTCTGGGCTTGATCCACCTTCCTGGTAGGAAAGAAACTCCCCTCTTCCCTGAGGATGGGCTCCCTGTGCAGCCCTTCAGCAAGGAGAAGATGTTTCCTTCCCCACCTTGGGGTCCAGGAAAAGGGAACTGGGGTTCTCCCATCTTCTTCATGATCACTTCCAAAGCATTCCTTTTATTTTTTTGAGATGGAGTCTCACTCTCACCCAGGCTGGAGAGCAGTGACGCCATCCTGGAGTGTTGCTTTGTCATTCCTTTTATTTAAAAAAAAAAAAAAATTGAACATCTTTCTTTGTAACATGTAGCTTCGGCATATGATGAGATGCAGGAGGTCTCTGTCTTCCTCCTCCGCCTTCTCCCTGCGGGATGCTTCCTGCTTCCCCCTAAGATTCTTCCACCGGCTCAGCTGTTCTTTTTTTTTTTCTTTTTGAGACAGAGTCTTGCTCTGTTGCCCAGGCTGAAGTGCAATGGCATGATCTTGGCTCACTGCATCCTCTCCCTCCAGAGTTCAAGCGATTCTCCTGCCTCAGCCTCCTGAGTAACTGGAATTACAGGCATGTGCCACCACACCCAGCTATGTTTTTAGTAGAGTTGGGGTTTCACCATGTTGGTCAGGCTGGTCTCGAACTCCTGACTTCATGATCCACCCACCTCAGCCTCCAGAATTGCTGGGATTACAGATGTGAGCCATGGTACCTGGCCTATCAGCCATCCTCTTTCATGGGGACCCCATTCATTCTTCCCACTTCTGCTCCTGCCATAGTCCTGGGAGCCCATCTGTAAAGATAGTCCAGTTCATAACCCTGAACTCCATATCCCCAATGACCTTCATGTCCACACCACTTCCCAGTCACACCCAGGATCCCCCCATCTCCTACACCTTCTATTCCACCTGAGAAATTCAAACTACCACCATCCTACTCTTGTCCCATGGTTCTGTGATTCTGGCTGTCCCGGACCTAATGAGTGAACAATGTGATAGGAATGGGCTGGGCACGGTGGCTCATGCCTATAATCCCAGCACTTTGGGAGGCCAAGGTGGGCGGATCACCTGAGGTCAGGAGTTCAAGACCAGCCTGGCCAGCATGGCGAAACCCCATCTCTACTAAAAATACAAAAATTAGCTGGGCGTGGAG
The DNA here is from genome assembly GCF_028878055.3 of Symphalangus syndactylus. NCBI lineage: Eukaryota > Metazoa > Chordata > Mammalia > Primates > Hylobatidae > Symphalangus > Symphalangus syndactylus. Next base: position 17,212,398 of record NC_072432.2, on the reverse strand, counting down.
GCACACGCCTGTAGTCCCAGCTACTCAAGAGGCTGAGGCAGGAGAATCACTTTCACTTGAACCCAGGAGACAGAGGTTGCAGTGAGCCGAGATCAGAGATTGAGCCATTGCACTCCAGCCTAGTCAACAGAGTGAGACTCCGTCTCAAAAAAAAAAAAGAAAAGAAAAGAAAAAGAAAAAAAGAAAAATGTGATGGGGTGACCAAATGATTTTACACTGGGCCACTACTAGGCAAGGGCTGTCCCAGATTAAATATGTGAGCTCTGAATGTCAAGAAATCATGAACGCGAACATCCGAAGGTAGAGGGTTTTCAGGCAAGAGGGAAGATGTGCTCAGGTAATAGAAATTCAAGTTCCCACCAAACATAATGTAATTAGCACAATAATTTTGTGCCCTACCAAATACGTTTTTAAGAAACCTTGTTATTCATATCTTCACTCAATGGACTATTCAAAGTCAGAGTCAACTGTGGAGAGATACAGTTTAGCGTGACATACGTGACAGAGGGATGTTAAGCTACTGAATGGAAGAGTCAGCACAGATGACATTTCTTTCCTAGGCAATTAATTTGCCATCGAGGCTGGGGGTGGTGGCTCACGCCTGTAATCTCAGCACTTTGGGAGGCCAAGGTGGGCAGATCACCTGAGGTCAGGAGTTCAAGACCAGCCTGGCCAACATGGTGAAACACCGTCTCTACTGAAAATACAAAAAGTTATCGAGGCTTGGTGTTGTGCACCTGTAATCCCAGCTACTCAGGATGCTGAGGCAGGAGAATCGCTTGAACTCTGGAGGGAGAGGATGCAGTGAGCCAAGATCATGCCATTGCACTTCAGCCTGGGCAACAGAGCAAGACCCTCTCAAAAAACAAAACAAAAAAACCTTGCTATCTTTTCCAGGCAGGAATAATTCCTCTTCCTATTCTCAGGGTAAGAAAGAAGAAGAAAAAAACCAAATGCATCAAACCCAAACCAAGAAACTGAACCAAACTCAAAATATCCACCTCACCTCAAACAAATAACCACTGTTACTCACCAGTTCCAGCAATTAGAGGAGCAATGGCCATCAGGCTATCAGGTCATTATATTCTGCAGTCACTGGAGCAAAAGATCAGTGAAGAGGTGAGGTTTAGGAAAGAAGACTCAAAGGACTCCACCCTTCCTCCTTGATTGTTTTTTTAGACCAGCCTTGCAATTAAAGGCTAAAAATATGCCATTGTTTGGCCAACTCACCTTCTATGGACTGAATTGTGTCCTGCCCCAAATTTGTAAGTTGAAGCCATGACCCCTACTGTGGCTGTGTTGGAAAGGGGGCCTTTCAGGAGATGGTTATGGTTAAATGAGGTCAAAAGAGTGGAACGTTGATCCCATAAAACTGGTATCCCTATAAGAAGAGGAAGAGCATCAATGAACTCTCTACCATGTGAGGACACAAGGAGAAAGTGGCTGTCTGCAAGCCTAGGTGAGAGCCCTCAACAGAAGCCAACCATGCTGGCACCTTGCTCTTGGACTTCCAGCCTCTAGAACTGTGAGAAAATAAATGTCTGTTGTTCTAGTCATCCCATCTATGGTATTTTGTTTTGACAGCCCAAGCTGACTAAGATGTCATCTCACCTCTAGTTGTCACAGAGAGGCTGCAGTAAAATGAGGAAAGAAAGGAGCTTGATTTCTTCCCTCCCCTCCAAACCCAGTGTTGGAAAAGTAGCTATGGTGGCTTAAGGATTTAACATAGAATTAAAAACAATTCTGTTTTTCATGATTTGGAATTAATGTATTATTTAAACCCAAAGTTTTGCAATATATTTAAATTTTTAATCTTTTTTTCTTTCATTTATACCCAGCCACTTGAATGTTTGATGAGTGAATAAATGAATATATGGAAATGATGCAATGGACCCCGTAATAGAGAAGACCTGTACTCTGCCCGTTTTCCCCTGGTGTTGAGGTTAGCTCTGTATTTAACCAACCAAGACCGGGCCTGTATGAAGCCTCACCTAAAAGGGGGTGCAGCACAATGATGAGGACTGAAGGGTGACTTTAGTGGGCCGTGAGACCCTTTGCCTTCAAGGGCTCCTTCCTCCATTAAAAAAATTAAAAATGATCTTTTGACGACTGCCTTCTCCTGATTGGAAAAGAAAGTAACATGAAAACGTCTTCACGAGCCCATGAAAGTATCAGGAGCCCCGGGCACTGAGCCTCGGGGTCTGCGGGGAGGTCGGCCCAGGCAGAGGTCAGCTCCCTGTTTCTGGGGCCTCAGTCCTGCTTGAAATCATAGCAGGATCCGGCATCATGCGTTGCCTGTGAGATGTGGGGACAATCACTTAGTATCCTTAGCTATAAAAATGACAGAAATGCAGCAAAACAAACTCGAGAGAAAGCCTCCTTGTTAGCCAGAAACTTCTTTGAATGGGGGGAGACTTTGCTAAGCTTCTTAAGATGGGATGTGCCCGAGGAACATGAAGGTGCCTTGTGGGCGGGGCAGGGTGGGCTAGATCTGAAGGAAGGTGCTCGAATTCCTCCGCCCCACCCTGCCAGAGACTGGGCGGAATTGGGGGCGTTGAGAACAGAAATGTCCGAGGGAGAATCTTACTAACAGGCCTCTCTTCTGTTCCAGGACATCCTGAGTCATACACCCATTGCTCCCTCGAGCTTCCTGAGAGTGGAGTCTTGTCAGGGAAGCTTCCAGGTGCTGATTCTGCCCTGAGGTGGCCTTGGATCTAGAACACATGTGATTTATTGCTTCTGAGTTTTGTAAGCAGCTCTTAGCTCAGGGCTTGAGAACTCCCAAAAACAGTCCAAGGCGGGAATAAAGCGGGACTCCGGCATCACCTGCACGGTCTATGCAATGGTTAACAGTAAACTCACCTGCCCAGACAATCATCTAGGACAGTGGTCTCACCTGCGGGGGAGCCTTTCTCTCTACAGGAGTTTTGTCAATGTCTGGAGACATTTGTGGCTGTCACGGCTGGTGAGGGGAGAGGCCAGGGGCGCTGCTCAGCATCCTACCAGGCCTGGGACAGTCCCCACAACAAAAAACCGTCAGGCCTAAAAGGTCTACGGGGCCAAGGTTGAGAAACCCTGCCCTGGAGCCCAGGACTGAACCATCAGCGATTTCATAGCAGGCTATGACGTCAGCCGGGTCTATTTCAAAAAATAAAATGCAAACAATTATATTTATGAACTTCTTTCTCTCCACTGCCTCAGCTGAACTGACATCTAGCTAACTTTGCTATGTAAATTGCTAAACGAGTTACTTTTAGTTTCAGGGCTGAAAAGTCTGTATCATTTTCCAGTCAAAGGAACCAGCAGCAGGTTACACAGCTAACTTTTTAATCTAGAGATAAATACCCATTGCCCTCTGCTGGAGAATTTTATGACTGCTGCATTAAGTGTTGAGAAGAAATAATTGTTCCAGGTCATTCTAACTTAACAGAATGTCTGGGACCACTGACTTTTTCCTTTGAACATGTGATTGATTACAAGGGTGGGGAGTATATTGGCTTATATGACCAATTTCCTTCTGTTGTGGTACCCTATACATTCAGAGGTTATTTGATAATGATTAGTTATTCCTGTTCCTTCTCTATAAGCACAGAAGTCATGAAACAAGAGCAAAGCTTAATGAGAGAAACAACAGAAGCAGAGCCTAGGGGGTGCTTTTTAGAGTTTTGATTACTTACGAATTATGGGCCACGGTGGGTGTGGTGGCTCACACCTGTAATCCCAGCACTTTGGGGGACCGAGGCAGGCGGATCACCTGTGGTCAGGAGTTGGAGCCCAGCCTGGGCAACATGGTAAAACCCCCATCTCTACTAAAAATACAAAAATTTGCCGGGTGTGGTGGCAGGCACCTGTAGTCCCCGCTACTTCAGAGGCTGAGGCAAGAGAATCACTTGAACCCAGGAGGCAGAGGTTGCAGTGAGCGGAGATCACACCATTGCACTCGAGCCTGGGCAACAGAGTGAGACTCCATCCCCTCCACCACCGCCAAAAAAAATATATGTTCTGCTTTTTTTCTCTCTAAACATCTCTCCATGTTATCATGGGCATTCTTTTGTTACTTTGAGGGATGCACCGATGCCTTTTCCAGGGGAGGACTTGTGAGCCCAGCTGCTGCCTCAGCTGCCACCCCTCAGGGATTGTCTCTGCTCCAGGGAGCCAGCTGCACCATGACTGATGGAGGCTGGGGATGGAGGCCTGATCATGCTGGCCCAATATGGAGGCATTCCAATGGGCCATTTCAGCTCCAGAACTCAGGGGTGCACTCCCCAGAGGTGAGCGCCGCTATCTTGTGTGTATCTTTCCAGGGCTAGGCCGTGCCTCTACCAGCATAGATACTGTGATAGTTCATTTTATGTGACAACTTGCCTGGGCCTCAGGATGCCCAGCTTGTTGCTGGTTAGACATGATTTCTAAGTGTGTCTGGGAGGGTGTTTCTGGAAGCGCTTGGCGTTTGAATCGGTGGGCTCCTAAAGCAGGTGGCCCTCCCCGGTGGGGCTGGGTGTCATGCAATCCACTGAGGGCCTGAAAGGAACAAAAAGGCAGAGGAAGGAGGAACTTGCTCTCTGCCTCGCTGCTGAAGCTGGGCCATGGATCTTCTTCTGCCTCAGTGCTTCTTGTTCCCAGACTCTCAGACCTGGACTGGAGTTGACACCGTAGGCTCTCAGGCCTGTGAATGACACCACTGGCTTTTCTGGGTCTCTAGTTTGCGGATGGCAGATTGTGGGATTTCTCTGCCCCCATAATCCCATTTTTTTGGGTGTTTGTTAGAGAGGCGAGGTCTTGCTATGTTGCCCAGGCTGGTCTTAGACTCCTGGGCTCAAGCCATCCACCTGCTTTGGCCTCCCATAGTGCTGAGATGATAGGTGTGAGCCACCACGCCTGGCCTCACACATCACTTATAGTGGCTGCGTGGTGATACCCCTTCCAGTAGATGTCCTGGAATCACTACTACCCTTGTGTTGGACTCAAAGCAGTACTGCTTTTTTCTTTCTCTTTTGAGACAGAGTGTCTATTGCCTAGGCTGGAATGCACTGGTGCAATCTTGGCTCACTGCAACCTCCACCTCCCAGGTTCAAGTGATTCTTGTGCCTCAGCCTCTCGAATAGCTGGGATTACAGGTACCTGCCACCATGCCCAGCTAATTTTTGTATTTTCAGTACAGACAGGGTTTCATCATGTTGGCCAGGCTGGGCTCGAACTCCTGACCTCAGGTGATCCGCCTGTCTTGGCCTCCTAAAGTGCTGGGATTACACATGAAAACAGTACTGCTTTTAAAATTTGATAAAAGAAAAATTTTAAGAGACAACGTCTCACTGTGTTGCCCAGGCTGGGGGACAGTGGTGCAATCATAGCTTGCTATACCCTTGAACTCCTGGACTCAAGTGATTGTCCCACCTCAGCAGGGATGAGAGGCGCATGCCACCACAACTGGCTAATTTTTAATGTTTATTTTATAGAGATGGGGGTCTCACTATGTTGCCCAGGCTGAATTACTGTCTTTTTTTTTTTTTTTTTTTTTTTGAGACAGAGTCTCATTCTGTCACCCAGCATGGTGTGCAGTGGTGCTCTCTCGGCTCACTGCAACCTCCGCCTCCTGGGTTCAAGTGATTCTTCTGTCTCAGCCTCCCGAGAAGCTGGGACTACAGGGGCGTGCCACCATGCCCAGCTAATTTTTGTATTTTTAGTAGAGATGAGGTTTCTGACCATATTGGTCAGGCTGGTCTCAAACTCCTGACCTCCACCTTGGCCTCCCAAAGTGCTGGGATTACAGGTGTGAGCCACCACGTCTGGCCCATGAGCCCCTTTCATCTGGAAACACCTGCCTTTCTGTTCTGAGACATTTCCTTGAATTATTTCACTAATGCTTTCTTCCCTTCCCTTTTCTCTGTTCTTTCTTCTGGGAATTCCTGTTATTTAGTTGTTGGTTCTCTTGATCTGGTTCTTTAAAATACTTCTCTTCCATGGTGTCTGTTTTTCTGCTTTATTTTCTAGGAGATTTTCCTCAATTTTAATACAAATTCCTTTATTGAGTTTATGCCCTAAACGCTCTTTTTTTGTTTGTATGTTTTTATACATATATTGTATATAACAGATAATATATGCAATGTATTATACATAACATATATGATTATATATACATACATATGTATACTCGTGTATGGTCACACATATGTGTATGTCAACCTGTTCGTGTTTCATGAATACCACTTCTTATATCTTTGAGACTATTCCAATGATAGTTTTTTTTTGTTTTTTTTTTGAGACAGAGTCTTGCTCTGTCACCAGGCTGGAGTGCAGTGGCGCGATCTCGGCTCACTGCAACCTCCACATCCCGGGTTCAAGCAATTCTCCTGCCTCAGCCTCCCAAGTAGCTGGGACTACAGGTGCCAATGATAGTTGTTTTTTAAGTTGTTTTAGACTGGGTGCAGTGGCTCATGCCTGTAATTCCAGTGCTTTGGGAGGCAATGCAGGAGGATTGCTTGAGCTCAGGAGTTCAAGACCAACCTGGGCAACATAATGAGACCCTGTCTCTACAAAAAAAAAAAAAATTAGCTGGGCATGGTGGTGCACACCTGTAGTCTCAGCTACTTGTGAGGCTGAGGTGGGGGGATTGTTTGAGCCTAGAAGTTCAAGGGTGCAGTGAGCTATGATTGTGCCACTGCCTGAGGCCCTGTCTCTAAAAAGAAAAGGTTCTTTTCTCCTTGTGTAGTTTCTGTTTCTTCCAGATCACTTTGTTTTGATACCTACCTTCCACGTTAGAGACTTTCCTCAAATGTCTGGCAATTCTTTGTTGACTGGGACCCTCTGAGTCCTTGAGAAATAAAGGAAAGGATCATATAATACTGTAGAATGTATAATATAATGTACAGTGACACGTGTTTCAATACATAACTGATTGCATGTGACTAGAGGAGAAATGACGTAGTCAGATGCTATACCTACATGGAGTATCCCCGTGAATCCATAACTACAAATGCAGATGGGTCGGATGTTTTAGGTGAAACACACTTTAGCAGGAAAGGTGTGTTTCAGTGAAGCAGTAGTATTGGTTGCTAAACAAACAGCCTAGGCAATAAGTATTATAAGAATCAAGAGGGGGCCTGGCGTGGTGGCTTACACCTGTAATCCCAGCACTTTGCGGGGGTGGAGGCAGGTGAATTGCTTGAGCTCAGGTGTTCGAGACCAGCCTGGACAACAGGGTGAAACCCTGTCTCTACCAAAAATACAAAAATTAGCCAGGTGTGGTGGTGCACGCTTGTAGCTACTTAAGAGGCTAAGGTGGGAGGATTGCTTGAGCCTGGAAGGCAGAGGTTGCAGTGAGCCGAGATCGCACCACTGCACTCCAGCTTGAGTGACAGAGTGAGACTCTGCCCGCGCCCCTCCACCCCGCCCACCAAAAAAAAAAGAAAATGCATTTGACTCAGTGAGGAAATGCTTTTGGGAACACAGTTTTCCAAATGGTGAACAATTCTTGGTAAAGTTCTGAACAACAAGAACCATTTTCTTTCAACTTACGAGTTAAATTCCTGAAACATTCTGTGTACAGCCCAGCTGTGCAAATATGCATTGTGTTTATGTGCAAAATGGGGTGACTTTCTAGGCTTACATCATTATAAGCAGGTTATCACCTACCTGAGTACACAGTCCTGTGGAATGTGAGATACTTGCGTTTGCAGAACTGTCTCACGGTTTGTGAGACATCTGACATTTATGGCCCTTGACTGCTAAATGCCTGCAGTGTTTCCAATTCTTTTTGACCATAAATAATGCTCCCACAAAGTTTCAAAATTGCCCCTAGCATTGGTATTCCCCCAGCAAGAACTCTGGGTATCAGTTCTGGTAGATACAAAAGGAAGCCTACCTCTCAGGGCTCTGAGTGGCACAGGCAAAGTTGTAATTGGATGTTATTGATGTGAATCTTCTTAGGTGCAAAAGGGGACAACATCACTTGGGCGAGAAGCCATGATTAGACTGGGTCTGTTCACAGACCTCATCCTCACAGGGCTGAGAAACCAGGGCAGATAATAGGATTATTACCTAAAAGCTGCTTGAGTGGAAAATAAACTGTCTTTGCTGAAAACTCTGACCTACGTCTTTAGGGTCCTGAATCTTTCACTTGCTGACCTATAAAACATAACTTATCTGGGTCCCTGGCTGAAGGAGTCCTCCAAGTCCTTAGCCAAAATTACTCTCCAAACAATGACATAATTTGAATGTCTCAAGGCCTCAACAGGCAGCCCTTTGGGGAACTGTTTCTGGTAGAGACTTACTGTTAAGCTATACTCGAAGAGTGGTCAAGAGTTAGTAAACTCTTATAAAAATCACATTAAAATGTGGCCTGGGATTCACTTCAAAACAGTCTAGAGTGAGGAGGCACGGACGGGTGGGGCAGATGAACCAAGATTGGCCATAAATTGATAATTGTTCAAGCTGGGTAATGTATAAGTGGTGATTTATTACACTTTTGAATTTCCCATACATTTAAAATTGTTTACAATAAAAACATCTTCGAAAATGTGCCATTCTAGGCTGAGTGTGGTGGCTCATGCCTGTAATCCCAACACTTTAGGAGGCCAAGGTGGGTGGATCACTTGAGGCCAGGAGTTCGAAACCAGCCTGGCCAACATGGCGAAACCCCATCGCTACTAAAAATACAAAAATTAGCTGGACATGCTGGCACATGCCTCTAATCCCGGCTACTTGGGAAACTGAGGCAGGAAAATCGCTTGAACCCAGGAGGCAGAGATTGCAGCGAGCTGAGATTGTACCACTGCACTGCAGTCTGGGTGACAGAGTGACACTCTGCCTCAAAAAAAAAAAAGTGTCATTCTAGGTTATATTCCTTTGTCTGCTGATGGCAAGGTGGAGGAGGGCATATTAATTGATATGATGCTAAAGAATTGGCCAGGCACGGTGGCTGACCCCTGTAATCCCAACATTTTGGAAGGCTGAGGCAAGCAGATCACCTGAGGTCGGGAGTTTGAGACTGGCCTGATCAACATGGAGAAACCTTGTCTCTACTAAAAATACAAAATTAGCTGGGCGTAGTGGTACATGCCTGTAATCCCAGCTACTCGGGGGGCTGAGGCAGGAGAATCACTTGAACCTGGGAGGTGGAGGTTGTGGTGAGCCAAGATCATGTCATTGCACTCCAGCCTGGGCAACAAGAGCAAAACTCTGTCTCAAAAAAAAAAAAAAAAAAAGAAAAAGAATTGATGATACCTGTAATGCCAGCACTTTGGGAGGCTGAGGCAGGTGGATCGCCTGAGCCCAGAAGTTTGAGACCAGCCTAGGCAACATGGTGAAACTCCATCTCTACAAAAAATAAGAATATGAGTGGGACATGGTAGTGTGCATCTGCAGTCTCAGCTACTCAGGAGGCTGAGGTGGGAGGATCACTTGAGCTTGGGAGGTCGAGGCTACAGTGATTATGCCACTGCAGTCCAGCCTGGGTGACAAAGCAAGACCCCGTCTCCAAAACAAAAAGAAAGAATTGATGATATTGAAAAGAGTTGACATTGATGCTAAAGAATGGCAGAAACTTCAGGAACCCCCTCCATACGCTTTCTGTACCATAGCAGTTTTAAGACGGTGCATCTGAGAGCTGAAATAAACAGCCCATTAAGGCAACTGGACACCTCCTTCCAGCACCTGCCAGCTCCAGACTCTTCCAAGGCAGGCTTGTCATTTGTCATAAGCATCTGTCATCTCTAAAAAGTCCTAGTGATTACTTCACCAACAAGTTCCCTATAACTTATTTTAAAAAGAAACAGAATCAAACTTGAAATAGGTCTTTAAAGGAACGGCAGGGCACGCTGCCTGCCGACAAGCCCTTCATTAGGGGCTGCATCTGTCTGAACGCTCAGTGTGTGCCCCGGGGCAGCTCTTGGAGCAGGAGTATTGGAGTGGGATTATCTGGGCCTTTGCTGTTGTGAAGATGGATGGTTTCTAAGTGGAACCTCTTCTCCTCACGGTGACCAGGCATGATATTCAGTAAAATTATGGTCAGAAAGAACATCACCAGGCCCCTAATGAGAGGCTGTTGACAGAAAAATTGCTCTAACATTCATCAAAAAGCTAATAAATGCCAAAGAAGGAAACGGAGATGCAGCAGCTCATAAATCCCTTCTCCAGGCGTCTCTGGAGGGAATTTTTGGAAAATGCACCTGCTCTGTCTGTTCCCTGAATGCTGCTAAATGCAATTCCAGAAATCCTAGAACACATACAGGGCAGCTCACGCAGGTAGTTGTCGGGGGGTGTCAACAGAGGCCACTCCAACCTTTGGTCAGGGCGGCCTGCAATTGGTACCAGGACTGGCTGAGTCTAGGTCTTTCTGGTCGTTTTCCACTGTGCAGTGTCTCAATTTGTAAGTTAACTGAGAGCTGAGATCCCCAACAGCTTGACAAGTCAAAGCTTTCTATGGATGGTGCCATTTGCTTGCTAATGAGCCAAAATGGATTTTTTCTCTCTTGACTCCTGCAATACTTATGGCTTGTGCTCTTCATTTAGCAACCAATCCTGTCGCTTCATGGGAGCATCTTCTGCAGCTAAAGTTGTTTCACTTCTTTGCTGAGGGAGGGGATGTCTACTGAGTGCCAAATGTGAACCAGCGTCTTCACTTAGTTTGGGTTCCCCGAACAGCAGACATTGGATGGAGGACTGGTGGGAAGGTGGTTAATTTGGAAAGTGGGGCGGGGTACGGAAGGGAAGGAGGAAAGCCAATCAAGCCTGCATGCACCAGCAGGTCATGGCTGTGGGTGACAAGGCTTGGTCCTGCTGGGGACCTTCTGAGAAAACACAAGCAACAACTCAGCGTTGCTCCCTCAGTGCACTGGCGGCGGGGCGCCATCCATGGACTCTGTCTTCTGCTGCCCGAGGATGCCCCTGGGGGCCTCACCTCCTCCCTCCTCTGGGTGGGCCTGGTCTGAGCAAGCCCTGCCAGGAACACAAAACACCTTCCAGAGGCAGAAAGACAGAAGCTCAGAGGAGGAAGAGCTGCCACCTGTGGAAGCTGCAGGTGAACTTGGACGTGGCCAAGGGGCTCTCAGCAGGTCACCAACATCTGCTACACATATCACTTCATCTTGTCTCATTTAGCCCTCACACCCGCTTAGGAGGGAGGCATTATCAACACCCAGAGTGCAAGCGTAAAGAGGCTGAGACGCAGAGAGGGTCAACGACTCACTCCACGTCACACAGCTAGTCCTCAGCACAGGCTTGGAGGACAATCCTGTCTCTCGTCTCAGGATGACTGTTTTGAATTTGAAAGTGGGCATGATTTATCTTGCCTACTCAACTATGTTCTGGAGGGTTGGAATTGTCTTATACTTAAAAAACAAGACAAAACAAAAAAAACCATCCCATAGTGCCCAGCATATTGCTTTGCAATGTAGTAGACACTCAATAAATATGTGATTTTACATTTGAAAAATCATCTCGGGACTGTTTCTTTTGGAAACAGACCAGAAAAAAAAAAAATCCATGTAACAAACATAAAGGAAGTTAAATTTGGTTTCATGGGAACATAATAGCCTGTGAAGGACAGGTCCCCATTGGGGTCAGCAGCAGGAGGGGAGTGAGGGTCCCTGTGGGGTGAGGGCTGGGGTGGGGGGCACAAAGACCCAGGCAACTGTCCATCCCTTGGGCCTTAAAGACTTGGTGAGCTGGCTGGGAGCAGTGGCTCACACCTGGAACCTCAGCACTTTGGAAGGCCGAGGCAGGTGGATCACTTGAGGTCAGGAGTTCGAGGCCAACATGGCAAAACCCCATCTCTACTAAAAATTTAAAAAATCGGCAGGGTGTGATGGTGCATGCCTGTAGTCCCAGCTACTTGGGAGGCTGAGGCGCTAGAATCCCTTAAACTCTGGGAGCGGAGGTTGCAGTGAGCTGAGATCACACCATTGCACTCCAGCCTGGGCGACAGACGCTGTCTCAAAAAAAAAAAAAAAAAAAAAACTTTGTGAGATTCAAGAATCCTTTATTAAAATACTATCCCAGGGACAGCATTTCTCAAACTTCAGGTCTTTGCATGCCACCTTCATGATATTTTGGTCATATCTGTGTAATGCTTATATTTTTATTTATAATATTTTTTCATTAAATTGACCCACTTATAAAAGCCTCATTTGCAAGAAATTAGAGCTGTATAATCATGAGTTTGATGTGTTAGTTGATCTTTCTGATTGTGTTAGAATAGTTAGAAAATATTTTATAAAAAGATTCTCCTCTGTGCCACCTAAGGTTGTTGTGTGCCTCAGAATTAGGACCCCAGGCTGGGAAACACTGGCCTGAGAGATATGGGTATATTATCAGATGCTACCCATTTTTCAGCTTCAATCTGCAAATTATTGGCTTTTAGTTGTTAACTATTTAATTTGTCCACAATTCCTCTTGGTCTTTACCTTCCCTGAGCATTCTGGAGCTTTTATACCACCAAAAAATACTGTAAAAAACAGCCTGGGTGGCCGGGCACAGTGGCTCACCCCTGTAATCTCAGCACTTTGGGAGGCTGAGGTGGGCAGATCATGAGGTCAGGAGATCAAGACCATCCTGGCTAACACGGTGAAACGCTGTCTCCACTAAAAATACAAAAAATTAGCCAGGTGTGGTGGCGGGTGCCTGTAGTCCCAGCTACTCGGGAGGCTGAGGCAGGAGAATGGTATGAACTCGGGAGGCAGAACTTGCAGTGAGCCAAGATCGCACCACTACACTCCAGCCTGGGCGACAGAGCGAGACTCTGTCTCAAAAAACAAACAAACAAAAAAAAAAAACAAAAAAAAAACAGCCTGGGTGTAGAAATGGTAACTATTTAAGAAAAATGTAAACATTTGAGCATATAAAGAAAATAAAAGGCACCAGTGCAGCCACTTTGGAAAATAGTCTGGCATTTCTTCAAAATCTTAAACGTGGAGTCACCCATGACAGTGAATCCTCTCCTAGGCATTTACCCAAGAGAAAGAAGAACTGACATCCACACGGAAACCCACGCACAAGAGTTCACAGCAGCATTTTACTCACAGGAGCCAAAACATGGAAACAACCCAAATGTCCATCAACCGATTACTAATGAAATCTGGAATAGCCATACAATCAAATAGGATTTGGCAATAAAAAGGAATGAAGTGTGGATACATGCTCCAACATGGATGAATCTTGAACATTATGCCAAGGGAAAGAAGCCAGGCACTCAAGGACATGTACGGCATGATCCTGTTTATGTGAAATGTCCAGAAGAGGTAAATTATTTATAGAGACGGGGAGTAGATGAGTGGTTGCCTGGGGCTGGGCAGCTTGGGAGGAAATGGGGAGCGACTGCCCATGGGTATAGAGTTTCATTTGGGGGTGATGAAAATGTTCTATTTTTTTTTTTTTTTTTTGAGGCAGAGTCTCCCTCCGTCACCCAGGCTGGAGTGCAGTGGCACAATTTCAGCTCACTGCAACCTCTGCCTCCCGGGTGCAAGTAATTCTCCTGCCTCAGCCTCCCAAGTAGGTGGGATTTCAGGTGCATGCCACCATGCCTGGCTAATTTTTGTATTTTTAGTAGAGTTGGGGTTTCACCATGTTGTCCAGGCTGGTCTTGAACTCCTGACCTCAGTTGTTCTGCCTGCCTCGGCCTCCCGAAGTGCTAGGATTATAGGCAAGAGTCACTGCGTCCGGCCGTAATGTTCTAAAATTGACTGTGGTAAATCACATAGCTCCGCAAATAAACTAAAAACCACTGAATTGTATACCTTAAGTGGGTACATTGTATGATATTTGAATTATATCTCAATAAAGCTATTATTTTGAAAAAAAAAAAAAAAAAAAAAAAGCACCAGTAATTCCTTCACCCAGAGTAATCCTATCACCCAAATGATAATAGTGAAAATTAGTGAAAACCCTTTTCTCCACCCATATCCCCACTCTCTCACCCAGAGATAATACCAACATATTGCAGTAAATTACATGACCTGATTTCATAAACAATCCTTTCATTCATAAGGCAAACCTTGCATCTGTCTTCCCATGAGATTCTAGTTCATCATGTGCTCTTGCCTGTTTGCTTCCATAAAGGTTTTCTAGAACTTACTGTTAAGACAAGCGAGGCCTCATGTGTTTTGCATCACTCTGACACACTTTTCTTCTGTGATATTGGTCTATTTATATTTTCTAATTCTTCTTGTACCAACCAAAATTAGAATTTATTCCCCTAGGAAAGCATCTGTTTCATTCAGATTATCAAATATATATGTTTAAGATATATATATATTTGATATGGAGTCTCACTCTGTTGCCTAGGCTGGAGTGCAGTGGCACAATCTCGGCTCACTGCAACCTCCGTCTCCTGGGTTTAAGCGATTCTTCTGCCTCAGCCTCCCAAGTAGCTGGGACTATAGTCCAGCTACCACCATGCCCGGCTACTTTTTTTTATTTTTAGTAGAGATGGGATTTCACCATGTTGGCTAGGCTGGTCTCCAACTCCTGACCTCAGACACTTTTTACTTCAAAATGATGAAGCCATAAGCCTCCTGTCTGTTGGGTTGAGGGAAAGTAGTCCTCCTCTCAAACATTGGGATTCCCCCCTTTTGACTGCGACTGTCAATCAAAAATCTCAGGCAGCTCCCTACTACCTAGCAGATGGCTTCAACTCCCTGGCTTTTGCCTTGGAAATCTGGCCCCAGCGTAATTTTCTCTCACTGCCCATCACATATCGAACACTCCAGCAACCCCTTCTCACCTCTGTCTTTCACGGCCTTCTCCCCTTGGAACGTCCTCTCACATCTCCCCTGGTCCAGACTTACCTATTCTTTTTTTCTTTTGAGACGAAGTCTTGCTCTTGTCCCCCAGCCTAGAGTGCAATGGTGCGATCTCGGCTCACTGCAACCCCCACCTCCCGGGTTCAAGTGATTCTCCTGCCTCAGCCTCCCAAGTAGCTGGGATTACAGGTGCGTACCACCACACCCAGCTATTTTTTTGTATTTTAAGTAGAGATGGGGTTTCACCATGTTGGCCAGGCTGGTCTCGAACTCCTGACCTCAGGTGATCCACCTGCCTTGGCCTGCCAAAGTGCTGGGATTACAGGCATGAGCCATCACGCCTGGCCCAGACTTACCAATTCTTCAAAATGCCCTTCATGAAGTTTCTTCTGGCTCTCCAGCTGGAAGGAAACTCCTCCTTGTCTGGACTCAGACAGCACCGTGTACTCTTTGCATCTAAGGACATTCTACCTTGGGTTCATTAGTTATTTATGATTTTATTACCTCCACCAAAAGCGTCTAGAGAATGCTTTAGGTTGAAAATACAGAAAACGCCCTTCAAAATGGCTTACGCCATAAGGATTATTTCATGTAATTAGGAGTCCAAAGATAGAGTGGTTCAGTCACATTATCAAAGACTTGGCTTTTTTCTGTCTTTCTACTCCGCCATCTTCATTGGGAAGGCTTTTGCCCTCTGCCTTGTCTTTTTTGAGTACAGATGTCTGCAGCCATGACTCCAGAGAGAAGCCATTACTTCTATAGAGGACAGCGTCTAGGATGGCCTTCATGAGCCCCAGCTGTTGGCATCATCCCTTGTTGTGATATGGAAGCTGTTACTTGCTTCTCACCAGTGGAATATGGCAAAGGTGATGGGCTCTCTGTGATTACACACATGTGCTCATGTTACATACAATTGTAACAGCCATGTCACTAGGAGACCTTCTCTCTCCCTTGCTGGCTTTGGTGAAGCAGCTTCCATGTTGTGAGCTGCCACATGGAGACAGCCACATGTTAGAGAACTGAGTGTGGCTTCTGCTCAGCAGCCAGTGTGACACTGAGGCCCTCAGTCTGGCAGCCTGCAAGGAACTGCCATGTAAGACTGGAAGTGAGCCCTTCTCTAGTCAAGCCTTGGATGAGACTGCGGCACTGGCTGACCCTGGGATTCCATCTTTGTGAGACCCTGAAGCAGAGGATCCAGCTAAGCTGTCCCTGGACTCCTGACCCCGACAAATTGTAAGATTAAAAAACTGGTGGGGCCGGGCGCGGTGGCTCACGCCTGTAATCCTAGCACTTTAAGAGGCCGAGGCGGGCAGATAATGAGGTCAGGAGATCCAGACCATCCTGGCTAACACAGTGACACCTTGTCTCTACTAAAAATACAAAAAATTAGCTGGGCGTGGTGGTGGGCGCCTGTAGTCCCAGCTACTCAGGAGGCTGAGGCAGGAGAATGGCTTGAACCCAGGAGGCAGAGGTTGCAGTGAGCCAAGATCGGGCCATTGCACTTTAGCCTGGGTGACAGAGCAAGACCCCATCTCAAAAAAAACCCAAAAAACAAAAAACTGGGGTTATTTTAAGCTGTTAAGTTTGTGGTAATATAGTTACACAGTAATAATGAATTGAACTTCCTTGAGTGTTTTTTTTCGAGATGGGGTCTTGCTCTGTTCCCCAGGCTGGAGTGCAGTGGTGCAATCATTGCTCACTGCAGCCTTTGTCTCAAGTGATCCTCCTGCCTCAGCCTCCCGGGTAGCAGGGACCACAGGTGTGCACCACCATGCCCAGCTAATTTTTTTTTTTTCGTGTTTTTGTAGAGACGAGGTTTTGCCGTGTTGCCCAAGCTGGGAGTACTTTTTTCAAGAAGCCTCCCAGTCATCTTTTTGGAATTATATCATGGGTCATTCTTAATCTAGCCACTGGGAAAGGGAATAGAATTACCGAATTTGGCACAAACTAATCCAGGTTTACTTCTAAAAATAAATACATACGGAAAATAGTTAAGTGTTACTGTGACAAATAGGCAAATCCAAAAACTTGTACACTTACAAGAAAACTGGCCTGGTCACTTTAAATAGCCAATGTCATTAAAAAAGTAAATTGGACTGTTCTGAATTTTTTAACACTAAAACATTTTTTAAAAGGTACCTAACAACCAAATGCAATGTGTGGACCTTGATTGACTCTTGGTTCAAAAATCTAGCATAAAGTCTATTTCAGGAACAACTGGAGAAATTTGAACATGGACTAGATAATTAATATTAAGGAACTATTTTACATTTTCTTAGTTGAGACAGAAGTATTACAGCTATGTGAGAGAACATCCTTATATTTTAGAAGATGTATACTGAAGTATCTAGGACTAAGACAACATGATTTCAACAACTTATGTTTGAATAGTTTAGCCAAAAACTATTTACACACACACACAAAGATTAAAGCAAATATGGAAAAATTTTAAATGTTAATTGACTCTAGATGGTGGCTATGGTTGACAGTTGTACTATTTTTTTTTTCAACCTTTCTAACATTTTTGGTCATAAAAATGTGTACACAGACTCACCTCCTTGGGCTGGTATCTTGGTCTATAGATTCAACGCAATCCCAATCAAAATCCCAGCAAGTTACTGTGTGGATATCAACAAACTGATTCTAGGGTGGGTACAGTGGCTCATACCTGTAATCCCAGCACCATGGGAGGCTGAGGCAGGAGGATCGCTTGAGCTCAGGAGTTTGAGACCAGCCTGGGCAACATAGTGAGACCTTCTCTTTACTAAAGATAAAAAATTAGCCAGGGATGGTGGCATGCACCTGTTGTCCCAGCTACTTGGGAGGTTGAAGTGGGAGGATCACTTGAGCCTAGGAGGTGGGGGTTACAGTGAGCTATGATCATGACACTGCACTCCAAATTGGGTGACAGAGCAAGACCCTATCTCTTAAAAAAAAAAAAAAAAAAGAACACGTACTTCTTAGGGCTGCCTGGCAGTTTTAGCCTCACTAAACCACCATGTGCTTTTGCATTGTAACTGACCTAAAGTCACTGGTGTAGAATCAGTCAGGGAGCTGGTGTTCTCTCATTCACTTCATTTTTTTATGTTTTCCAGGGTCAAGCCAGCTCTCCAGGGATCTCTCGGCCAGGGCGGACAGAAACAGATACCCATGTCACTGCGTGGCCCCTGAACCTGATGGAGTATGACCTGCTGGGCAGAGCTCAGCTCAGCTACCCCGAGAAGTAAACAGCGCAGAGGGGAAGATAAACATTCTAGGCTTTCCGAAAGCAATTATCATGTGTGGTTGTCAGAAAATTTGTATTCACTATCCCGGGGGAAGGAAGCAGAGATACAAATAAACCCAGAATTGATATTTGCCTGGGGATAAATTATATGACATTGCAGGGTGGGGAGCAGATTTTCTTTCTGGATTACTTTCTGCACAGGCAGCCATTAAAATGTATAGCTACTCTCTGAGTGCGCATCAGCTTGGGGCCGGGAAGCCAGACTGGAGGCCAGGGGAGTTCATGGTTTGAGGGCATAGTGCTCGTAAGGAAACGGGAAAGTCAACTTTTGATTTTCCTTTGTCAAGTGTTTGAGAAGGGTTTGTTACTTTCTCCAATGTCCTGAGAGTTGACATCACCCTCTCCCCTACATGGTGTTAGCTGGCAACCACAAGGTGGTGACTTCCATAGCAGGTCCCCTGAAGGGGAACAGACAGCAGGTGGCCCCACGGACCTGCAGGATTCTTGAGCTGCCCATGACAGCCAGTGCGTCACGCCCTCATCTAGAAGCTTCAGCCCGGTGTTTATGAGCTTAGCAGTAAAAACTCCACTGGTGGTCTGCGGATAAGCACAGCTGGTGTCCCTTCCCTTGCACACTGGCAGTGTTCTGTAGCAAGGGGTTCAGTGCTAGGGCCATTCCTTTGTCTTGGGAAACTGTCATGGGGTAGGACGGTGATTTCTTCAGGCTTGCTGACCCCAGGTTAACCTCACACCAGCCCAGTGGCCCCCTTCGGGGCAGTGTGGCCAGGGGGATGATTATCTGTGGCTTTATCAGGCAGATGGTGTCTGCAATCCTCACTCTACGATGTCAGCTGTTTGACCTCGGACAAAGCTGGCCTCAACTACTCGCCCATGAGCTGGAAGTCGCTGCAGTACCTACACCACTGGGCCGTCAGGAGGATGAAATTAGAATGTACGGAGGGTGCTCAGCACACAGTGTTTGTCCAGGAAGTGGCAGCTCTCATAACCTTCTGTGCATGAGTAGTAACAAACTCCTTTTTTTTCAAGAGCACACTCTATGGTTTCTAAAATCTAGGAAAGAAACAAATTGTTTTTCTCAACAGAAACCTGTGAGAACAACTTGGGGACACCCATACCATGAGACCCTTGCCCCGGCCATTTGAACAACCATAGGCTAGAGCCTTACAGCTCTTCATCCCCAGCATGGTACTCATCCCATGAATGGCCATGTTCTACTCACAGGTGAAATAAACTGGTTTTAAACAGTCAGCCTTACAGCAATCTTGAGGACAAGAGATTTGGGACATTTCTCGGGCCACATTTGACCTGAAGCCAGCAGGTCATAGACTTAGGTCGCAAGTCAAATCCTTGCTCAGGTGGGAAACTCATGCACTGCACCTGGTTCTGGTCTGTGATCTTTCTTGGAAGCCGAGCATCATTTGGAAGTGTGTCTGGAGGAGGTATTCCTTTTTTTTTTTTTTTTTTAATTGAGGCAGAGTCTTGCTCTATCGCCCCAGAGCTAGAGTGCAGTGGCACCATCTCGGCTCACTGCAACCTCCACCTCCGAGTTCAAGCGATTCTCCTGCCTCAGCCTCCCGAGTAGCTGGGATTACAGGCACACGCCACTGTACCTGGCTAATTTTTGTATTTTTAGTAGAGACGGGTTTCACCATGTTGGCCAGGCTGGTCTTGAACTCCTGACCTCAGGCAATCCACCTGCCTCGGCCTCCCAGAGTGCTGGGATTACAGGCGGGAGCCAGTGCCCAGCCGGGAGGAGGCGCTCTTAGTGCGTAGGCTGTGTGCACCCTACCTCCTCTCCCCAGTGTTTTCATCTTCAGGTTGAGCCTGGAGTCCAGGTTTCACAAAAACGTGGATAACAAGGACATTTGTTATAGAAATAGGAGGCACCTACTCTATGTCATCAGCGTGAGCATACAAAAACAGTTAACTGATTTTTTTTCTTTTCTTAGACAGCTTGCAGTATAGCTGGGGAGATAAAACATACCAGTCTCTATAAAGATTTAATTTATTTAAACCACATAAGATTATTCAAAGCCATAGGCATGATTACGTCTCCACAGAATCAAGAAGATTTTCTGTGTGGAGAGTATCTCGTTGAGATTTGAAACGTGTCGCCTCTCCTGAGCAGCCAGGATGAACTCTGCTTAGGAGGACGTTTCGGATGAGGGTCAGGCTGGCGTCCTTCTTTCTGCCTCCACGGGTTGCCACCTTCTGCTATGTCGGGGGGTCGCTTGCTTAAGATGTTGTAAGGAGCACCCCAAATGCCAGGCTTCCCGCCACAGCTGGCCCCCTGCAGGGCTCACTAGCCTTGCACTGAGGTCAGCACCTCAGTCACTCTCCATTTTGTCCTTTCCCCATGAAATAGTGGCTTTTAATGTAGGCCAAATGCTGTGACACCAATATCAAGTCACAAAAGCAGCTTGTCTGTCGCCTGTTGAAGCTGAGAGGCAGTGGTGGAGCTGGGGCCAGAGGGGAGGGTGGGCTCCTGGGCGCTGCCCGTGGACCTCACTCCTCTGCCTCTACTCACGATGGCTCGTGTGACCAGACAGGTTTTCTCTTCTGGAGGAAGGCCGTGATGCCCTCCTGCCCATCCCGCAGGGCCAGGTTGTCCACCATGGCCTGGGAGGTGAGGTGGTAAGCCGTCCCCAGGTCCTGGGGCAGCTGCTTGTAGAAGGTGGCTTTGCCCAGGGACACCACCGGGCGGCTCAGCGACGCGATCTTCCTCGCGATCCGCATGGTCTCCTCCTGCAGCTCCGCCTCTGGCACCACCTTGCTAAGCAGCCCGTGGAGCAGGGCCTCCTGGGCAGAAATGGGCTCGCCAGTAAAGAGCATCTCCAAGGCCACCTACGGGGAGACACGGGAGGTAACTGAGGTGCTCTCCTGTGACCTGCCCCCGCCACCTGAGTCCCGCCTCGGCTCAATGACCTGCTTCCTCAAATACCACGTCATCTGCCAGCCCTGACGTCTTCAGTGCCCTGACTCCTGCCCGGGAGGAGAGTGGATCTTTCCAAGAGCGAAGAAACCACACCAGGCCCAGGGGAGCAGTGGCTGTCCATGTGCTCTTGCTCCTGCACAGATCTGGTCACGGAGCCTGCCACAGCTGGGGAGTTCGTCTGCCTCTTTTGAGGGCCAAGCACACGACGGCAGCCACATCAGATGCGATGCCCCACAGACACTGCAGCGTGGGGGCGGGGGGGGGGGGAAGTGGGGGTTCCAGTACCTCTTGGAACCCACTGGGGCCACCTCCCACAATAAGCAGTCACAGGGCTGCCACCTCGGCCTGACTGGAAAGAGCAGACCCAGCCTCCTGGAGAAGCGAGGATTTACAATGTCTTCAGGGACCAGACGCAGAGCCCAGCATGGTTTTAACTCACCAGTTGGTAAGATGTGGCAAGGAGAGGATGCCCTCTCCCCTCCTACAACCCTCCCCTGAGGTTCTACGGCTGGCGATGCCCTCTCCCCTCCTACAACCCTCCCCTGAGGTTCTAGGGCCCAGCTGCCTCCCTCTCCACCGTGTCCTCTGCTCCACAACCGCTGCGTGCTGCACCAACCAATTCTGTCACGCGCTACCAAGCCTGGCTCCTCTAAGGTCAAACTTACAATGGAAGAGAGGGGTCCCCAGGTGCACAAGGACACACAGGCAGGGGCCTTCCCTCCCCCACCCCTCACTCAGGCTCTCACATCAGGCATCCCTGATGTTCCTCAAACACGCCCATGCACCGTCACCTCAGTGTCCTCGGACTCGCTGGTCCCTCTGCCTGGGGTGACTTTTCCCTGGGTGTCCTCCTGGCGCACGCCCTCATCACAGGCCTCTGGTCCCACGTCCCCTATCACTGAGGTCTTCCATGGCCGCCCTGCTCCAAGTGTAAAACAAACCCTGATGCGACCCCATCTGGCTACATGTTAAATCTTTTGGGCTTCTCTCCATGTAACACCCTATATATTTCGCGTTTGTTTGTAGTATGTGTCCTTTGTAGCACGTCAACTCCAATAGGACAGGATTTTTTTTTTTCCAAGATGGGGTCTCACTATATTGCACAGGCTGGTCTTGAACTCCTGGGCACAAGTGACCTTCCCGCCTTGGCCTCTCAAAGTGCTAGGATTACAGGCGTGAGCCATCATGCCTGGCCATTTTTTTTAGTCTTCTGTTGATTTCTGTATCTCCAGCACTGGAAGACTGTCTTGCACATAGCAAGCAACCTACCAAATATTTATGAGGGAAGGAAGGAGAGAGGGAGGAAGGCAGGCAGGCAGGCAGGCAGGCAGGCAGGCAGGAAAAGAGTACAGCACAAGCGGCAGGCTGGTTCCTTTGAGACGAGGGCAAGGAGGTGATACAGCTTCCAGCTGGCTCTGGCTCTTGCTCTTGGGACCTGGCCTCCATGCTGTGAGGAAGCCCAAGCCACACTGAGAGGCTGGGTGCAGTGTGCCGCCAACCACCCTTGTGGGGGCCCAGCTCAGAGGTAGCCTCCACAGCCAGACACGTGACCAAGCAGCCTTCAGATGAATCCCCAGCTGAGGCTGCCGACCCTCTGGAGCAGAGAGACGCCTTCCTCGCTAAGCCCTGTCCAAATTGCAAATTCTGTTGTCTTGAGCTACTATACTGTGGGTGGCCTGTTGCCTGGTAATAGATAGCTGGACTAGCCGGAGACACACACAGGGGAGGCATCAGCATGTAGAGTGGGGTTTCTCAACCCTGGTGATACTGACGTTTGGATAACTTTTGCAGGGAGAGTGGGGGGCTGTCCTGTGCATTGCAGGACGTTCTGCAGCATCCTTGACCTCTGCGCTCTAGTTATCAGTAGTACCCACCCCCCACCAAGCTGTGACAATCAAGAATGTCTCCAGGTATCGCCACCTATCCCTGGGCCAATACTGCTCCCAGTTTAAAACCATGGATCTAGAAGGTTTTTAAGCCACAGGACTAGATTGGATCCCCCAGGACTGAACTTGGATAGAGAGACCAGAAGCCTGGCCCAAGGCCCCTCCTGCCACCATGGGTGGAGATGGAGCCCACACGCACTGGGCTGGCAGCCAGGGACGGGTGATGCAGGACTTCCTTTTCTCCTCTGTAAAGTTAAAGGCATGGACTAAATCGCCACCTCTGTTTTGGAACTGTACCGATTTTACGTTGGAGGGAGCAGGAACGTGACAGCTATGGGGGTTCCAGGGCAGATCATTTTTAGTTGACCAGGAAGAGCACTTCACACCAAAGCGTGTCTGAAGCCCTGGTTGAACCAGGAGCTAAAAAGCGGATCCTGTTGTGAACAGCTGTGAAATAGGACCCTGCTGAAGACATCTAGCAGGTCACAGCATGGGGCCAGGACAGTGCTCTGCTCCATCTCTGCCCCCGAACTGGGTGTCAGCTGGGATCAGAAGCCAAGGTGGAGACGGTGTCATGGCTCCTCCCAGCCACTTACCCTCCACTGACACAGGCGGCTCTTGGGGAACTCACAGGGACCAAATGTCAGGAAGTGGCTAAGCCTGAAAAACTGATGCAACATGAAAAAACAACAAAAGCCACCCAAGTCAACCTTATCGATCCCTTTGTCACTTGCAATGATCAAGTCCTAGATGACTTTCAGAGTCGTTAAGAATGGAGTCAGAGCTGGAAGGAGGAAAGAGTAAATCCAAAATAGTAAGTGTTCCTTCCTGGCCAGCTCAGCAGATGGGCATGTATTCATCCCAGGTGAGGGGCTTGTGGCCTGGGCCGGCAGTGTGTCGCTGCAGAACTGCACGGAATTCCAAATGCCCCAGATGTTTTGGGGCGGAGTCCTTTGGTCCAAATGCCCAGATGTTTTGGGGCGGAGTCCAAGCTTCACAGGTGGGGCCTGGTCCCAGGCCTGCTGGGCACTGGTCCTCCTGGGACCTCTGAGCAAGCCATTTCTCACCTCTCACTTCTGCAGCCAGCACACTCGGGTACAAATGACCGTCACCAAGAGACACAGTGAAGAAGCCACTAATGACAGTAGGGCACACTGTCACATCGAGTACAATGGAAAGGCTGGGGAAAAATGGTCCATCTGAGCCAGACATAAATCAGGGAAGTCACTATGAAGATTTTGCTTGCAGAAGAAAAGCTCAGGGACCTGGTTTGAGCTCAAGGGACCTGGCTGAGCCAGGTGTACCTGAGTTCCAACCCCAGCTCTGCCACTTACTAACCACAAGACCTTCAACTAATGCCTTGGAGTTTGTTTCATCTGGAAAACAAAAATAAGTGCCTCCTGCAGTATTGCAAGGATTAGAGATAGCAGGTGCAAGGCTCGTATAATAACAGTCCTGGGCACTCAGTAGGCACCTAGTGAATGCAATGCCTATTTTTAACACACCTAGGCCAACTGCAGATGGTCCATGATCTCTAATGCTGGCTTTTAAATGGTTACCCCAGCCTTGGAATGGGGGTGATTATTTAAAGCAGAGGGGTCTTCCGGATCTCATAGGCCACCCAAGTGGCAACAACCGTGTGCTACAGCCCACAAGGGACTCTCCCCACGTCATGCCCCTTTGCATGGGCGTGTTGTCTTAGTCCATTCAGCCTGCTGGAACACAGCACCACAGCCCGGTGGCTTATAAACAACAGCATTTATAGTTCTCCTTGAAGAGGTCCTTTACATCCCTTGTAAGTTGGATTCCTAGGTATTTTATTCTCTTTGAAGCAATTGTGAATGGGAGTTCACTCATGATTTGGCTCTCTGTTTGTCTGTTATTGGTGTACAGGAATGCTTGTGATTTTTGTACATTGATTTTGTATCCTGAGACTTTGCTGAACAATGAAATAAAAGAGGATACAAACAAATGGAAGAACATTCCATGCTCATGGGTAGGAAGAATCAATATCGTGAAAATGGCCATACTGCCCAAGGTAATTTATAGATTCAATGCCATCCCCATCAAGCTACCAATGACTTTCTTCACAGAATTGGAACAAACTACTTTAAAGTTCATATGGAACCAAAAAAGAGCCCACATCGCCAAGTCAATCCTAAGCCAAAAGAACAAAGCTGGAGGCATCACCCTACCTGACTTCAAACTATACTACAAGGCTACAGTAACCAAAACAGCATGGTACTGGTACCACAACAGAGACATAGATCAATGGAACAGAACAGAGCCCTCAGAAATGATGCTGCATATCTACAACTATCTGATCTTTGACAAACCTGACAAAAACAAGAAATGGGGAAAGGATTCCCTATTTAATAAATGGTGCTGGGGAAACTGGCTAGCCATATGTAGAAAGCTGAAACTGGATCCCTTCCTTACATCTTATACAAAAATTAATTCAAGATGGATTAAAGACTTATATGTTAGACCTAAAACCATTAAAATCCTACAAGAAAACCTAGGCAATACCATTCAGGACATAGGCGTGGGCAAGGACTTCATGTCTAAAACACCAAAAGCAATGGCAACAAAAGCCAAAATTGACAAATGGGATCTAATTAAACTAAAGAGCTTCTGCACAGCAAAAGAAACTACCATCAGAGTGAACAGGCAACCTACAGAATGGGAGAAAATTTTTGCAACCTACTCATCTGACAAAGGGCTAATATCCAGAATCTACAATGAACTCAAACATATTTACAAGAAAAAAACAAACAACCCCATCAAAAAGTGGGCAAAGGACATGAACAGACACTTCTCAAAAGAAGACATTTATGCAGCCAAAAAACACATGAAGAAATGCTCATCATCACTGGCCATCAGAGAAATGCAAATCAAAACCACAGTGAGATACCATCTCACACCAGTTAGAATGGCCATCATTAAAAAATCAGGAAACAACAGGTGCTGGAGAGGATGTGGAGAAATAGGAACACTTTTACACTGTTGGTGGGACTGTAAACTAGTTCAACCATTGTGGAAGTCAGTGTGGCGATTCCTCAGGGATCTAGAACTAGAAATACCATTTGACCCAGCCATCCCATTACCAGGTATATACCCAAAGGACTATAAATCATGCTGCTATAAAGACACATGCACACGTATGTTTATTGCGGCACTATTCACAATAGCAAAGACTTGGAACCAACCCAAATGTCCAACAACGATAGACTGGATTAAGAAAATGTGGCACATATACACCATGGAATACTATGCAGCCATAAAAAATGATGAGTTCATATCCTTTGTAGGGACATGGATGAAACTGGAAAACATCATTCTCAGTAAACTATCGCAAGGACAAAAAACCAAACACCGCATGTTCTCACTCATAGGTGGGAACTGAACAATGAGAACACATGGACACAGGAAGGGGAACATCACACTCCGGGGACTGTTGTGGGGTTGGGGGAGGGGGGAGGGACAGCATTAGGAGATATACCTAATGCTAAATGATGAGTTAATGGGTGCAGGAAATTAACGTGGCACATGGATACATATGTAACAAACCTGCACATTGTGCACATGTACCCTAAAACCTAAAGTATAATAAAAAAACAACAACAACAACAACAAAAAAAAAAACAACAGCATTTATACCTCACAGTTCCGGAGGCTGGAAAGTCCAAGGTGAGGGTGCTGGCACTCAGCGACTGGTGAGGACCTGCTTCCTGGTTCGTAAACAGGACCTTCTAGCTGTGCCCTCACGTGGAGAAAAAGGGAGTAAGGCAGCTCTCTGGGGCTGTGGGTTTTTTTTTTTTTTTGGAGATGGAGTCTTACTCTGTCACCCAGGCTGGAGTGCAATGGCATGATCTCGGCTCACTGCAACCTCCGCCTCCAGGGTTCAAGTGATTCTCCTGCCTCAGCCTCCCGAGTAGCTAGGATTATGGGCATGCGCCACCATACCCAGCTAATTTTTGTAGTTTTAATAGAGACGAGGTTTCACCATGTTGGCCAGGTTGGTCTGGAACCCCTGACCTCAGGTGATCCATCCACCTCGGCCTCCCACAATGCTGGGATTACAGGCGTGAGACACCACGCCCAGCCTGGGGCTGTTTTCATAAAGTCAGTGAACCCATTCACAAGGGCTCCATACTCATGATCTCATCACCCCCAAAGGCCCCACCTTCCAACACCATCACCTTGGGGGTGAGGATTCAACACAGGAATTTGGGGAGGACACAGCATTGAGACCGTAGCACTCGGCATCTGTCCCCCAGGGAGCACCAAGAGCAGGGTGAGGAACTGCAGGAGAAGCACTATGGAAAGAGTCAGGCCTGAGCAGAACCCACGGGGTACTTCTGCACACACACACGTATGCATTCGCACTGGCACCGCAGCACTGGCAGGGTCTGTCCCTGGGGCTGCCACGTGGCCGGGCTCTGAGGGAAGCACACTGGAGTGAGGGTCATGGGTCCCATCTCACTGGCCGGACATAGGACACGAGGCCCTGAAATTCCCAGGCCCTCTTGCAAACTGGGTGTGGAACTGTGCGTCCTCTAAAACTGCACTCCCAACCTCTGGCCACACAAATCACTGCTAAAATGCAGCCCGTCTGGGGCAGGCTGGAGACCCAGCCTTTCTCCCAGGCTCTCTAACATCTGCACCAGTTTGAGCAGCGGGCTTTAACCATCTTTCCAGCTTGGAAACCCCACTCTGTTCTCATTAGCTGATTAGGAAATCAGAGTCTGCCTGCCTCAGGAAAATGACTGTTCTGGGAGGAAGGGCTTCTCATTTCCCCTGTGCTCTCCAGTGAGGCCGGCAGCTTGAGGCACTGGCTCAGGGTCTGAGCAAGGCCAGCTCTGCCTGGGAACGGAGCAGCTGCTCCAGGCAGGGTGTTTTATAGGGTGCCGGGAAGATGCATTATTTAGATCATGCCTAGGGAGAGAAGCTCTTTATAAATGGGGAATATTATTCATGTCCAGGCCTGGTCTGGATTGAACAGACAGGCTCGATTCCATGTTTTCTGCCCCAGTCTCCAGCACAGCCAAGCAGGTCCCTGTGGCGGCCACGAGAGGGCACTAGTGACCCACACATGTTGTCTTAGCCAGTGTAAGACAGGCCGAACTTCCTGCCCAGGCCAGTTTGCAAGCTTACCTGTGGGTGTACGAGGGACACGCACTCACCCCCCAAAATACTCGGTGGGCCTGTGCATGGATGTCCGTGGATGGGTTCACATGTGCACCATCGGCAAAGACAACGGGCAGGTGGTTTGGGTCAGGTTTATTAGATTGTTATGAATCCCAGTTTTTCCTCCTAAAGCAGGCCCACACAATTAGATCTGCAAATCCAGAAACCTAACAAAGGCCTTAAGCTCCAAAAGACTTTTTCTTCCTACAAAATTCCCTTTATCAGTACTGTGATTTCTGCTTTTCAGTGTTGACCCCAAGCCATGTTCCTGAGTCATGGCTCTGAGCGGCCCAGCATTAATGAACGCAGCATGCAAGGACTTGTTGACTGAACTCTGAACCGCTTTCAGGCAGCTGATTAGAAAAAACAGGCGAGTCTCCAGTCATGTGATTTAGAGGCCTTCTGGCGGTCAGAACATGAGAACAGAGACCAGGAACCTGAGCATGGCCATCCGGAGATTGTTTGCCCCATTTTCTGAGAAGGTCTGTCCTTGGGAGGTAAAAGCTACTTTGGTTCAGCCAACTGGGCGATTATGAAATGGGGTTTCTGGAGACTGGGCTTCCTTGGAACTTAAGGCCTGTTTTTGTCATATTTTCCCCTTTTTCTTCTCAAAAACTTTAAATTTTATAGATTTAAAACTTGATAAATATGGTCTAGCGTTAAGTTTCTAGGAATCAAATCTAATAAGCCTTGATTTCAAAAGTTTAAGAGAGAATGGGTTCTTATCCAGACAGTAGGGCTGACTTCAAGGTTTCAAGCGCTTTACTGTGGAACCTTCCAGCACATCAGGTGTTGAAGCGGACAAGCAGCTGTCAGCACAGCTGTCTTTTATTAGACAAAGGCCTTGTGATTTGATTTGCACAGTTATAAGATAGTTTATGAATAAGCTCCGACAATCAATTTGTAATACATAAAGTAGAGTCTTAAGAAATATTTACTGAATGGGCCAGGTGTGGTGGCTCACACCTGCAATCCCAGCATTTTGGGAGGTCGAGGGGGACGGACTACTTGAGGTCAGGAGTTTAAGGCCAGTCTGGCCAACATGATGAAACCCCATCTCTACTAAAAATACAAAATTAGCCGTGCATGGTGGCACATGCCTGTAATCCCAGTTACTATGGAGGCTGAGGCAGGAAAATCCCTTGAACGTTGCAGTGAGCTGAGATAGCGCCACTGTACTCCAGCCTGGGTGACAGAGCAAGACTCCGTCTCAAAACAAAAAAACAAAACAAAACAAAACAAAATTTACTGAATGAGTTTAAGGTAAGTGTCTATCTTGACAGAATCGAAAACATCCTCTTAGTCTGAAGACGCTTTAGCCAGCCGTCACCTACTGTACTGTGAAGCCCACTTCCAGCCCACTGTCCTAAGTGTGTGTGTTCACAGGAATCTGTCTTCAGAATTTCCCCACAAACACACATTTCTGCAAAAACTAACAAAGGGGCACTGCAAAAGAAAGGAATACTTCCCTACACTCCTTGGTCCTACTACTGGATTTCCCTTGGATCTTATTTCTCTTGCGTCTTAGGCATGTGAGCAATTGCTGATTTTCATAGTTGATGCTAAAGTAGATCATATACATTAGAAAGCAATTTAGCTTCTTTACTTGGTGTGGTCTAAGACTCTGCCCCCCTTTTTACAGATTTCCAATTAAGAACAAGGATGCACTTTTTCTGCAACAAGAACACTGTTGGTTTACACTTAAGGGAGGTTTAGGAAATATTATTTTATGATGTTACAGGAAGGAAGAAAGCTTTGTGATGGAAACAGACTTCACTGTAGTTAACAAAACCACTTTGCAACATGGCTCCTTCTTGGGCAGATTCAACATACCACGCACAGGAGATTCATGTTCCTGAAATGCAACCATTGTAAACCCAACACACTCCAGACATCACCTACTCTAAATCCGTTCTGGAACAAGACAGACTGTTGATGAAGAGTGAGCCAGCGACACTACTATCCTAGGCCCTTGATACTGGCATTACGTCAGCACGCTATTCTATCTCATGGGCAACCATTCAGTGCAACAAAACTGAGTCTCGATTGCATTTCAAATAAGATTACAAAATATGTGCCATTAGGAAGACAAACAAAACTAATCAGCAAACCTACCCAGTGGTACTGAGGGTACACGTGATGGAAATGCAGTGATTTCACAAATTGACGCCCGGCATCAGAAGCTACAGAGGAACAGGCAGGCGGTCAGCTCTTCCCTCCCTGCCATTAAAGGGAACATCATGGCCCATCTAGCCAGAGACACTCTGGGCAGAACGTCCTGATATGAAAGGCACTTTTAACAAGTGGATCTTGAATCATCGCATGCACTGGAGGAGGAACTCCAGAGAAGGCTGGGAGGCAGAGGTGGGTGAGAGGAGTTAAATTACCTTTCTAGGCACTGCTCTTGCCAAGGCAACCCCAGGGGTAGAACAGAAGAGCCCGATGTTCACCCCGGGAGTGGCAAAAGAGGACTTGTCGCTCGCCACAGCAATGTCGCAGCTGGCAACCAGTTGACAGCCAGCAGCCGTGGCCAGGCCATTGACCATGGCAATGACGGGGACGGGGTGGTTCCGGATGAGCATCATGACCTGCGGGACAAACACACCCACTTCACTTCCACCCAGAGGGAGGCACAACATTAATGCCTACTGCTTTTTTTTTTTTTTTTTTTTTTTTTGACAGAGTCTCACTCTGTTGCCCAGGATGGAGTGCAGTGGCAAGATCTCGGCTCACTGCAACCTCCTCCTCCTGAGTTCAAGCGATCCTCCTGCCTCAGCCTCCTGAGTAGCTGGGACTACAGGCAGGGGCCACCACGCCCAGCTAAATTTTTTTTGGTATTTTTAGTAAAGATGGGGTTTTACCATGTTGGCCAGGCTGGTCTGGAATTCCTGACCTCAAATGATCCACCCACCTTGGCCTCCCAAAGTGCTCAGATTACAGGCGTGAGCCACCACGACCAGCCAACGTCTATCATTTTATATGACTTTCCCTGTTTCCAGAGGACTTTTCATATGCATGAGTTTATCCGATTCTATGGAAGAAGGGTGAAAAAAGGCACAGAAAGCACTAACTCCTATTAAATATCTACTCTGAACCAGGCAGTGTAATTTGGTCTTTCTGAGAGCCCCATGGGGACAGAGCTCTATTGTACAACAAGGACACTAAACTTGGTGGGGGCTGACACAGGGGGTGGCCCCAAGCTCAGCTCCTGAGTAGTGACAGACCCCCACCTGCCTTCCTGGCAAATGTGCTGAAGAATAGTGTGGATTTTTATCTCTGGGGAACAAATCAAACCCTTCACAAACACTTCTGTTCTCACTGTACCTGTGTGAAGCTCTTGTGTTAAAGGTCTGAAGCTGGTATTTGGCGCTTCCTTGAAAAATTGAGGTGGAAAAGGCCTTGAAGGCAGTTTTCTTAATAATTACTTTCAAATTACCACCATGAAGACTCTCTCAATTCTATTAAAATGGGGGTGGGGGGACTCTGCTGTCATCAAAGTAAACAAAATTCCTAAAATAGAGCCATTGGCACAGAGAGGAGAGACAAAAATGTGCTAATGTGACTGCTCCAACCAATAAATTTCCAGAACTTTAACTTATTTTTGCAGCTTATGTTTTCATGCCACAGAGTGTGTTGCTATGGTAACTTCAATTTCTAAAGTGCTGCTCTTTGAACCTTGGCAGGGAGAGAGGATGGGAATGAAATTTGGGTTACTTTCCCCAAGGCAGGTATTCAAAGACAAACGACCTTCATTGATTTGAAGATTTTGTCTAAGAAGCTTATCTTTCATATCCATAAACATTTGATATTTGTTAGCTTTCTTCTAAAATAACCAATTATATATTTCAGGCTATGGTATCATATCCTATAGTAGTGCTTTTTGACTTTTTTGGGGGGAGGTCTCCTTTTGAGAACCTGGTAAACGCTAATGACATTTATCTTCCCTACGATAAATGAGGAAATGCATCCTCCTCAGAAGAACACAGGTGGGTAGATCACCTGAGGTCAGGAGTTTGAGACCAGCTTGGCCAACATCATGAAACCCTGTCTCTACCAAAAAAAAAATACAAAAATTAGCTGGGTGTGGTAGCGCGTGCCTGTAATCCCAGCCTACTTGGGAGGCTGAGGCAGGAGAATTGCTTGAACTTGGGAAGTGGAGGTTGCGGTGAGCTGAGATCGCACCATTGCACTCTAGCCTAGGTGACACAGTGAGACTCTGTCTCAAATTAAAAAAAAAAAAAAAAAAAAGAAGAAGAATGCACAGATAAGTAAACACCTGTACACAACACTGTTCATGGATTTAGGGGGTTCATGCTCTGTAAGGCGAGGCTGGGGATGGGCTAGTTAGAGCACTCATTACCAGTGAACTGGAATGAATAACAAGGGGAAGAACTCCCAAGAACTTCTAAAGTCTTGCTGCAAAGAAAGAAAAGATTTTGTTTTCGTTCTGAGTGTTGTTGCATCACCCAAGGAACTGAAGTTACTAATGAAAAGCCAATTGACTGGGATTAGAGTTCAACAGTCTACCTGTCCTGTCCATCATCTGTGAATGGCTAGGATTTCATAAAACTTGGCAGAAAAATAGGTAATACATATATATTCAGCATTAAAAAAGCATATAATTATTAACATTATTTTTTTGAAACAGAGACTTGCTCTGTCACTCAAGCTGGAGTGCGGTGGCGCAATCTTGGCTCACTGCAACCTCCGCCTCCCAGGTTCAAGTGACTCTCCTGCCTCAGCCTCCTGAGTACCTGGGGTTACAAGTGTGCACCACCATACCCGGCTAACTTTTTTGTATTTTTAGTAGAGACACAGTGTCACCATGTTGGCCAGGTTGGTCTCAAACTCCCGACCTCAAGTGATCCGCTCAGCTCGGCCTCCCAAAGTGCTGGGATTACAGATGTGAGCCACTGTGTCCAGCCTAAAAATGCATACATTCACCTTTGATCTAGGAATTCCACTTCTAAGAAATAATGTGAGATAGGTAAAAAGCCTTATGCCAAAGATGCTCACCAAATCATTATTTTATAATAGTAAAAAACTATAAATAATATAAATATACAAAATAAATAAATGGCAACGGAAACTAAACTACATCCATTGACTAGGATGCTGTATTCTCAGTGAAATGAAAATTTCCAAGAGAAACACCAGCATGGCAGTCTGGAGCTTATGCAGTGGTCTGCAACCAGGATGCCAGGGTTTGACGCCCAGTCTGTCACTTACTCTGCCTAATCCTGGACAAGTCATTTAACCCCTCAATTTTCACATCTGTAAAATGGGCATGATAATAGCACCAACCTTATAGAACATGACAGTTATATAAATTAACATATCTAAAGTACTTAAAATATTATCTGGCATATAGTAAGCATTCAATGCTATAATCATATTATGTAATTCTATACTGTAATCTCATCCATATATGATTATTTAGAAAAACAGGTTCACATGGAAAAATGATCTAAAAGGAAATACAGCAAAATATTAATCACGGTTCTCTCTGGGTGGTATGATTATGGTATGACATCGGTAATCTTTTACTGTTCTAGACTTTCAAAACTGTTTACAAGTACTCATTACTTTCATGATTAAGACTATTTTAGGCCGGGTGCTGTGGCTCACACCTGTAATCCCAGCACTTTGGGAGGCCAAGGTGGGCGGATCATTTGAGGTCAGGAGTTTGAGACCAGCCTGGCCAACATGGTACAACCCCGTTTCTACTAAAAAAAAAAAAAAAAAAAAAAATTAGCTGGGCGTGGTTGTGCACACCTGTAGTCCCAGCTACTCAGGAGGCTGAGGCACAAGAATTGCTTGAACCCGGGAGGCAGAGGTTGCAGTGAGCCGAGATCATGCCACTGTAATCCAGCCTGGGTGACAGAGCAAGACCCTGTCTCAAGAAAAAAAAAAAAAAAGACTATTTAAAATATAAAGTTAGAGAGAAGTTCAGAAAAGACAAAGGGAATTTAAATAATCAATAAGCTAGAATAATCAAACACTTGATAGTCAAGAACTGATTATACCTATTTGACCTTCCTGAATTAGGTACTGTTTTAGGTCTGCTGACTCCAAAATGTGACATAAATAGAACTCTGCCCTAACCTCGTTTAACAGCATCACTAAGGGTTTCACGTTATTTCCCAAAGCAAGAAACCTTGTCCCATTGTCATTTGATTGACGGGGTATGAGAGCAAAGTGCAGAATCTTCTCCTGAACTAGAGTTTCCATCTCCAAACTTCAACAGGATATAAGTAGAGAGACAAGGAAGAAGTCTCTAACGTGAGCGCCATGGCAGGTCATTTTCACTCTTCCAGAGTCAAGTTCTTCTCATTCTCATTCTACTCATTCTCAATTTGCCATACTCCTGGTTTGTATATAATTAACTATCATGCAGTACTTATGGTCTGTAACAAATTGGTATAGTTTTTAGATGCTTAGCTAATTCAGATACCTCTATCCTCCTTTCTAAAATCAAATTTTCTCATGCATGAACTGAACAATGAAATATCTAGCTCATTCTGTTCCA
This sequence comes from Symphalangus syndactylus, assembly GCF_028878055.3. Lineage (NCBI taxonomy): Eukaryota > Metazoa > Chordata > Mammalia > Primates > Hylobatidae > Symphalangus > Symphalangus syndactylus. The sequence goes on along the minus strand of NC_072432.2, from coordinate 17,177,876 downwards.
ATCTGCCTGTTGATTTCACTTGGAAATGGAAGTCTTGCACAAGTTCATGGCACTCATATTTATCCAAGACAATGTTATTTTCTTAGAAATGGTTTAAAGAAATCAATACGCTTTCAGTCCTATTTTACTACTTTGGGGTAGGCCCTGTTTATGCACTGAGTCTTTTTCAGGGAGTCAGAGGCCTCCAAAGGTTAGGGGCTTCCAAGAAATCTGGGCTTTGTCCTCTGAAGAAGGCCTGCTCCCCTGTGGCCCATGGCTATGCTGTTTAGATCCCAGTTCATGAAGTTACCACAGCAGAGTGATAAAAGCAGACCCTTAGGGAGGATAAAAGGGCTTTACTGGTTTCTCTTTGATGCTTTTCAACTTTAGCCAAACATACTGGGTATCGGTAGAAAAAAACTGTTAAAGCACCAAGCCTTGGCAAACCCAAGAGTGGAATGTTACATAAACATCATTAATGTAGGAAACAAAAGACCCAGGTCTCGGCTCTAACTTGCTCCCACTTCCCCATGAAGCTTCAAGTAAATTGCTTTTCCTGTTTATCCTTCCATGGAGTGAGAAAAATATAACCTGACCTCTTTATGGGTTTCTGGAAGGGCAAGGAAAACAAATGGGGATGTCTTAATCATCTTCCCATTCACATCCCTGTTGCTCACTTCTGTCTTGTATCATTAAATATCTGTGAAATCATTAACGACCAAATACATGAATGAATAAGTCAATGAATGAATAAAAAAATTAGGTTAAACTATCTTAGAGGCAGGTTATGAAACCGTTTTATATGTGTTGTTTCCCAAATAGATTTTCAGTTTCAGTTTGGCAGAAAACAATTTTTTCTTATGCTTCCCTCAATGCCTTGCAGGTATTATAATAGGTGCTCAATAAATGGTCATTAGATGAACAATGTATTACTTAAAGCTGGATTCTCTATTCAATTTTTCATTACCCAAGGGGTTGATTTCATGCCTTTAAAAATCATCCAAAACTTTTTGTACCTCTTCTTCCTCTGTGGTCGTTGGTATTGTTCCTCCTTAATATGGTTAAAGGGCCAGAAAAGAAGCAATAATGAAGAGGTTAATTTTCCTACTTGGAGGTGGTGATTATAAAGGCTGGTTGAAAGAAGCATTTGAAAATAATTTTAAAAACCATTATTGTTATTCCATTTATTAATGTTCTTTCCCATTTAACATAGTTCAAAATTTTAAAAATTATTATAATCTTAGATTCTTCTTCTCTAAAGGCACACATTTTCACCTTTTCCTTCTTACTCCAAACTTCTATACCAAGACATACTCCCACAATGCTAGACATGGCAACTATGAGTACCATCCTATATTCCACTTTCTTTGGTACAAAACAAAATCAATAGCAAATTACGGTCACTTTTTAAAAGTCTAAACTAGGCCGTGCACGGTGGCTCACGCCTGTAATCCCAGCACTTTGGAAGGTCGAGGCAGGAGGATCACCTGAGGTCAGGAGTTTCAGAGCAGCCTGGCCAACATGGTGAAACCCCATCTCTACTAAAAACACAAAAATTAGCCAGGTGTGGTGGCGCACGCCTGTACTCCCAGCTACTCAAGAGGCTGAGGCAGGAGAATTGCTTGAACCCGGGAGGCAGAGGTTGCAGTGAGCCAAGACTGCACCACTGCACTCCAGCCCGGGCGACAGAGGGAGACTCTGTCTCAAAAAAAAAAAAAAAAAAAAAAAAGTCTAAACCAAATAATTGCTTGGATAAAGGATCTGATGACCAAACAATTTCCAGTTGCTCTGGGTGGTTGGGTCTCATGGATATAATCTTATCCGTAAGGTAGAAGGCGAACTCAACATTTAATATAGTGATCATTTGCAGGTTTGCACTGTTGACTGTCGTCCCGGCTTACCTTGGAACAGGTCTGAAATACTTCGGCATGGTAATCACAGCCTTGCTCCTCTGTCAGCTCCTTTAAATCATGCCCAGAAGAAAACACAGGCCCCTCAGCTGCAAATGTTTCCAATTGAGAAAAGAAAACAAAAAGATGTAAACACCCAGAGTTGGGCAGTTAGTTCCCTTCCTTGTCTATGAATAACCTCAGCAAACTTTCACTTGGAGAAAGTTAATGGCCTAATTTTGAGAAGAATAATTCCAGTTTGCTTAAAAAGTTCCAGCCAGAATTTTGTGATGAAAAATGCAAGGTGAGGCATTTTTTTGGTGCCTCTGTGTCCTAAAAGTCCTTGATGGAAAATGATAGAAATACACAATTACATAAGGAGAAGTTTTCAGTTACCAAGGCAAAGGTATTTTATACACAGGCTTTATTTGGGGACTTGCTCTGGCCTGAATGTATTGCGTCACACAAGCTCATCAAAATCCCCCATGCCGAAGGCAGTGTCCATGTCATTTCGTCTACAAGTAGTGGACAGCCATCATGGCTGAACTGGGAAGGTGAGGGTAGGAAGAGACCTCGGAAGCCTTCTGGTCTTCATTTTACAGATGAAGGATCACAGGATGTGGCTGCCATCACTGCTGTCATCAACAAGAAAATGTCATCCTACTGATGAGCTGATATCATTTTCTCCTACTTCCCTTTTGTTGCTGTTGTTGTTTGAGACTGAGTCTTCCTCTGTTGCCCAGGCTGGAGTGCAGTGGCAAGATCTCGGCTCACTGCAACCTCTGCCTCCTGGGTTCAAGCAATTCTTGTGCCTTAGCCTCCTGAGTAGCTGGGATTACAGGTGCCTGCCCCCACGCCCAGCTAGTTTTTGTATTTTTAGTAGAGATGGGGTTTTGCCACGTTGGCCAGACTGGTCCCAAACTCTTGGCCTCAAGTGATCTGCCTGCCTTTGGCCTTCCAAAGTGCTGGGATTACAGGCATGAGCCATCACACCTGGCTGTTGTAGTTATCTTGATTGATAGGCAATATTACTGTCTTTTTGTAAGTGAGGTAATTGTGTAGTTAAGAAGCCATAGTGAGACCCTGTCTCTGCAAAATAAAACCTTAAAAATTAGCCAGGCACAGTGGTGGCAGTGTTGCTTGAGGCTAGGAGTTCGAGACCAGCCTGGGCAACATAGCAAGACGCCATCTCCACAAAAAATAAGAAGTTAGCTTAGTGGCACACACCTATAGTCGCAGCTACTCAGGAGACTGAGGCGGGAGATCACTTGAGCCCAGAAGTTTGAGGCTGCAATGAGCCATAATCATGCCACTGCACTCCAGCCTGCGCAACAGGGCAAGACTATGTATCAAAAAAAAAAAAAAAAAGAAGTTAACTACCTTTGCTGTATCCAGGTAACATCCCACATGGCTGCTGGACTGTACTAGTTCTAATTTCTTTTCTCTTCACCATATAAAACAGTTGAACACTTTTGATTAACTATAGATAAGATGATAACATTCTGAGTTTCTGCCTCCAGAAACACTGATGCTTGATTTGCCAAACAAACATAGCATCACAAAGCATCATCATCATATTTTTTGGGCATGCTTTAAAATGCTAATATTACTATTATTTATACCAGTCCCATCATCACAAGAAAAAATAATTCTGTAAAAATTCCTTTTGGAGCAGGCAAACAAATTAGCAGAATATGGCATCTTTTCCAGCACCATTAAAGGCACTGCAGATATCAGTTTGAAAGCTTGGTAAGAAAAGAAAAGTCAGACCAATCAAATGCCCCAAAGGATTAGTGGTTAAACCCATTTTATAAGGTCCATGAATAAATCAATTCTCTGATTTTGAGGCGAAGACCAGTATAGCCAAATAAAGAAATGTTTTAGTATCTAACAAAAAGGAAAAGACATATTTTCACTGAACAGTCACCTTTGTTATAAATTCTGCAGTTAACAGTGTTAGGACCAAATCACCAACTACACAGGTGTTTTCCATAATTAATGTTCTTGTAAAGGAGCTTCAAAACAATTCTCCAGTTAAATGAAGGGATGCCCCAGTTAACTAAAGACTCAGAAAGCTCTTCTGGGCGCTGCAGAATACTAAGGACAGGTATCAGATACATACCCGAGATGATAATGACTTTCAGATCGTTGCTGTCAGCGTCATGAAGAATGTCACTTTGGAGAGACTTCAGCATTGCAAGTGACAATGCATTCCTCTTCCTGGGATTGCTCAAGACGATGTTCCTGTGAAGAACATTTTACAATCATAGGGTCATGCACCAGTCAAAACAAGTGAGGACCCCTGCGATTCCTGTCTAATTTAGGAGCTATTTTTAAAAGACAAGAAAGGAGAACTGCTAGGGCTTAGTGCCAATTCAGAGGGTCTGTCAACTCTCTGGAGTTACAGCCAAGTCAAAACAAGAAAAAGGCGACCTGAAATGCAAGCTGGGTTTCCTCCCTCTTCCCTTGATTTGTTTCTCTTTTTCTGCATGTTTGCTGTCAGAAACATGACTGCCACCTCCACAGAGAGGGCAACGCACAGCGGTTCCAAAATCAACACCACCCAGAGAGGCTGCAAGCTTAGCATGACAGCAGCAGGCACTGGAGAAATCTGACAAACAGTGGCTACCTTCCACTGCTTTCTTTCCATTGTTCCTTAGAAAAAAGTTAGAAAAGGAGCCCAGAATGAAAATAACTCCCCAGATCTCGGCTCACTGCAACCTCCACCTCGCGGGTTCAAGCGATTCTCCTGCTTCAGCCTCCTGAGTAGCTGGGACTACAGGCACCTGCCACCACACTTGGCTAATTTCATATTTTTAGTAGAGACGGGGTTTCACCATGTTGGCTAGGCTGGTCTTGAACTCCTGACCTCAGGTGATCCGCTTGCCTTAGCCTCCCAAAGTGTTGGGATTATAGGCATGAGCCACCGTGCCCGACCCAATTTTTTATATTTAAAATTTTTGTGGGTACATATAGTAGGTGTATATATATTTATGGGGTTCATGGGATGTTTTGATACAGGCAAGCAATGTGCAATAATCACATCATGGAAGATGGGGTATCCCTCCCTTCAAGCATTTATCCTTTGTGGATAACAAAGTATAAATCAACAAATCCAATGATACTCTTTTAGTTAGTTTCAAATGTACAATTAAATTATTATTGACTATAGTCACCCTGTGTGCTATAGAATTCTCAGCCTTATTCATTCATTCTATTTTTCTGTACCTAGTCCATCTATTTTTTTTTCTTTTTGAGATGGAGTTTCACTCTTGTCGCCCAGGCTGGAGTGCATTGGCGTGATCTCAGCTCACTGCAACCTCTGCCTCCCGGGTTCAAGTGATTCTCTTGCCTCAGGCTCCCAAGTAGCTAGGATTGCAGGTGTGTATCACCACACCCAGCTAATTTTTGTATTTTTAGTAGAGCTGAGGTTTCACCATGTTGGCCAGGCTGGTCTCAAATTCTTTTTTTTTTTTTTTTTTTTTTTTTTGAGACAGAGTCTCGCTCTGTCACCCAGGCTGGAGTGCAGTGGCGCGATCTGGGCTCACTGCAAGCTCTGCCTCCCGGGTTCAAGGGATTCTCCTGCCTCCGAGTAGCTGGGACTATAGGCGCCCGCCACCACGCCCGGCTATTTTTTTTGTATTTTTAGTAGAGACGGGGTTTCACCGTGGTCTCGATCTCCTGACTCGTGATCCACCCGCCTCGGCCTCCCAAAGTGCTGGGATTACAGAGGTGAGCTACTGCGCCTAGGCCCATCTTTTCTTATAGTGGCATCCTGTAAGTTTACAAAACAATTCATGCTGTCTGCAAATGGGATGATACATGAAGGAAAAAAGTACAAGCCACACAGCAAGAGGGCTCTTCTGGACATATCCTCTCACAAAAAGCTGGCGTCCAAAGGTCCTGCTGGCTCTTTTGAGGCATCCCACATGCTGAATAAAATAACCTGTATTGTCATCTTGCTGCTTATACACAGAAATGTCTTATTTTTGGCTGTTACAAGAAATGGGCAAAGAACCAAACACCAGATTGTTATTATATATTTTATATGTTTCCTATCAGTTTTCACCTACAGGTTTCCTACCTTCCTCAATCGTTTTTGAATCTGATATTCCTTCCGCGGTACAGCCAACTTGGATCCTCCATAAATAGTATTCTGTGTCATGGTTTTCTGGAAAACAAGTTTGATGACTGAATTGATTTCAATAAGAATAACCACTTTCTTTGGAATACCATTTCAAGGTTGCTGCAGTCTTCAGGTGGCTGTGCTGTTCATCTTGTTGTTTCTTATAAACATTGTTCTCTCCTAAGTACAAAAATTTCTTGTGCTGATTTGCTGATAGACTTCAAAACTTGTATTTGGTGGGGGGGTGGGAGAACTGCTTATAAACCTCTCCATCAAATAATGAGGGCGCTTCTTGTAGCAAATATAAAAAGCTGCCATCCCATCGGTGACATGCTTAATCTAAATGCTAAGGTCTCAGGCAAAACTGTATAAAAAGATTCCAGCCCCTGAGGCCATCGTGCGCTGCAGAATCTGTTCATGTGTCTTGTTAGCTGCTTGGCTCCCACACTGTGAGTGTTCTAAACTGCAGAGTCCACTCTCCAACCCAGAGGAACCAGGCTCAGCTCCTCCCGCCCCACCCAAGCTCTTCTCACCAACCATCTCCTAATTGCCAGATCCAAATCCACTGGCCATCTCTATCACTGCCTCCTTCTATAGACAGATTTCTTCTCTCCTGGTTGTTTTGTACTTCTCTGGCCGGTCCTTCTTGACTTCTTTCGTGGGCTACTAGCCCTCTGTTAACCCCTGAATGCCAGCCATCCTGAATTCTGTCCTCCACACTCTTCCCAGGCAACTTCACCGATGACCTTGATGTCAACAGCCGCCTCTGAGCTGAGCTCCAGGTGCACGCGTTCATCCCGATGTCTACTGGCCTTCTCCATCTAGGTATCTTTGGGCATCCCCCCATTCTCAAACCTGCCCCTCTCCTCTCTTTCTTATCTGAGCAGTGCCACTCAGTTGCCTGAATGAGAGAAAAAGTCATTCTAGTTTTCTATCCCTTCCTGATTCAACTGGCATCAAAGCCTGTTAATAATACCTCCTAAAAAAATCTCATCACTGAACCCTCCCAGTGGCCATCTTGGTTCAAAACATGCGATGCCTTGCACCGAGAGCTTCACCAATATCTCCTATCTGAAGAGAAACCTCTTTAAGAATGAGGTCACCACCAGAGCATGTGATAAGTGTCAAGGTAAGAGATGGTCCCTATAAATGCCCCCACGAGCTGTCTGAAGATCATTATCGTAAACCACGAGAAGGTCCCTGAAGTGAGGGACTGTCATGTTCTCACACAGAGAAGACATTCAGTATCTGTTAACCTAATGACAAAAAATAGCATTTCTATTTTTTCACAGCCAATTCCACCGAATGCAGTGGAATGACATCACATCCAGTTTTTTCGCCGTCTTTTTTCAAACCAAGTGGTGAGTAGAAACAGAGTAGGAACTTTGGAGCAGAGGGAGCTCTCTGAACCCTGGCGAGACCTAGTGGCCGTGTGGCCCTGAACAGGCTGTCACCTCTCTGAACTTGCTTCCTCACTGTAAAGTGGGCATAAAATTATCCACCTTGCAGGCCATTGTTAATTAGGCATCATGGATGCAGGGAGCCCAGCACAGAGCTGGCCCTGGGTCCATGACAGCAGTGCTGCTGGGAGGAAGAGCATGAAAAAGGGACAGTTGAAGAGTGGCAGGTCGCTCAAGTTCTTGTTCAAGTTCACCTGCTTAGTGCCCAACATAATGCTGCTTTAATGCTTGGTTAAGAAATTTCCTTTCCTACTAAACAAACCCTAGCATTCACGTAAGAGTGTTTCAGTCACCACCTTTGCTGATTCATATTTAATTCTAGAGAACTCGACCGGCCTCCTTTTTGTCATCTGGCGGCCAAGCCCAGAAGTCAGGCTTCCAACCAGATGTGCACAGATTTACAGAAGCGGAAACTTAGCAATGGGCAAGAAAGGCCCTGGCCTGGGCCCTGCTCTGGCCTGTGCTCCTGTAGTTGATGAGCAAGGGGTCCACAGGGGAGGGAACCATCCCCTTTCCAAACCCTGGGGCCATTACTGAGACCCTGGAATTCCCTGCCCCTGCTGTGGGCACCCCAAGCCCAAAGATGGCCAAGAGCAGCTGTCTGTAGGGCATGAGGGGACACACGATCCGGGCATGCTGGAAGGGTGTCTGCAGATCTGTGCACCCAGCCCCTTGCAGAGCAGCAGAAAGGACGGGTGCAAAGGTGGGAAAGGATGAGACGAGGGTGAGGAGAAAAGGAAAACGCTGAAGCCAGGGGCTGGCTCTCCACCCCTGCGGGGAACCACCTGGTCATCTGAGGATTATCAGTTCACACGCGGCCTTCTAGGTCTTCTTCGGAAGGTAAACATCTCAGGGTAGGAGAAGACGACATTTTATTTAATAGCTTGATTTAGAACTGAAACATGCTGAAACACGGTACGCAGGCCTCCCTTTGCACCCTTGCCCCGGCCAGGCAAGCACCCGGCTCAGGCCTGGAGGGGGCAGGGCCCTCCACCTTCGTGACTCCATCGCCCAGATTCCAGTTGGCGCACAAGCACATTTTTAAGAGTTTTTGGGCCTGTAGCCACAAGGGCAGCGCTCAGGACGCTGTGTACTTCGTCCTATTTACTGTCCCGCCCCCCAGCCCCGCGCCTCTGGGTGAGGGCCAAGCAGCAGCTCGGCCAGGCCCACACTACCCCGGAGCCGGGTCTGGGGCCCAGAGCCCTCCTCTCCAGGCCTCTCCGCAGGCCCAGCGGCTGGAGGCCCAGTGACGCCGCAGGCTGCCCTGAGGGCTTTGGAGCCGCGGGCAGTCCCACCGACGGCCCTACAATCCCCCCGCGCGTCTCGCTGCCAGGCCCGGGTCCGGGACATGGGGAGTTCCCTCCCCAGGGGCGTAAACGGGGCTCCGGCTCCCCGGGTGCTCGCGGGGTCAATGGCGGCGCCCTGACCCCGACTCGGCCCCAACGCGAGGAGCCCGCGCGGCCCGGGGCTGACCTTATGCCGTCCAGCTGCCGCGCGCTGGTGGGCCGCGGCTCCGACTCCCGCCGCTCCGCCCCGGTCGGGTCCCGGCTGCAGAAGCGGGCGGGGAGCTGGGCCCAGGGGCCGCGCCGGAGACACATGGGCCCCCTTGCCCCGAAGGCCCGCAAGACGGCGACGGCGGCCATAGCATCCGGGATGGCCAGACGCCGCAGTATCGCGCTGCCTGGCCGGCCGCAGGTGCTGGGCGCTCCGAGGGCGCCGCTGTGAGCAGGGCCGAGACGGAACTCAATGGAACTCGACGGTGGCCGAGACCCGGGTGGAACCGCCTGACAGGCCCAGGCTTCGCCGGGACGCCCCAGGCCAGGCCCAGTCCCCGGCACGCCCCGCCCTGACACGCCCTGCCCGGCACGCCCCGCCCCCACTAGGCCCTCCCACTGGCTCGCCGCGCCCCGCATGGTGAAAGGCGCGCATTGAAAACCCGCAGGCCGGCTCCAGGGTTGTTTGACAACCCCTGTGGGGGTTTAAGCCTGTGGGAAAGTTTAAGCGAGGGGAGGAGTTGGATGATTTCTTTTCGCACCAACACCAGGAATGTGGAGTTTGCCTGCATTAGGAAAACGAGCATCAGGGGTGAGTGGCGCTGCGCTGTTAGCAACCGCTCCCCTACCTGCTTGGGAAACGCCCCGAGCTTGGAGGGCGAGCACATGGGGGGCCTGGCTGCGCGGGCGTTGACTTTTTAATGCTTTGTGTCCTCTCATCCAGACGCTGGGGGTGCACACTTTAAGTTTATGCCTACAGGTATCTGGAAATGGAACGTGAGTTCATAAACAAAATAAAGTTAAATTTCTAGAACACCTGAGCTTGACCTCGCAGTCATGCCAAGTGCCACCGACGAGGCCGAGCACGGGGGAGCAGGGGGGTCGCAGAGCCTGATAAAAGTGACCGTCCCCAGGGCTTAGGGTCACTGCTGGTCTCTTACTAAGATGACTTTCGCTGGCTGGGAGGAGATGAGGAGGCCCCACTCCACAGTGGAGCTGGCGCAAGAGGGAACTGATACACGGGGTTTCGGGAAGACGAAGGAGCTACGTACGAGAGCACTCCAAGCCTGGACTGCGTAGATGAAAATGGAAAGGCGGCCGGGCGTGGTGGCTCACGCCTGTAATCCCAACACTTTGGGCGGTCGAGGCAGGTGGATCACCTGAGGTCAGGAGTTCGAGAACAGCTTGACCAACATGGTGAAACCCCGTCTCTACTGAAAATATAAAAAATTAGCTGGGCGTGGTGGCGCGCGCCTGTAGTCCGAGCTACTCGAGAGGCTGAGACACGAGAATCGCTTGAACCCGGGAGGCGGAGGTTGCAGTGAGCCAAGATTGTGCCACTGCACTCCAGCCTGGGTGACAGAGCGAGACTCTGTCTCAAAAGAAAATGGAAAGGCTCAGAGGCCACTTCCACCTGCTTCTACATTAGATGTAATAATAACAGGTAGCTCTTTGTGGTGCCCCACTCTGCCAGTTCCTGTATCCATGTGGTCTCTTTCAACGTTCGGGGTCGTCCAGGCAGGTATTATCCCAGTTCCCACCAATTTCACCAGCCGTGTTGGCACCAGGCCCAGTAGTTACAGAGTCAGATGAAGGATGGCGCTGTGGATGGAGGGTCCCCTCTCATCTGAAGTCCTAGGCCTGCGTTCCCATTCCTTTCATGTCTGGCTCCTCCCTGGCTTTCTTTCAGAGCCTGCAGCCCCAGTTTGAGCGTGGTGAGCAAAGAGGGACATGCAGGTGGACGGCCACCGCGTTACCCAGGCAGAAGTTGATAGAACTTACTGAATCTTGAGTCCTTCCTCAAGCAGTGCAGGACTTTTTTCAAATTCAGGCTGCTTCTCCTGGCCTCCTCTGCTTCTTTTGCAGGGGTTGCCTTTCTTTCTTCTCTCTTGTTCCGTGCCTTTCTACTCTATTTTCCACGCAGGCCTCTCCCTGACACAATTTGATTTCCAGGTGGCTAGCAGGCTTCTCCCTGGCTTTGATTTCTGCACTTCTTTCCTGTGCCACATGTCTCTGCTGCACAGATGTGCCTTTGCTACCTTTTCACATTTCCTTTAAAGACCTGCAGATGCCTGATGGAACATTGCAGAAATAATGCAGGATGAAAACACGGTTCCCAGGAGGCCGGTGTCTCAGGCTTGATGTGGGAATGAATGAAGGAAGACTTAGACCACCTCAGGGCTCAGGGAAAGAAATGTGAAGTACAGATTTTCAGCTTCTTATGGAGTGGTTTTTGAATTTATTTTTTATTTATTATTTTTATTTATTATTATTTTTTAATTTCAGGCCTTTCTAAGGTAGACATGTAATGACATGGTTCAGAGGTGCAATGGGGAAGATGGAGGGGCTTACTTTCAGTGAGAGCCCTTGGGTGTGTAACATGATCAAATTCCAGTTTCCCACCCTCATCCTCCACTCCAAATCTGTCCCCCACAGCCCCACAAAGCCAAAGGAGGATCAAACACCCATAAACCAGAAAGGTTTCAGATTTTCATTAGTCCACACAGCTGCAGATGCTTGGCTATGTCCTGGTTTTATTATTCTGTATTTTATTAATAATCCACCAGTCATTACCCACGTGCCTCTTGCAAACTTAAATGTCTTCACAAGGACCTAGACCTTGAATTGGGTGAAAATTAGTTTAGAAGGTAAATGGAGGTGTGGGGATGAAATGAGCTTCCTTTGCTCCCCACTTGGCATGGATTTTTGAGTTTGCTCATATGCCTTAAACAAAACAGACTCGGCTGGGTGTGGTGGCTCACGCCTCTAATCCCAGCACTTTGGGAGGCTGAGGTGGGTGGATCACCTGAGGTCAGGAGTTCGAGACCAGCCTGGCCAACATGGTGAAACCCCACCTCTACTAAAAATACAAAAATTAGCTGGGTGTGGGGGCTCGTGCCTGTAATCTCAGCTACTTGGAAGGCTGAGTCAGGAGAATTGCTTGAACCTGGGAGGCAGAGGGTGCAGTGAGCCGAGATTGTGCCACTGCACTCCAGCCTAGGTGACAGTGCAAGACTCTGTCTCAAAAAAAAAAAAAAAAAAAAAATCAAAACAGACTCAGTAACTTCAGGTAAGGTCTGGAAGAGCTGTGTAAACTGATGAAGAGGTATGTGTTTCATGGATCCTGGTTACAGATAACACTTTAAATTAGCTTGAAAAGTTAAAGGATCGTGATAGTGCCAGTGATAGAGATCATCTGGGTGAGGGCAAGAAGTCGTTTGGGAGAGGAATGTTTAATGTTGGATTCATTAACTACTGTTAAAGAAGGAGAGCTGTGGGGCAGCTGCAGAACCCAGCTGCTAATCACCATTCATGGTCCCTCAATGAGGACGGAGCAGGAGACCAAGGATCAAGCCAAGTCCCAAAGCCACAGCAGGGGCTGGTACCCACTCACCCCTATCTTCTACACCTCCTGCATCTGCATCTGATATGGTTCAGTTCTATGTCTCCACTCAAATCGCATCTTGAATTGTAGCTCCCATAATTCCCATGTGTTGTGGGAGGGACTCAGTGGGAGATAATTGAATCATGGGGGCAGTTCCCTCATACTGTTCTCATGGTAGTGAGTAAGTCTCGCAAGATCTGATGGTTTTATAAGGGGAAATCCCTTTCGCTTGGTTCTCATTCTCTCTTGTCTGCCACCATGTAAGATGTGCCTTTTGCCTTCTGCCATGATTGTGAGGCCTCCCCAGCCACGTGGAACTGTGAGTTCATTAAACCTCTTTTTATTTATAAATTACCCATTCTTGGGTATGTCTTCATTAGCAGCATGAAAACGGACTAATACAGCATCTTAGCTACATGTCCCACATCTCACAATAATTTTAATCCTGCAACACAAAGAGAAGGTTCAGTTACATTTTGATAATTCAAGAAGAGGCCATGCATGATGGCTCACACCTGTAATCCCAGTGCTTCAGGAGTGTCAGGTGGGAGGCTCACTTGAGGCCAGGAGTTTGAGACCAGCCTGGGCAACACAGCAAGACCCCAACTCTACAAAATACAAAAAAGAAATGAGCTGGGCATGGTGGCCTGTGCCTGTAATACCAGCTACTTGGGAGGCTGTGTGAGGAGGATTGATTGAGCCCAGGAGGTTACAGTGAGCTGTGACTGTGCCACTGCACTCCAGCCTGGGTGACAGAGCAAGACCCTGTCTCTAAAAAATAAGAATTCAAGAAGAAAGGAAAAGTAGTTGCCATTCTGACATTGATCAGGTTAACCTTCAGTCAAATGAAACATTCTACCATAAAGAGTAATACTTGCTTGAACATTCCAGATAGCCTCTGCAGAAGAGTTCCTGTAGTGGTGGTGGGGTGGGGAGATGGGAGGGGATTTTGCCTGTCTGGAAGGAGGGGAATGACTTCACACTTGGTCAGTGAGAGAAGGGGATGGGACAGATTCAGCTCTTGGTAATTGCTATATTACTAGGTTGATGACCTTAGCATGTTACTTCTGAGCCTGTTTCCTTGTCTTTCAAATGAGAAGAATAATACTATCATTCATTTCAAAGAATATTTGTTGAGCCCATTATGTGCCAGGTACAGATCTAGGCACTGGGGTTATCGCAGGGAACAAAAGCAAGTCCTTGCTCTCAGAAGGCTTGAGTTCTAGTGCAGGGAAGCAGAAAATAAACAGAGTGGTTGATGTGTCAGATGGTGAGGGATGCTCTGAAGAACCTTGGAGCAGGTCAGGGGCAGAGGGAGGGGGGATGCGAACCTATTGCAAGGTGGGGGAGTTGGGGAAGTGTTGATAAATTGGTGTCTGAGCAGAGACCAGAGGAAGCGAGGGAGTGAGTCACACAAGTATCTAGGGCCAGAGCCGCCCAAGCAGCAGGGACAAGCGCAGATGCTGAGAAGCAGGAGGACCCAGTAAGGTCAGGGAACAGTGAGAGGTCAGGGTGAGTGAGCAGAGGGAGGGAGGATGGGTGCTTGGCCTGTTCAGTCTGAGAGAGGGAACCACAGGAAGTTTTAGCACGGGTGGGACATGACCCAACTTATGTGTTCAAATTATTCTCCTGAATGCCATGTTAAAAATAAACTGTAGGTGGCAAAGAGCTGAAACCAAGAGACGAGCTGCACGGAAGTGGCGCTCATCCATGTGACAGTCGATGGTCTTGGACAGAGTGGCATTGGTGAGGTGCACATGAGCAGTCGATTCTAGATATACTTGAAGGTGGAGTGGACAGGATTTGTAGATGGATTGGGTCTAGAGTGGAAGGAAAGGAGTCAAGGATAGGCTCTAAGTATTTTGGCCTGAGCTACTTATTTTTGCCACAGGATCTTTGGGGTGTTGCTTTGCCATGCAGAAACCTCTGTGGCCAGTAGCACCTTTGTCTGACTTTTTCTCAGGCCTGCTGGGCTCTTTCTGCCTACTCAGCCTGGCAGGCTGCACTCAGCTCATGCTACTGGCCTGGATCCCACACCTGCCAAGGGCAATCCAGGTGTGAAGCAGCAAGGGGTGCATGAATGAGCAAGCACAGGGTCCAGCCATTATGCACAGCCAAGCACATTGGCTAATGCAGTGCGGTGGGCAGCTCCAGGCACCAGCACATGTGCCAGCTCCCTGTGAAGCTGTGGCTGGACCAGGCGTACCACAGGTGGCTTCCACTGTGAGCACCGGGAAACATGGTGGCATCTGGAAGCTTGGAGACACCAGGAACTGCAGAGCCCCAAAGAGGATATCACAGCCCTGGCCTGGGGAGCTCCTAGGTCTGAGCTTCCTGAAGGGCTGCAGATGGTCTCTCCTTTCTTCTCTCCTTCTTGTTGCCTGCAATATGGTGAATGGGTTAGGGAGGCGGCAGGGGTGTGTGTTTCAGCCTTGTTTGTGTTACAGCTCTTTCAGTCCTACCATTTGGTGGGTCCTGGGTTCTTGTCCCGCATCCAGGAAGAATGAGGTACATGGACAACTAGAGGATGAACAAGGCAAAGAGGTGCTTTATTGAGCGTCAGTATAGCTCTCAGGAGACTCGAAGTGGGAAGCTCCTTTCCGCAGACAGATTGACCTGTTGTCTGTGAAGCCCTCAGCGGAGAGGAGACCTGGAGTGTGTAGCTCCTATCTGCAGGCAGATTGTCCTGTCATCTGCTGGGGCCTGGCTGAGTCTGGGGTTTTTATGGACTTCAGAGGGGAAGAAGTGTGTGCCGAGTGGTGCATGGGCAGCCATGGGCGGGCCCAGGAAAAGCACCATAAGTTCTTGCTCCCATCCACAGAACTGATAGCCTAGGCCCCAGGCTTCTGGCCGTCCCTGGCTTGAAAGTGGGGTTTCCCCAGGGACCCACTCCTTTCCACCCAGGAACCTACCTGTCTCCTGCTGCCATCAACCTGCCATCCATGACATCCACAGCACCCAGACTGTTTGTGCCAAGGAGTGCCTGCCAGCCCGCACTGAGCTGCCTTCAGCTCTCCTTAGCCTCCTTCCCATACCCTGTCAGTGCTCAAAGTCTGGAGGAGGCTGAGGTGGCAGAAGGCTGGCATGTCAGCACTGCCCTGAGCATGCACACACCCGGCCAGGTCATGACACTGCCTGGGCTCGGTCTCAACTTTGCTCCAAAACTGAAGTGGGCATCAGGAGCAGGGAAAAGCCAGGTGGCAGCAGCAGACACATTTGAGCCTGCAGGGGCAGGGGGGCTTCCCAGGCTTCTGAAAGCACAGGGATGCCTGGGTCCACAGCTGTGGCTGGGCAGACGCAGCTGTGCCCAGGAGGCAGCTTGGAAGGGGGCATGGCTCGTGCCTGTTCCCAGCTGCTGCTGGGTCTGTGGAGCATGCAGCCCCAGCTGTGTCTCCCCTGCTGTAGCCAGCATCTTAGCAGCAGCTGCTCCAGGTGGGCCACTGCTGCCATCATTTTTACGTCAAGAGTTACGATTATTATATGATGTGTAAAGTGAGATAGAATCGTGTTGGCGAGCCAAGCTCAGATCCTGGCCTCACCACTTACTTGCTGTGTGACCTTGAGCATTTTACCTAACCTCTCTGTCTCAGTTCCTTTGCCTGTAAGATGGTGATAGTAACACCACCTACCTCATGAGTGAGTTGATAAGTGTAAGTAGCTTAGAACTGTGCCAGGGTGAGCTCGATAGAAATGTTTGCTATTGTAACCTAACCCAGGTTGGTCTGCTTGCTGCTCAAAAGCCAGACTCGAGAGACAAGGGTTGGTGGAGGGAAAGGCAGGTTTATTCAGAGAGCCAGCAAAATTAAGAAGATGGTGGACTAGCATCCTAAAGTGCCATCTTAAGTCAGCGCAAATTTTAGGCTCTTTTTATGTTAAGGGTGGAGGGAAGAGGAAGGGGTTGGTACCAAGGTATGACTGACAACCACAGATATCTGGGTACAAGCAAGGGTCCCAGGAGGTTGGGAACTTCCTTGTCCTTGGTCAGGTCACAATGCTCCTATAAATTTTTAATAAAACATAGTTAGTTGTTTATAACCTTTCCCTTTAATTTCAGAGTTAATTTCGAAAACAACACGATTACTGTTTTTGCATATTATCTCAGTGCTTCAAAATCATCCTAGACTACGTGCAGGAATGGGTGAAGGCCCCTTAAACAAAATGGAGTTAGTTATGTTAGCTCTTTTGCTGTTTCACTGTTATGCTATTGTTATATTAAATGTTACATAATGTATGCATGTACATTGATATAGTTTGGATATTCGTCCCCGCCCAAATCTCATGTTGAAATGTAATACCCAATGTGGGAGGTAGGACCATGGGTGTGGGTCCCTCATGAATGGCTTGGGCCATCCCCTTGGTGATGTGTGAGCTCTCACTGTGAGTTCACACAAGATTGGGTTGTTTAAAAGTATGTGGCACCTCCTCCCCGAGTCTCTCTCTCTTGCTTCTGCTTCACAAGGTGACATGCCTACTCTCCCTTTAGCTTCTGCCATGACTGGAAGCTTCCTGAGGCCTCCCTAGAAGCTGAGCAGATGCCAGCACCATGCTTCCTGTACAGCCTGCAGAACTGTGAGCCAATTAAACCTCTTTTCTTGATAAATTACCCTACCTCGGGTATTTCTTTATTGTAGTGCAAGAACAGCCTAGCACATACTTGGATATATAATATGAGCTGGCACATCAAAGAAACTGAGCAAATGTTTAGCTGTTATTATGATGATTGTATAACATAATTTAATACAATGTCAAAATAGGTGGAAGTTAATCTCCATATGCATTTCTGTGTGTCTTAGTTGGAGCTTCCTTGGGCTCTGGGTGACTTTATGTTGCATTTCCCCTCCTCAATCTCCTCCCCACCCCCAGTGATACCCTCAGTCCTTCCTCTGCAGCCCCACCCCAGCAGGGACATGAGAGGACATTTCCATTCCCCAAGTGAAATGCAGCTTGATCGGGGTTGGAGAATCGCAGTCTAATGAACTCCTGCGTCTGGACCGAGTTCTTGCTCTGGATCTCTCTGTCTGAGTCATGTCTTTACTCCCCAAAGTTGAGAGGTCCCAGTGCAAACCCACCCTCTGCCCTCACCTGGTCACACTTGGATCGTGTGGCCAGCTGAAACCATGCAAGCTCAAAGCTTTTGTGTCCCTTTGAGTGCCTTTCTGACTTGTGCCTTCCCCCTCAACAGGGGCCTCACCACCCTAGGAGTTGGCTGGGGTGTTTTCCAAACAACATGCTGGTCCTCCTTCCCTCTCGTGTCTCGCTCGTGTATCCCACTAAAACAATTGCCGTGGCCTCCTAATTTGGCCTGTCTGCCTCCAGCCTCTCTCCTCTAAGCCATGTCGTGACCACATTCACCTTCTGGGAGCATTTCTCTCCACCCCATTGATGCCTGCCTTGCTGCAGCCACCACAGTCTCACCTGGCAGCTGCAGAAGCCTCCTAATGGATGTCCCAGAGCTGGCCATGTCCCCTCCAGGGCATCCTCCATGCTGTGCCCAGAGTGTTGTTTCTAAATTGCAGATGGGATCAAGTTGTTCCCTAGCCCCCTATAGCACTGAACACCCAGGCTCCTTGCCATGCACGTGACAGGGGCCTGTTTGTCTCTGAGCACCCCTGCCACCCTCTTCCTTGCTCCTACCCTCCTCTCACACCAGCCTTCTTCTAGTCCTTTTTTTTTGGCTTTATTAAGATATAATTGACAAACAAAAATGGCACAGATTCAAGGAATACAGTGTGCTTTTTTTTTTTTTTTTTTTAGGCAGGGTCTCACTCTGCCACCCAGGCTGGAGTGCAGGGGTTGCAGTCTCAGCTCACTGCTACTTCTACCTCCTGGGCTCAAACAATCCTCCCACCTCAGCCTCCAAAGTAGCTGGGACCACAGGCATGTGCCACCACACCCGGCTAATTTTTGTGTTTTTTGTAGAGATGGGGTCTTGCTATGTTGCCCAGGCTGGTCTCAAACTCCTGGCCTCAAGCAATCGACCCACTGTGGCCTCCCAAAATGCTGGGATTATAGGTATGAACCTCTGCACCCAGCCGCAGTGTGACATTTTAATAAATGTATAACCACAATCAGGCTAATTAACATACCCATCACCTCGTACAGTTGCTATGTTTTGTGTGTTATGTGAACACTTAAGATCTCTTCTCTTAGCAAATTTCAAGCATACCATTCAGTGTTATTCACTATGGTCACTGGGCTGTCTGTTAGGTCTTCAGAACTTATTCATCCTGCATAACTGGGACTTTGTACCGTTTGACTAACGTCTCCCAATCTCTCGTTCCTGGCTCCTGGCAACAATTTCCAGTCTCCTGAGCCCTGCAAACTCTTTCCTTCTTCAGGGCCTTCACACAAGCATGGAAGGTTCATCTCCCAAGACTTTGCTCCACATCACTCATGGACCTTTCAGGTCTCAGTTCCAGTGTCATTTTCTTGGAGAGGACTTCTCTAACTCCCAGTCTCAATTAAGTTCCCAGCCCCTCATTATTCTCTAATAGTATTCTGCTTTTTTAAATTCCTCTGCCTAATTATCATTTTAAATCAGGTGTTATTATTATTTTTTTTTTTGAGATGGAGTTTCACTCTTGTTGCCCAGGCTGGAGTGCAGTGGCTCAATCTCGGCTCACTGCAACCTCTGCCTCCCGGGTTCAAGCCATTCTGCTGCCTCAGCCTCCCGAGTAGCTGGAACTACAGGCGCCTGCCACCATGCCTGGCTAATTTTTTGTATTTTTAGTAGAGACGGGGTTTCACCATGTTGGCCAGGTTGGTCTCGAACTCCTGACCTCAGGCAATCCACCCATCTCGACCTCCCAAAGTGCTGGGATTACAGGCGTGAGCTACCACGCCTGGCCAGGTATTGCTTTGTAAGTGTGCATGTTTCTTTATCGTCTCTCTCCTGACTCTGCTGGAAGTTCTGTGGCAGCAGGACCCATGTGTGTTTTTCTCACCACTGTGTACCCAACATCTTGCACCTGGCACAGATAGCCACACTCCTATGTGTTGAATGACACTGTTGAATACATAAAAGAATATGTGAGCTCACTTCTCTGCTCAAACACCCTCTCTGGCTTCTGCTACGTCACCCAGAGAAGCAGTTTGTTTAGTTTGATACACAAGGCCCCGACCTTTCTTTCAAATCCAAATTCACATTATCACCCTTCGCAACTCCATGCTTCAGAAACACAAACCTCCTTATATTTTATCTGTAGGTCCTGCACTTTTCTGCCTTGATTACATGATTTTACTGCTGCTTAAACTATTTCATGAGTGAATGAACGGCCCTAAATCAGGCCCAGTCTTCAGCCCACATCGAATGCCACATCCAGGGAGCCTCTTCAGATGCTCTCACTGCTGGGATTAATTCTGCCTTCTTCCCCCGTTCCTAACATGTTCGCTGTGGCAAGGAAAGGCATTTGTTGCTTTCTGCCGTCTTTAAGTTTCTTTCTGCACGTCTCTTCTTCCCTGTTAAACCACAAGTTTCTTGAGGGCAGGATCAATGCCCTAGTTACTTTTGTGTCTACCACCGCGGCGCTTCAGATGCATCAGGTGCTCTTTGTAAGTAGACAAAAATTGCTTATGCAGTGTGGATTCAAAACGATGGTGATGTTTCAAAGACCTGAAATAGTAGTTCCCTCTAGAGACACACGGGGGTGGCCTAAACAAGCAAAGCTGCGTTGGACTCTACCCGTTTGGATTCATGTCTAAGCTGTTTTGAAGATGATGGGGCCTCTTTGAATTCTGTCTCACTGGTCATATTGACCAGCTGTGGATGACACAGGAAAGAAATGTAAAGGATGATTTAATGGGCCACATAAGAGAGTAAGTACATCAAATGTAGAGACAGCCTCTGTTCAGAGAGAAAAGGCAACACATGCTTTCTCTGAGTGAAGGCCCTGCGACCACAGATGTGAATGTGATACTGCAATCCTAGGGGAGGAAGGGCTGGGGGTTGCAGGGGGTGCCTTTCCAGCTTCCCCCCAGCACCCCCTACCCCGCCCAGCCGTTCACGGAGAAATTGCCATTTAGATGAGAAAATGCTGAAATGTATGTTGGGAACAGGCAATAGGATTTCAATTCCCCCATCAGATCCTCTGATTTTTCTTTTTCTTAAAGTACATGTGGTATTTTGAAGACCTGTCTTACGTGTAACAAAAACTCCTACTGGCTGGGTGCAGTGGCTCACGCCTGTAATCCCAGCACTTTGGGAGGCCCAGGCAGGTGGATCATGAGGTCAGGAGATGGAGACCATCCTGGCTAACAGTGTGAAACCCTGTCTCTACTAAGAATACAAAAATTAGCCAGGTGTGGTGGCGGGTGCCTGTAGTCCCAGCTACTTGGGAGGCTGATGCAGGAGAATGGCGTGAACCCGGGAGGCAGAGCTTGCAGTGAGCTGAGATCGTGCCGCAGCACTCCAGCCCGGGTGGCACAGCGAGACTGTGTCTCAAAAAAAAAAAAAGAACAACCAAAAACAAAAAAACCCAAAACTCTTACCATTCTCTTTCAATCGCAGGTGTTGGTGGCAGATCTCTTTCATTAGTTTGCTTGAATTAGAGTTTCATTTCTATTTTTGAATGTAATCTTTCTTTCTTTCTTTTTTGTTTGTTTGTTTGTTTTTGGAGACAGGGTCTCATTCTGTCACCCAGGTTGGAGTGTTGGAGTGCAATGGCATGATCATGGCTCACTGCAGCCTCGACCTCCTGGGTTCAGGTGATCCTCCCACCTCAGCTGGGACTATAGGCATTGACCACCATGCCTGGCTAATTTTTAAATTATTTTTGCAGAGAGGAGGGTCTCACTGTGTTGCCCAGGCTCCTGGGCTGAAGCAATGCTCTCATCTCAGCCTCCCAAAGTGCTGGGATTACAAGCACGAGCCACTGCACCCGGCCATCTTTCTATTCGTAATGATGGGACATTATGTGGGAAATGGGCTGTGACAGCTTCGTCAGCTGGGCTAAATGGAGTTTTAAAAATTCTTGGTCTAAATGTGCAAAGCAGTAAATATAATTAATACAAGGCTGTCTGTACAACAGTAGCCACATATGCTGCTACATGGGGCACTTTGACAGGCTAAATTTACATGTGTCAAGCCATGACTTTCCTGACACCCATTTGCTTTCCTGAGCTACTGTAAGACCTTTACATTTTAGAATTTCTATGTTTATTTATTTGAACAAACTGAACTTCATGTTGAATAAACCGAAGAAGTTGGCAAAATTCAAAGGCATGTAGGGAACAAGTGTAAGGTGCAATTTCAAGTGGTTTACAAAGTTGAAATATAAACTCCTTCTTTCTTTTCTCCACCTGTCCACCCACCCAGATGCTTCGTGCTTGTGTGTGTGTGTGTGTCTGTACGTAATTGTATATTTGTATAAGTTAGAGACAGGGCTGAGTTTTATGTCTTGGTCAACATCCTACAGCCACATTAACATGTCTTCTCTCCAATCCCCACACGTGCAAATCATGGGAATCCCCAGAAAGTCTTTGAACTTGCACAATCCATGGAATTGGTCAGGAGGGATGGAACCAAGTATAACCAGATTTGAAAAACAGAGAGGCCCTAGTTTATATCTAAGTTCCACATATTTTAAAAATGTATATATTTTATAACATATAATATAAACATGGAATAAGATAGTGTAGTGCTTTGTCACCTGCTTTTCCCCCAGTACATTATTAATCCTTCCATGACACGAAATGATAAAACTATATGATAAAATAGCATGATGCCTTTCAGGTCATTTGCAAGAAAATATTTCCTCCCTTAGTGGACAAACTTTTACATAAATCTCTCTGCACATTTCTGATCTTTCTCTTGGATGAATTCCTGGAAGTGGTGTTGCTGGGTAAAAGGATAGGAACACAGTTGATAGCTTCTAGGTGTTTTTAAGAGAAAGGGTGTGACTGGCTTACCTATTGGCCGCCTGTGGTGGCTTACGCTTGTAATCCCAGCACTCTGGGAGGCTGAGGTAGGAGGATCGCTTGAACCCAGAAGTTCAAGATCAGCCTAGGCAACATGGCGAAACCATGACTCTATAAAAAAATACAAAAATTAGCTTGGTATGGTGCATGCACCTGTGGTCCCAGCTACCCAGGAGGCTGAGGTGGGAGAATCACCTGAAACCAGTGAGGTCGAGTCTGCAGTGAGCTGTGATCATGCCACTGCACTCTAGCCTGGGTGACAGAGTGAGATCTTGTCTCAAAAAATAAAGTAACCTATTAATGTGGTTGAATATGCTCCACGAAGACGACAGTACCTACTGGGTGCCTTACACTGTACATGCACATACAGCCTTTAGAATGAACAGCTTTTCAGGCAATTTCAAGACCTCCTCTGCATTAGCAATAATAACTAAGGGAAATGTGGCTACATTAGTCAGGGTTCTCCAGAGAAACAACCAATAGGAAATGTTTGTATAAAAATATTAAAATATGTTACAAATATATAGAAGGAGATTTATTGTGGGGCATGTGTTCATGTGATGATGGAAGCTGAGAAATCCCATGGCTAGCCATCTGTGAGCTGGAGACCCGGGCAAGCCGGTGCCGTCATTCAGCCCAGGTCTGTAGGCCTGAGGGAGCTGGTGGCCTAAGTCCCAATGGGGGAGATCCCAGGCGGAGGGCAGGAGGAGAGGAGAGAAGACAGCCCAGTTCAAGGAGTGAGGCAGGAAAGAAGGGGTGCGTTTTTTCTTCCTCTGTTCTATTTAGGTCCTCAACAGATTGGATGAGGCCCGCCCACATAGGGGAGACTGATCTAGTTTCCTGAGCCCACTGTCTCAAACGCTGGTTTCTTCCAGAAACATCCTTGCAGACACACCCAGAAATAGTGTCAAATCTGGGCACCCAGGCCCACTCAAACTTACATGTAAAATTAACTATCATGTGGCAGAGTTAAGGATGGGCAGAGGGAACAGAACAGGGAAATCTCAGAATCACAGCAGCTTCACTGGGCTGGTTAATCTTTCCAGGGATTCCATAGATTGGTTAGCAAAAACTCCAGTGAAAGACTCATGCATTGTAACACTAAGGTTAGATCACCAATGATTTGAGAAATTGCACCTTACAAAATGCCTCTTTCAGTATTATCCAATCTCAGTTCATTTAAGTCCCTTTGTAACATAAGAAATGTGGTCTGTAATCTCAGCATTTTGGGAGGTCAAGGTGGGAGGATCCCTTAAGCCCAGGAGTTCAAGACCAATCTGGACAATATAGTGAGACCTCATGTCTACAAAAAATAAAAAAGCCTTGTGTAGTGGTGCATACCTGTGACCCCAGCTACTTGGGAGGCTGAGGTGGGAGGATCACTTGAGTCCAGGAGGTAAAGGCTGCAGTGAGCTATGATCATGCCACTGTACTCCAGCCTGGGGGACAGAGTGAGACCCTATCTCTCTCTCTCTCTCTCTCTCACACACACACACACACACACACACACACACACACACACACACAGAATTATCTTCCTCTTGTCCAAGGGACTAAAGCAGAACATAGCGTCATCTTCCATCTCCCAGGTCAGAAGAAAGAGGTCCCGTTGTTTGGTTTGCACTATCCTTTGTCTATGAGGAAACTGCCTCTGACCTCCTTCAGTTAGAAACATCTGCCTTTTTTGTTTTCAAAAGTGTTGCTCATATTCCTCTTTTGCACTGTGTCTGTCTTCTTGCTTGCCCACCTTGACTCCCTCATCACCACCACCATCACTGGACCATATAGTGAGATCTTGTCTCTACCAATGACTGCCATTCTTGGCATGGAGGAAGGGGAAATGAACTGAGCCTGGAATCCAGACATCTAGATCTGTCTAGATTTGTCTAGAATTGTCTCTAGATTTGTCTACTCACCTGTCAAATGGGAGAGTTAAGCTCCTTGAGATGTTTTCACACAGTTTGATTGGAAGCCCTAGGGCTTCTAAGGAAAAGGCTTAGGACCGTGAATTGCAAGGAGATGGTGCTGGGAGGCCTGAGGGGACAGGTGCCAACCTCAGAGTTGGCCTCAACAGTCTCCTGCTTACCTGTTTGATATATTGGGTTCTGTCCATTTTTTTTTTTTGAGATGGGAGTCTCGCTATGTTGCTCAAGCTGGTCTCAAACCCCTGGCCTCAAGCAATCCTCCTGACTCAGCCTCCCAAGTAGCACGTACCACCACACTGTCCAAAATTTGTTTGAAGCCTGAGTTCTGCTGATTAAATACAAACCAATTTTGAAGGCCATTAAACAAGAGATGTGGCAGAGGTGGAGGAGGGACTTTTAGATACAATATTTTAAGATTTTGCATCAGCCTAAAGAAAGCTAAGAGCTTAATTTTTCTCCCAGGGAACGTCGCATGAGAAGGAGGGAGAGATTTTATGAATGACAGAAACTTACTATGCTGAGTCACTTCTTTCTTTTGTCAGAAATGCATCCTTCAAGGAGAGCTTTAAGCGCATGTGCACAGCCAAGGCTGCAGCTTGGTGCGTGAATGCATCTCCCCCACTTCCCAGTGATCAGTATTCACCGCCACTCCTGACTTCGCATTTTGGGACATTCGTCCTCTGTGGGAGGCCCTGATTATTCATCCATTTCCACGACACATGGTGTAGTATGATTAGTGCCTCTTCCACAGAAGTGGAAACTGGGGCACAGAAAGGATGAGCCACTGACCTCAAATGTCCCACGTTGTCTCTCCAAGCCAGTGCATCAGGATCTGAGCTTCCTAAAAGCAGTTCCCTTCTGCTAAGCGCTGCCCTGCCGCACAGAGACTTAGTTCTCTTTTCTGATCTCTCGGTGGCCCCCAGACTGCTTCTTTCTCTTTTTTGTTTTCTTTTTCTGGGAAACCAGTGCATTATCATTTGTCAGGCTATGGGCTGGGAAAGGCAGGGCCTCCGAGTCCAAAGCCCACCTTCTGGGTGCAGGTGAGAGGGTGAGGACACCTGTCCTGTGTGGCTGGAGAAAATGAGGAGGCAGTTGTTAAGGTTCACCCTTGTTGCCTGACCCTCATCTCATCGAGCCTAAAGCCCTT
The DNA here is from genome assembly GCF_028878055.3 of Symphalangus syndactylus. Taxonomy (NCBI): domain Eukaryota; kingdom Metazoa; phylum Chordata; class Mammalia; order Primates; family Hylobatidae; genus Symphalangus; species Symphalangus syndactylus. Next base: position 17,152,557 of record NC_072432.2, on the reverse strand, counting down.
TGTTGCCTTGGGGCATCCATATGCTGAAGCAAACGGCATAAAGAATGTTACAGAATAATCCAGGAAGAACAAAGCAGGCAGTTGAGTTTCAAGATGCTATTTAAACGTATAGCAGAGTTCATGACGTGATAGCCCAGGTTTATTTCTTTTGCAAGAGTTGAACTTTTTGGAAAGGAAAAGGATTTACAAGTTCCAAAGTCTTAACTCTGAATGCTAATAGGGAAAGGCCAAGGAACTCACCACCCAAAGCTTATACCATAAGGCCAAGCTTCCCAGCCAAGGGGCGATGACAACACCATGTTTGTCGAGCACACCGAGTCACGCCCTGCCACTGCCCAGGGTGAGTGTCCACTGTGCCCTACCTGGCCACCTGAGGCTGAAGGGGTCAACATCCTTGTTGCTACTCAACATCGTGTAGTTCTGCCAAGTAAACCACAAAATGCAAAGAATCCACGATGTGAGAGCTGTGTTTCCCATAAATAAGAGATAAAAATAACATCTAGGCTGGGCCCGGTGGCTCATGCTTGTAATCCCAGCACTTTGGGAGGCCGAGGCAGGTGGATTGCTTGAGGTTGGGAGTTTGAGACCAGCCTGGCCAACATGGTGAAACTCCGTCTCTACTAAAAATACAAAAATTAGCTAGGTGTGTTGGCGCATGCCTATAATCCCAGCTACTTGGGAGGCTGAGGCAGAAGAATGGCGTGAACCCGGGAGGCGGAGCTTGCATCGAGCCGAGATTGCGCCGCTGCACTCCAGCCTGGGCGACAGAGCCAGACTCCGTCTCAAAAAAAAAAAAAAAAAAAAAAAAAAAAAAAAAAAATAGTGCAGCCACTATGGAAAACAGCATGGCTCTTCCTCAGAAAATTATACATGGAATTACCACGTGATCCAGCAATTCTGTTTCTGGGTATGGACCCAAAAGAACTTAAAGCAGAGACTCAAAGAGATATTTGTGCCTTGATGTTCATAGCAGCATTATCTGCAATAGCCAAAAGGTGGAAGCAACCCAAATGTTCATTGACAGATGAAAGAATAAAGAAGCTGTGGTCTAGCCACACAATGGAATATGATACAACCTTAGAAGAGGAAGAAATTCTGCCATGTGCTACAACATGGATGAACTGAGGACATTATGCTAAGTGAAATAAGCCAACACAAAAAAGACAAATGCTATATGATTCCACTTACTGGTTACCATTCTCGTTGCTGTACCTAAAGTGACTCAAATTCATAGAAACAGAAAGTAGAATGGTGGTGGCCAGGGGCTGTGGGCAGGGGAAATAGAGCGTTGTAGTTTGTTTTTGACAGAGTCTCGCTCTTGTTGCCCAGGCTAGAGTGTGATGGCGCAACCTTGGCTCACTGCAACCTCCGCCTCCCAGGTTCAAGTGATTCTCCTGCCTCAGCCTCCTGAGTAGCTGGGAATACAGGCGCCTGCCACCACGCCCGGCTAATTTTTGTATTTTTAGTAGAGACGGGGTTTCACCATACTGGCCAGGCTGGTCTCAAACTCCTGACCTCAGGTGATCTGCCCGCCTCGTCCTCCCAAAGTGCTGGGATTACAGGCGTGAGCCACTGCGCCCAGCCGAGAGTTGTAGTTTAATGGGTACAGAGTTTCAGTTCTGCAAGATGAAAAGTTTCTGGAGATGGATGATGGTGAAGGCGGCACCACAGTGTGAATGTGCTTCGTGCCACTGAACTGTAGACCTCAAAATGGCTGAGATGGTAAATTTATTCACTATGTGCACTTTACCACAATTTAAAAACAATTCAACACATATGATTTAAAAAAAGTTCAAAATAGATTTAGGAGGATCTGGGAAAAGCTCAAGTCTTGGAGAAGTCACCTCTGCCAGAGCCAGTGGCATCTGTGCAGATGCCTGGAGGACAGAAGATGGCCCCTCCTCACCCCACCCCTGCAGCAATGGCTTGCCCTTCTGGGAAAGAAGTGGGGACAGGGAAACCCTGATCTGACTAATTCAAAATGACTGGGGAAGTCAGTAATATGACTTGGGTTTTCCTGGAAGTGACAACATTATTTCTGCTGTCAAGACAGAAATGACATTATCATAGAAAAATACAGAAAGCCTACATCTGCATACTTGAGGTTTGTGACCATACAACTCACACTCCAGGAGAAAGCAGAAGAACACAGAATGTTGGAAACAATATGGCTTTTCCTCAAACAATTAAACAGAATTACTATATGATCCAGCAACTCCACTTCTGGGTACAGACCAAAAAGAATTGAAAGTAGAGGGTCAAGGAGATGTTTGTACCCTGATGTTCATAGCAGCATTATTCACAATAGCCAAAAGGCGGAAGCAACCCAAATGTTCACTGACAGAAGAATGGATAAACAAAACATGGTCTATCCATACAATGGACTATTATTCAACCTTAAAAAAGAAGGAAATTCTGCCACATGCTACACCACGGATGACCATAAAACCCACACTTCAGGAGAAAACAGAACACACACCAGAAGAAGACAGAGGCACAGCTGGATTTGCCCCCAGCGCTCAGGCTTCCTCACAAGATGGCGGTGGCTCAGCCATCTGGCCACTACTTTGAGAGTCACTTCCTTTCTTTAGCTGGTCTCACCCAGACTGTCTTCCTCAGGAAAGCTAACTGGCAAAAAGGAGCTCAGTGCAAACAACATTCTGAGTCACCTGCCAGTACAGACCCTTCCCCATTTTACAGGGTTCAAGTGTTGTAGATTTGTCTGTGATGGATCCTGACATAAAGTTTGAGATTTTTTGAAATTTGGTCAGAATGTAAGTTTAAAAAACAATATTGTATTTGACTGTATTGCCCGTCCCCTCTCCTATTCCTTCTGAAACAAATTATCCCGTTTGTTACTGCAGCTGTATCCCACTTATCACTGAGTGGGGTCGCATGTATGTTCATACCAACACTGCTACGTTTTTATCTTGCTTTACTGTAAAAGTAAATAAGCCCCTTTCCTGGGGTCACCTCCTGAGCGTTTCTGGGACCATCCAAGGATGCTAGCGTGTCTCACACCCCTGTCCTGGCTGTGGCTCACCCTGCTGTTTGCTCCAGCACTTTGAGGTGTGCCTTGGCCACCACCAGCCACGGCTCCCTCCGCTTCCCGTGGGAGTGCCTCCCACAGTTTCTAGAACAAGTAATTCCAGGGCTTTTGCCCAAGTGTGGGCACAGTTCAAGTCAGTGGTAACTTTCAGTGAGACTTTATTTTTAAGAGACTGTTCCACAGAGAATGACAGCACAGTGAGTGGCCTGAAGCAGTGCTGGGTAAATATTTGCTGAATAAATGAACTACACTGTCAGCCCACAGGCCTAGAGTGAATGACTCTTTGTCTATCAGGGTTCTGTGAGGCAGGAACAAACTCACCCTTGAACCGTCCTGACTTTGACCTTGCAGTCCAGCTCCACTTCCTCACCTGGTGGGGACCAGAGGAAGGAAGCCGTTTTGCTGTTTCTCTTTCTCCCACCTCCCTCTCTGCCTTTGCTTCCTAACCCCAGCATGGGTGTCTTCAAGAATGATAGAGGGGAAGAGCCACCCCTTACTCATGCCCAGAGGCCTGCCAAGTAGACAGTAAGAGGATTCAGTGGCCCAAACTTGGCCCATTCCAAATAATTCAATTGTGCACACACCGTGGCACCTGCCAGGCAGGCACGGCCAGCCCAGGCACTTCCACAGCCTCCGGGGTAGCAGGAGGTGAGGCTCCTTCCCCTAGGGAGAATCAACAACTCACACAACAAAACTCAACAACAACAACACAACAACAACAAACAGAAACGACCTCCTCCCCCATTCATCACCAAAACATTGTGCCTCGGTTCCTGCCAAGTGTCCTCCAAACCCAGGCAGAGAAAAGAGGCACTCTTGAAGACTCAGAGCCTTAGAGAACCCTCTGAAGTTTTAAACCACCAAAGTCAGCTTCTCAGCGAACAGCATCTCCCAAACAAGGGGGCATGTTTTAGCTTTACACTGTTTTCCTTTTTATAGAGACGACGAGGTGGGGGGCGGGGGCGGGGTCTTGCCTTGTTGCCCAGGCTGGTCTCAAACTCCTGACCTCAAGTGATCTGATCCTCCCACCACGAACTCCCAAAGTGCTGATTGTAGGCGTGAGCCCCTGTGTTGACTGAGCTTCCCACTTTGCACACCAGACACCATAGGGTGATTTTCCCTAAGCAGAGGGCAGTTCTGCCTGGAAGGGAGGATTCCAGTGTCTCTCCAGGATGCTCAGTGACAGTTTAGCCCTCACTGGGCCCCTTCCTCCTCCCTCTTTCCCTCCTGTGGGCACTTTCCTGCTGTCTTTGTGAGGTGGGGTGCAGGCACACTGCAGAGAAGCTGCAGCTCCCTGTCTGGTCCCGTGAAGTGGGCCCTGCTGTGTCTTTGATCTTGATTGGCTCCTCCTATCCCGGTTCCCCGGATCAATTCAGCTCAGGGTCCAGACTTAGCTATGACCTGCCCCTCTTCTGCCCCTCTCACTGGCTCCCCCTAACCCCTGCCTGCCTTCCCTCCATTCTGATGGGACGTCCCCGTCCTCTGCACCTGACACCCCCTCTTGTATCCAGCCTGTTCTTTCTGGGCACGGGTGTCAACAATAGCCCCCTGATTTTTTTTTTTTTTTTTTTAAACAGAGTCTCACTCTGTCACCCAGGCTGGAGTGCAGTGGTATGATCTTGGCTCACTGCAACCTCCGCCTCTTGGATTCAATCGATTCTCTTGCTTCATCCTCCTGGCAGCTGGGATTAAAGGCATGCGCCACTACACCCAGATAATTTTTGTATTTTTAATACAGACAGGATTTCGCCATGTTGGCCCAGCTGGTCTAGAACTCCTGACCTCAAGTGATCCTCTAGCCTTGGTCTCCCAAAGTGAACAGCCCCTTTCTTAATCTGGGCTTCATCCACTGTCTGGAGTTTTCTCTGCAGGCATCCTGTGTGGTTCCAACCACTCTCCGGAACCAGCTGGAGAGAGAAAACAAGTTATTCGCCATATGTTTTCCCCTTTCTGTCCATCCTTCCCAGTCCCTTTCTCTCTCTATCTCTGAGATGGGACAGGTAGCTTCCAGCAGGCTGAATGCAGCTTTTGCACTGCAACAGAGACCGTGCATTGCTGCTGTGAGTTTGGATGGCCAAGATCCCAAGCAGCCTCCCCTTTGGCTCCTCGTAGACTCTGGCCCTTGGTCAGCTTGTCCCACAAGGGAGGGAAGCAGGGTCCCCGGGGGAGGTGGCTGATACAAAGATGGCCCCCTGTTCAGCCAGGGATCTTGGGCCTGCTGGCCGGCAGGGATTGGAGCATAGAGGTCGCTCATTGTCCCCAGTGCCAGCGAGGCCTTTGCCCCCCTCGCTCCCCTCACTCCCTGCCATGCCAGCTCCGTTTATGAAAGGACAGTTCTTTATTCAGGGCCAAATGTAGATTCCACTCCACCCATCCTCAGAGGCGCTTCTTAGTCTCGAGCATGTCTGTGGTGCAAAGGCATCACCCCTGTAGTTGTGGGTGAATTTTCAAGCACATTTGCAGGGGGTACTGGGACCAGGGCCCGGGGTTCTGCTTGGCTTCTGTCCTTGGACTGAGACTTCCTCCTGGGGGTGGGCGCTGAGTGCTGGGCTGAGGCCGGCCTTACCAGCCCCTCTGTTTGGGATTCCAGAGAAGGCTTTCCAGACTTTTCCGGCCATCAGGTCAGAGGAGAAGGTCTGCCCTGTGCCATTCAGAGGCTGGGACATAAGGGCCCTGATGAATCAGTGTCTTTATTCTCTAAAACTCCCCCGTCCTGAACTGGCCCCTGCAAAATCCAGCAGGGATTTTTCCCAACCAAGACCTTCAAGTCTTTCAAAACGTCCATATTTTCTTTCTCCACCACACCCAATAGTAGATGCCTCCTGTCTCCTGTGACTTTTACAACAGTCCCTAATGAGGATAAGGGAATTCCAGAAGGCTAAGAACAGGCTTGGGGTGCCCACGCCTTATCCCAGGCAAACACCCCTGGCTCTCTGGGCTCCCTTCTCCCCAGGCGTGGCTAGAGTCTGGCAGATTCTTTGAAGCATGCGTGTGGTCCTGGTGCGTGGGAGTGCGTGGGAATATGCGTGGGTGTCCTTTTATCTAGATCGCCATGGCTACGCAGGTTTCCTTCACTAGTGCATGTACACTCAGTGGGGGAGAGTTCAAACACATCCCCTCCCACCTGAGGCTTCACGCCAATTCCACTTCTGCTTCCATACAAGCAGGGCGCATACTGGCTCTTTGTGCCTGGAGTTCTGGAATCACCCACACCTTCACCATAGTAGACTTCTCAGGGGGGTACAGCAGAGAGTAAGAACTGGAGCTGCGGGGTGCCTGGGGATGCCCCAAATAAGAGATGTTTCTCAAAGGCAACAAAGGCAGCAAGGATTCTGTGAGTTTAAGGTGTCTTTTCAGGATGAAAGGAAACATATGTTGATGTTTATAGCGATTCAGTGGCGGAGATGCCTCCATGCAAATGGAAAAAAAAAAATGCACAGGCACAGCCTTGTGCCACGTGTTCTTGGAGTTACACCAAAGTGGGTGAGAAAGTAACAAGCCTCCTGGGAGAGCCCAGAGGTCCTGACTGGAGCAGACCTTCCCTCGTAAGGGACAAACCCCATGGTGCTGGCCTCTCTGCTGGAGCAGCTAGCTCTGGGTGTGGGATGCAGAGAAGCTGTTCCTCTTCAGAGGTCTCCTAAGCCATTCCCAAGGGTCTCCCCAGACACAGGTGATCCACGAGCCGCCCTGCCTCTGCTGTACACCTGCCTTTCTTTCTTGGGGTGTTAGAATCCGCTTCTACCTCCTCCCCCTGCAGAAAATGTGGGGGCAGGGAGATGGTGACTGTGGAACACCAAGGGGCCTCTGTATAGGAATCACAGGACTCCACCATGCTCCCAAGACGTGATGACACAGTGGACAACTTTTCTTCCAGCTGGCGCAGGTTTGGGGGATCAGGAGTTCTCCCTGGGGGTCCCAGCAGTCCTGAAACTTTTCCTCTGATCCTCGGGTGTCTTAGTCCACTTTGTGTTGCCGTAAAGGAATGCCTGAGACTGGGTACTTTAGAAAGAAAAGAGGTGTATTTTTGGCTCACAGTTCTGCAGGCTGTATGAGAAGCATGGCGCCAGCATCTGCTTCTGGGGAGGCCTCAGGAGGCTTTTACTCAGGGTAGAAGGCGAAGCGGAAGCAGGAATTTCATGGTGAGAGAGGGAGCAAGAGAGAGAGAGAGTGTGCGAGGTTGGGGGAGGTCCCAGACTCATTCAATCTCATGATAACTCATTACGGCGGCGGGGGGGGGGCGGATAAAAGGGTGGGGACACCAAGCCATTCATGAGGAATCGGGCCCCATGACCCAAACACCTCCCATCAGACCCCACCTTCAACACTGGGGATTACACTTCAACACGGGACTTGGAGAAGACAGACATCCAAACCGTATCACCAGGGCAGGCTTCTGCTGTGGAGTTCCCCTCTCTCGTGTCCTCTTTCCTCCCACCATAAATAATAACAATAATAGAGATTATTCTCTCACTCAGTGAATATTGAGTGAGCACTTGCTAGGCACCAGGCACGGCCTATGTCTGGGACATGGCAGTCACCTTGTATGTGTTGCATGCCTTCCAGTTTACAAAGCACTTGCAGTTCAATCACCTCATCTTTTTTTGTTGTTCCTTACGCAATTTTTTTTTTATTGTGGTTAAAAAAAAAAAAACATGAAATTTGCCAGCTTAGGCCAGGCATGATGGCTCACACCTATAATCTCAGCACTTTCGGAGGTCGAGGCAGGAGGATTGCTTGAGCTCAGGAGTTCTAGACCAGCCTCGGCAACATGGTGAAACCCCATCTCTACAAAAAATACAAAAAATCAGCCGAGCGTGGTGGCGGGCGCCTGTAGTCCCAGCTACTTGGGAGGCTGAGGTAGGAGGATCGCTGCAACCCAGGAGGTGGAGACTGTACCACCATACTCCAGCCTGGGTGACAGAGCAAGATTCTGTCTTAAAAAAAAAATTGCCAGCTTAACCTTTTTTTTTTTTTGAGACAGAGTCTTGCTCTGTCGCCCAGGCTGGAGTGCAGTGGCATGATCTCAGCTCACTGTAGCCTCTGCCTCCCAGGTTCCAGTGATTCTCCTGCCTCAGCCTCCTGGGTAGCTGGCATTACAGGCATGTGCCATCATGCCCAGCTAATTTTTGTATTTTTAGTAGAAACGGGGATCCACCATGTTGGCCAGGCTGGTCTTGAACTCCTGACTTCAGGTGATCTGCCTGCCTTAGCCTTCCAAAGTGCTGGGATTACAGGCGTGAGCCACCATGCCTCGCCGGGCTTAACCATTTTTAAGTGTACAGTTCAGTAGTGTTAAGCACATTCACATTGCAAACAATCTCTAGAAGTTTTTCAAAAAAACTGAAAAAGTTGCAAAACTGAAACTTTAGTTAAGCACATTCACATTGCAAACAATCTCTAGAAGTTTTCCAAAAAAAACTGAAAAAGTTGCAAAACTGAAACTTAGTTACCCACTAAGTGGTAACTCCCCATTCTTGTGGTTACCCTAGCCCCTGGTAACCACCATTCTCCTTTCTGTTCCTATGAATTTGACTACTCTGGGAACCTTAGATAAGGGAAATTGTATAGTTCTTGTTTTTTTGTGACTAGCTTCTTTCACAGCATGATGTCTGAGGTTCATCCCCATGGTACCATGTGATCCTAATGTTTCTAAACCTCCACAGCAACCCTTTCAAGTTAGATTTCGCATTTTACAGGTGAGAAAATTGAGACTCAAAAGGAATAAGCAATTGTCCGTAGCTAGTGTCATGGATTAATCCATGACACTAGCTTTGAAGGTTGGTCCCCACCTCCAAAGACATGCCTAAGTCCCAAGTCTTATGTGGCCTTATGTGGAAATAGGTCTTTGCAGATGTAATTAAGTTATGGATCTCGAGATGAGATCTTCCTGAATTTGGGGTGAACTCTAAATTGTATGACTGATGTCCTCATAAGAGAAGGGAAGGGGAGGCCAGGCACGGTGGCTCATACCTGTAATCCCAGCACTTTGGGAGGCCGAGGCGGGCAGATCACCTGAGGTCAGGAGTTCGAGACCAGCCTGACCAACATGGAGAAACCCTGTCTCTACTAAAAGTTCAGAATTAGCCGGGCATGGTGGTGCATGCCTGTAATCCCAGCTACTTGGGAGGCTGAGGTGGGAGAATCGCTTGAACCCTGGAGGCTGAGGTTTCAGTGAGCTGAGATCGTGCCATTGCACTCCAGCCTGGGCAACAAAAGCGAAACTCCATCTCAAAACAAAAACAAACAAACAAAAAAAAACAGAAGGGAGGGGAAGATTTGAGATACATTGACAAAGTTTCAGGGAAGGAGAACATGTAGTTATAGAGGTAAGTTATGCTACCATAAGCCAAGGACTAGCACGGTCCAGCTGAAGCTGGAAGCGCCAGGAAACATTCTCCCCTGGAGCCCTGGGAGAGAGCGTGGCCCTGCCGATGCCTTGATTTCAGACTTCTGCCCTCTAGAAACGTGAGACCATACATTTCGGTTGTTTTAAGCCTCCCAGTGTGTGAGAATTTGCGATGGCAGCCCAAGCAAAGAATACAGCTAGCAGGTCAGGCACGGAGGCTCGCACCTGTAATCTCAGCACTCTGGGAGGCCAAGGTGGGAGTATCGCTTGAGCCCAGGAGTTTGAGACCAGCCTCGTCAATATAGCAAGACCCTGATTCAATCAATCAATAAAAGTAAAGAGCACAGCTAGTGAGCTGAAAAAAAATGACTAAAATCCAGATGCTGTGACTTCTAGTCTAGAGTTCTTTTCTACGAACATGGGTCAGGAGAGAACTGTGGCTGGGGTATGAGGGTTTCTGCAAGATCAAGTTTGTAGGAGAGAAAAGAGCTAGTCTGTGAGACTGTTCCCCCCAGCTCCCATCTCTCCCTTCCGTACCCAGCCATCCTCCTCTCTCTTCCCCACGCTTCCTAAACTTGCAGGGGCCCCAGAATTTTTTTTTTTTTTTGAGACGGAGTCTAGCTCTGTCACCCAGGCTGGAGTGCAGTGGCGCAATCTCGGCTCACTGCAAGCTCCGCCTCCCGAGTTCACGCCATTCTCCTGTCTCAGCCTCTCCGAGTAGCTGGGACTACAGGCGCCCGCCACCACGCCCGGCTAATTTTTTGTATTTTTAGTAGAGACGGGGTTTCATCGTGGTCTTGATCTCCTGACCTCGTGATCCGCCCGCCTCGGCGTCCCAAAGTGCTGGGATTACAAGCCTGAGCCACCGCGCCCGGCCTGGGGCCCCAGAATTTAAGCTGTATGGAGGATGGATTGAAAGTACCGTGTGCCACACAGCATCTGTCTGCCCCTGCAGACCCCTCTCTCTCTTCTCCACCAGGATCTCTGAAATGAGCAACAGGCTCTCTGGCCTCCTGGCTTCCGGGTGAGGCCAAGGAGTGTGAGGTCAGGGGGCTTATTCCTCCAGCTGGCTCCCCTCCTAGCAGGGGATCTCCTTGGGTGAGCTGGGTCCCTTAGCTGGAGGCCACCGCTCCTCTGAGCCTCTTCCCGGGGTCCCTAAGCAGTCCCTGCCTTCTCCCTTGTGGCTCAGGCAGTGGTTACCACTGTACCCCTTCTCTAGGTCCCCCTCACTCACACCTTGGCAGATAATCCTTTCATCATACCTGCTGGGCACGTACAGCTGTTTCCTGCTGGAATCCACTGGAATGTAAACTCCATGGGGGCAGCGGTGTTGGTCTATTTTTGTTTACTGCTGTATCCCTGGTGCTTAGAATAGTTCCTAGAAAATATTTCAACAGGAAATATTTGTTGAGTGAATGGGGCTGGGCGCAGTGGCTCACACCTGTAATCCCAGCACTTTGGGAGGCTGAGGTGGGTGGATCACTTGAGGTCAGGAGTTCGAGACCAGCCTGGCCAACATGGTGAAACCCCATCTCTACTAAAAAATAAAATAAAATAAAATACAAAAATTAGCCAGGCATGGTGGCAGGTGCCTGTAGTCCCAGCTACTTGGGAGGCTGAAGCACGAGAATTACTTGAACCTGGGAGGCAGAGGTTGCAGTGAGCCGAGATTGCGCCACTGCACTCCAACCTGGGTGACAGAGCGAGACTCTGTCTAAAAAAAAAAAAGAAAAAAAGAAATATTTGTTGAATGAGTGGAATGAAATACCCAGGTAGGCCCCTAGGTCTGTCTGTGTTATCAATTCCTAACATTAATTTTTCTCTTCACCGTGAGAACACTTTTAGGCAACTACCAATTTAAAATATTACTGAAGCATTGTTTTGCTATTATTATGAATGATTACTCATCAACTGTAAGGTCATTGTGTGAAACTCCTCCACCCCACCCCACATTTGGGTCATACAGCAGGACCTGCAAGAAACCTGGTGGGTCCATATCATTTGTTTGGAGAACCTTGAGCATCTCCCTAATATGAAAACAATCTGAACTTGAACCCGCTGTCCCTCTGCCTTCTGCCCTTTTCTCTTCTTCCTTTGCAGCCGGAGCGGATGGCATCGGCCCTGCTTGTCACCTCTCTGCCCTTTCCTCAATGTCCTTCCTGTTTCCACGCTCAGCAGCAGCAAGTCTTCTGCTTCCAAAGGTCACAGATGGCTCCTTTATTTACAGAGCCAGCCAGCCGTCTTCCTCCGCCCCCTCCCCCTGAGCAGGGTGTTCACCCTTGATCCACTTTCCACTTCTTGGACGGCTCTTTTCAATGAGCTTCCTTTAGGCTCTGCCCCTGGTCCAGGTGCTGCAGCTGCAGCCAGCAGAGATATCGGACAGATGTAAACCGCCTGCCGGCCAAGAAGAAGCTGGTGCTTCCCGGGCACCCCCAGCCCTCCAGCAGGTTCTGATTTCCTAGGTGACGCCAGAGATGGGTATTCCTTCTGGCTCTCCTCCCTGCTCTGCCTTGTTCCTCCCGGTTTCACGTTGCTGCAGGCTGGTCCCACCCTGAGCCCTACTCCTTTGCTTTGTTTCATCTCCCACGCATAAGTGAATCGTCCAGGCACTGTCTGGCGCCCGATACTGTCTCTTTGTGGGCCCTTGGTTTCCTCAAACTCTCATGATCACTTCAAATATCTGCCTTCCTCCTCCATGCTGATTGAGAGCCTGACCCTGTCCTGGCCTTAAGGAATTCATGATCAATGCTAATTTCACTGTCTGCCCTCTTTGGAAGAGCTGCAGGAACCCAGGGAGGCTGAGGCAGGAGAACTGCTTGAGCCCAGGAATTTGAGGCTGCAGTGAGCTATGATCACACCACTGAACTTCAGCCTGGGTGACAGAGTGAGGCTAGACCCGGTCTGTAAAAAAATAAAAAATAAAAATAAATGAATAAATAAAATGAGATGTGACCATATGCACACGTCAGGAGGAGCACCTCCTACTGGCCGCACAGGGCCAGACCTGCGCGGGTATGTCTGTGTGTGTCTCTGAAAGTGGAGATTCTGCACATCTCTGTTTCTGTGACCACCTGATTGTTGAGTCCTAAAATTCTGCAGATCTATGTGATCTGAGAGTCCAGATCAGGGAAGGAAGGCCCTGCACTTTCTTTTCTCGGGTGGCCGTGGGAACTGTGGTTCGAATTTGTTTCCATCTCTGATGCAGAAGCCACGTGCAGTGCTCTCTGGGATGAGGGACAGGGAGCGCCAGCAGTGTGTTATGTTTTGCTTTTATTTTTTGGCAGTCTGCAACTAGTCCAGCACAGTATTTTCCAAAGTGTGTCCTTGTTATGTGAATAGATCTAGCTCCTCAGACTGTCATTGTTTCTCAGGAAAAGTGATATGATTTGGCTGTGTCCCCACCCAAATCTCAAATCATAGCTCTCATAATTCCTATGTGTTGTGGGAGGGACCTGGTGGGAGGTAATTGAATCATGGAGGTGGGTTTTTCCTGTGCTGTTCTCATGATAGTAAGTCTCATGAGATCTGATGGTTTTTTCTTTTCTTTTTTTTTTTTTTTTGAGAGGGAGTCTTGCTCTGTTGCCAGGCTGGGGTGCAGTGGCACAATCTCGGCTCACTGCAACCTCCACCTCCCGGGTTCAAATGATTCTCCTGCCTCAGCCTCCCAAGTAGCTGGGACTACAGGCACGTGTCACCACACCCAGCTGATTTTTGTATTTTTAGTAAAGGTGGGGTTTCACCATGTTGGCCAGGGTGGTCTCGATCTCTCGACCTCATGATCTGCCCTCCTTGGCCTCCCAAAGTGCTGGGATTACAGGCGTGACCCACCGCGCCCAGCACCCAGTTTTATAAAGGGGAGTTCCCCTGCACACCCTCTCTTGCCTGCCACCATGTAAGATGTGCCTTTGCTTCTTTGCCTGCCACCATGTAAGATGTGCCTTTGCTTCTTTGCCTTCCACCATGATTGTGAGGCCTCCCCAGTCACATGGAACTGTGAGTCCATTAAACCTCTTTCCTTTATGAATTACCCAGTCTCAGGTATGTCTTTATTAGTAGCACGAGAACAGACTAATACAAAAAAGTGTATTAGTTAGTCTGGGAAGTGTAAGTATGGGAAATGTGAAATTAAAGCAAAGTTACATAGGTTTTTTATTGCATTTTTTTTTTTTTTTTGAGACAAGGTCTTGCAGTGGTGCAATCATAGCTTACTGCAGTGTTGAACTCCTGGCCTCAAGCCATCCTCCTGTCTCAGCTTCCCAAAGCACCAGGATCACAGGCATAAGCCACCAGCACGGCCCTCTTGCAGAACTTCTTTCAGTCCTTAATATGCAAGTTCAGCCATCAAATCAGCATGCATTGATGAACTGCCGGCTGTATGCATTGTACTCTTGGGGTACTGGGAACAGAGGCATGGGAAAGACGTGGCTCCTGCCTGGAGTTTATAAGTTAGCAGCAGATGGACATTAAACGACTAAGTACCCACTAATGATGCAATTACATGTGCTCCAAAAGAGAAAGCAGGTGTTGAGGGAACATTCATCATTAGGTCCTGCTCAAGTCTGGGGAATCAGAAATGGTTTTTCTGGGGAAATGATGTTCAAGTTCAGATCTGAAGAAGAGAACGATGTTTCCTAGTGAAAGAGGCATGGGTTTGGAGGATTTCAGGCAGGGGCACAGTGCATGCAAAGGCCCAGAAAAGGAAAGTGCTTGGAGTCTCTGCTCTGTTTTGAAAATTAACCTAATCAGGAAACCCTTTCCTCATACCCCTTCTAAGTCTCCAGCCTGTTGGGGGCCTAGAATTTGGCTTTGGTATCATAGAAAAATTTCCACAGGGACTTGAGAGTGTCACTGATTGTCTGGGTGACAATGGAGCTGCATTTTTTGAGCCTTGTTTTCCTCATCAATAAAATTAGGGGTAGACAACAGTAAGATGGCTAAGACTCCCTCCAGCTGCAGCAGGCTAGGATTGCATGCGAATCCTCTTCCATTTCTTAGGGTAGGGAGAGAGGGAAGTAGATCTAATTGTAAATAGGGGAATTTTTAGTCTGGAAGGGAAATAATTCAGCTCGCGGAGGGTGGGGTAGAAAAATGCAGTGTGGCTGCCATCCTAAAGCCTTAGGTGACCCAGTTAGAAGCTGTGTATTCATGAGGTCCGCCCATCAATACACAGTTACTCACCAGCTGCTATTGACTAAGGGCTATGTGCTAAGGACAGGGGACTCGGGGTTCCTGCCCTGAGCCCAGCGGGAAACCTGGAGACAGCACCCCACACTGCAGTTGCTCTCTCCTTTCAAAGGCAGGACTTCCAGGGCCTGGAGCCTCAAGGCCTCTGTGGAGGGAACAAAGGGCTCTTGACGTCACTGGAGAGGCCAGAAGACGGCTCATTAAGTGGCTGGCATCACTTCCTGCAACCCCTGCCCCGTTCTAGGGGCACAGAGCGGGGACAGCAGCCTGGAATCTTGGAGAACCAAGAGGACACATGCTGGAATACAGGAACCCTTCAGAGGTGCATTGATTTTATAAAGTAACACGCTCGCTCAGAATACCAACAAAGGGTCTTATTTTTGAAACTCCTGCAAGTAGAGAAAAGAAGACCCCCTAGAGGCAGCCAGTAAGTTATGAACAAATGATGAATGAAAACTATCATCTCCCGGGATCCCAGGTTCTCCCCCGGCTTTTTTTTTTTTTTTTTTTTTTTGCCTTTTAATCTTTTCTCCTTTTTTTCCTGACTTAATCTTTCTCTCTCTTTCCCACTTTTTTTTCAGCTCCTCAGGCCAGACCTTTTTGTCCCATTTGTTCCTCTCTGTCCCAGAAAACAGACACTGTGTCACCCCAGCTGGTTTTTCTGCTGTTCTCAGATTACTTCACTGGAAGAACTTTGTGTGAGCTACTTCCTCCCGTGTTTGCTGGAAAGTGGATCCTAATTCCTATCTGGGCTTTGCAGCTCAGAAGATTCTGGGCGCCCTGGTCCTGCAGCCCCTTGGTAGTGAGACAGACAGACCACCGAGATCCTTCTCTCTGCAGAGCCAGTATCTTAGCTCAGGCTGCTGTAAAGCAAAATACCACAAGCTGAGGGGCTTCAACAATGGAAATTTATTGTCTCTCAGTTCTGGAGACCAGAAGTCTGAGGTCGAGGGGTCAGCAGTGTGGGGAGGAGAAGACCCGTTCTAGGCCTCTCTCCTTGGCTTGTAAATGGCCATCTTCTCCCTTTGTCTCTTCTCATGGTCTTCCTTCTGTGCATGTCTTTGTGTCCAAATGTTCCCTTTTTATAAGGACACCAGTCATGTTGGATCCAGGCCACTCTAATGACCTCATTTTAACTTGATTATCTCTTTACAGACCCTATCCCCAAATAACCGCAGGTTCTGAGGGACTGGAGGTTAGCACTTCATCATATGGATTTAGGGGGAGGAGAAGACACAATTCAATCCATAACAGCCAGTAAGACTTACAACTTTGGCCGTGTGTGGTGGCTCACGCCTGTAATCCCAGCACTTTGGGAGGCTGAGGCAGGTGGATGATGAGGTCAGGAGTTCAAGACCGCTTGGCCAAGATGGTGAAACTCCGTCTCTACTAAAAAAAAAAAATTAGCCGGGTGTGGTGGCGTGTGCATGTAATCCCAGCTACTCAGGAGGATGAGGCAGAGAACTGCTTGAACCCAGGAAGTGGAGGTTGCAGTGAGCCGAGATCGTACCACTGCACTCCAGGCTGGGCGGCAGGGTGAGACTACGTCTTAAAAAGAAAAAAAGAAAAAAAACCTTAAAACTTCAGTGTCCCAATGGCTTACATGGGGGCTTGTCAAAAACAGAGATACAAGGCTGGCTGCAGTGGCTTATGCCTCTAATCCCAGCACTTTGGAGACCAAGGTGGGGAAATCACTTGAGCCCAAGAGTTTGAGTTCAGCCTGGGCAACATAGCGAGACCCCATCTCTACAAAAAATACAAAAATCAGCCAGGTGTTGTGGTGCACAGCCATGGTCCCAGCCACTTGAGAGGCTGAGGGATGGGAGGATCGCTTGAGCCCAGGAGGTTGAGGCTGCAGTGAGCCGAGATGGCACCACTGAACTCCAGCCTGGGCAACAGAGAGAGACCATGTCTCAAAAACCAAACAAGGCCCGGTGCAGTGGCTCACGCCTGTAATCCCAACACTTTGGGAGGCTGAAGCGGGCAGATCACTTGAGGCCAGGAGTTCGAGACCAGCCTGGGCAACATGGTGAAACCCTGTCTCTACCGAAAGTACAAAAATTAGCCGGGTGTGGTGGCACGCGCCTGTAGTCCCAGCTACTTGGGAGACTGAGGCAAGAGAATCGCTTGAAGCCGGGAGGTGGAGGCTGAGGCTGCAGTGAGCCAAGATGATGCCACTACACTCCAGCCTGGGCAACAGCAGAACCCCGTCTCAGAAAAACAAAACAAAACAAAAACTAGAGGTACCAGTGGCCCTCCCACAGATTCTGATTTAATAGGTCTGGGGTGGAGGCCAGGACTCTGATTTTTAAAAGCACCCTGGGATAAGTGTGATGGAACAGCCCGTCCTAACTGCTCTAAGGCAGTTCTCCCCAAACCCCCCATTTGATGCTGCGAATCAACGCATGGCCTGTGGAAGGGCCTATAACATGAATGTTGTGCTTACACTCTCGTGCTGCAAAGAAAAGACGTCCTCTTGTGCCTAGCTTTTCCTTAGTCCCTGCGCAGATTTCCCTGCAGGGATCCTGGTGGCATCTGCAGGCCTCCAGGGGACCTTCCTGGCCAGCCTGCTTGTCGGTCACTGGCTCGGTGGGTGGCAGGCAGGCAGCGGGACAGGACAGGTTTTGGAGTCTGAGGCCTGGCTCTGCCATTTCATGGCTGATTAACTTTGGATGGATCGCTTGGCCTCTGCAGGGCTGAGCATTTTTGCCTTTGCAATAGGGGACTTCCGTGTCTGCCTCAGAGGGCTGCCATAAGGACTGAATGAAATCACGTTTGTCAAAGGTGTGTGACATAGTGCCAGGTACTAAGAGGGAATAGGGTAAGCAGTGGCTCAAGCCTATAATCCCAGCACTTTGGGAGGCCAAGGCGGGCAAATCACTTGAGGTCAGGAGTTGGAGACTAGCCTGGCCAACATGGTGAAAATACAATCTCTACTAAAAATACAAAAATTAGCCAGGCGTGGTGGCGTGCCCTTGTAATCCCAGCTACTCGGGAGGCTGAGGCAGGAGAATCGCTTGAACCCAGGAGGTGGAGGTTGCAGTGAGCCAAGATCGCGCCACTGCACTCCAGCCTGAGTGACAGAGCGGGCCTCTATCTTAAAAACAAGGAAAGGGTGGGGGATAGACATTACTATTATTATCCTCCACTTCCATCAGATGGCAAACTCAGGTTTAATGCACTTCTGCAACCTAAACGCGCCAAGGAGAAACAAGGAGAGACTCGATCCTAAAGGGATCGGAGGCTGTCTGACTGTTCTGAGGATGAAGAGACAGACTTGCCTTTGAATTCCGCAGTCACCGTGTGGGCAAGTGAGATCTGTCAGGCATGCTGTGGAAACCTAGATTCGAGTTGCATTACCCTGATGTCTACCTTCTTGCTTTAAAGAAATCTGCCCACTCCGTCTCCAGATGTAGAAAATGGGTATGTTGCTGAATCAATGTTTTGTTTTTTTTTTTCTCCCCAGGATGGTGTAATGCTTCCCAGGGCAGGCAGGGTCTGGAACCAGACTGCCTGGCTCTGAGAGTTCAGCACCCTCAACTCCTAGCTGTGCTGCCTTTTGTAAGTCACTCAACTTCTCTATGCCTTAGTTCTCTTCTTTGTAAAACAGGGAAATAATACTACCTACCTCACAGTGAAAATCACATGACTTTTTGATGAACGCAACCCAGAGAAGTGCCCAGCACAGAGTTAACTGTCTGTGTTAGCCTTTATCATTAGCTATAGTTTTATTATGTTTCATTTCCCCCTTATGCCTCATCCCCAATTCCATTCCTTTTCTTCTCAAAATCACCCATTGTGCTTTGAATCCATGTCCATACTTGTCCTCTGACGTATGTAAATATTTAGTGTTTGTTGTTCTGTGAATGCTTTCAAAAGATTTTTTAGAAGATATTGTGCTAGCTGGACGTGATAGCATGCGCCTGTGGTCCCAGCTACTTGAGAGGCTGAGGTGGGAGGATCACTTGCGCCCAGGAGGTTGAGACTGCAGTGAGCCGTGATTGTGCCACTGTACTCTGGCTTGGGCAAGAGAGCAAGACCTTGTCTCAAAAAAAAAAAAAAAAAAAAGCATTATGCTATAACAAATTTTATTTTAGTTTTATATTCATTGCTACTAGGTGTTTGTTTGAGACGGAGTCTCGCTTTGTCACCCAGGCTGGAGTGCAGTGGCACTATCTCAGTTCAGTGCAACCTCCGCCTCCCGGGTTAAAGTGATTCTGCTGCCTCAGCCTCCCGAGTAGCTGGGATTACAGGCACGTGCCACCACGCCCGGCTAATTTTTGTGTTTTTAGTAGAGACGGAGTTTCACCATACTGGCCAGGCTGGTCCTGAACTCCTGACCTCATGTCATCCACCCACATTCCCTACCAAAGGGCTGGGATTATAGGCATAAGCTGCCTGGCTGCTGTTAGGTTTTTGCCTTCAAACATGTTGCTATAGATCATTCTAGTTCATTCCTTTTGTCACCTACATAGTATTCCATTGCGTGCCCATACTATATTTTACTTACCCATTCCCCTACTGACGGACACATAAGTTACTCCAAACTCTGCTACCATGAATGGCACTGCACAAGGATCATCCTTAGGCCACCTGTGCCTGTGTGCAAAGCTCCTCTGGGGACAGATAACCTTTGCACCATCCTCACATTCGGTCATCAGCCATTGCCTCTCCCTATATCTCTTCCAAAATATTTAGTGACCCAGTCGGTGTTGTCCCAGAAAATACATGCGGAGATAAGATCTGATGCCAACACTCCCTGTTTTCTTCATAACATGTTATTTCATCTTGTGGCCTGTGAGTTTAATAAATGGAAGAAGATAGTCACCTTCTCCCTGCGTCCTCACGTGCTCTTTCCTCTGTGTGTGCCCCTGGTGTCTCTGTGTGTCCAAATCTTCTCTTCTTACAAGGACACCAGTCAGACTGGATTAGGGCCCACCCTAACTGCCCCATTTTAACTTTCTCCCCTCTGTAAAGGCCCTGGCTTCAAATACAGCCACATTCTGATGTACTGGGGTTTAGGACTCTAACGTATGAATTTTGGGGAGACATAGTTCAATCCATAACAGCCTTTTGCTTTTTTTTATTTTTTATTTTTTGAGACAGAGTCTCACTCTGTCACCCAGGCTGGAGTTCAGTGGCACAATCTTGGCTCACTGCAGCCTCCACCTCCTGGGTTCAAGTGAATCTCCTGCCTCAGCCTCCCGAGTAGCTGGGGTTACAGGCACCACCATCAGGCCCGGCTAATATTTGTATTGTTAGTAGACGCAGGGGCTCGCCATGTTGCCCAGGCTGGTCTTGAACTCCTGACTTCAGGTGATCTGTCCACCTCAGCCTCCCAAAGGGCTGCGATTACAGGTGTGAGCCACCGCGCCCAGGCACGCCTCTTGCTTTTGATCCTCTTCCTGTCTGATCTCTCTGGGTTAGAGCTCGAACTTGTCTGCAAACAAAAGACTTCTAGAAGGTGAGTGATTAGCCCGTGTGGTCCCTCCAGTTTCAGCGTGGGCTCCCGGGAACCCAACCCCATATCATCTGCTGCCCCGTGCCCCAGAGGCCCAGGGCATGGTGGTTAAAATATAACGAGCTCTGGAGTCCAACAGTCTGAGTTAGCGTCTCCGATCCTGACATTTATTCGCGTATGACCCTGGTGAGTTTATCTTGCTGAGCCTTTTTTTCCCATCAGCAAATTGAGATGATTGGCTACCTTGTACAGTTGTTTTAAAAATTAAATTAAGGAACTAGAAGAACAAGACTACTTCCCTGCTCAATGCCACTTCTGGACAGAGGCCTGGAGAGAAGACCACTGACTCTCAAGTTACTCTGACCCTTACAAAGAAGTACTTCTACATTTTAGCAGAATATCCTAGTCTGGCTGCATCTAATCCAGTAGTCACTAGGCTGTTCTTGATTTGTAGCAGGTACAGGAGCTTGATTGACATGGAGTGGGGAGGAAATAGAATGTGTGGCCTGCTCCACTGTGAAAGGCAATACTGCAAATTATGGGGGCCGTTAGGAGAATGTCACTTCCTCATTGTGGGTTTACATGTATTACTTCTGAGAATTAATATTTGTCATTAGGGATGTGTTTGGGTAAAACCCTGATTTTCAATGCAAGCTGCACATTAAAATAACCTAGGAAATGTAAAGAAAAAGATACTGATGTTCAGACCTCACCACTAGATATTCTATTTTGTTGTCCTAAAGGTCAAGGTTTTGTTTTGTTTTGTTTCGAGACAGGGTCACACTCTGTCACAGGCTGCAGTGCAGTGGTATGATCACAGCTCACTGAAGCCTTGACCTCCCTGGCTCAAGCAATCTTCCTGCCTTGGCATTCCAAAATGTTGAGATTACAGGCATGAGCCACCATGCCTGGCCTGAAGTCAGTTAAAAAAAAATTCCCTTGACTGGGCATGAAGGCTCATGCCTATAATCCCAGCATTTTGGGAGGCTGAGATGGGGGGATCAATTGAGTCCAGGAGTTGAAGACCAACCTGGGTAACATATCCAGACTCCATCTCTACATAACAATTTTCTAGGTGATGGCACTGTGTAGCTAGGGCTAGAGAACCGTTCATCCTAGGTTCATACCAACAGCTTCCCATACATTCAGTAACTCAGCTACCAAATACTTATTGTGTGCCTACTGTGTGCCAGGCACAGTTCTGGGCTCTGGGATACAGCAGTGAGTATGTCAGGCAAAATCCCTGTCTTTATGGAGGACTTACTAGAATTTAAGAGGAGATCCTCAATAAACAAAACAAGTACATGACGTAGCATGTTATATATTTTCCAAATGATGAGTGCTTAGAAAAAAATTAAGTGGGAAAAGGAGATAAGGAGTGGGGTGGGGGCAGGTGTCACCCAGGTGCCAACTGAGCAGAGGCTAGCAGGTGAGATTAAGTCATGTCGCCATCTAGAGGAAGACAGGGAGTCTCAGGCAGAGGGCGCTGCCCGTGCAAAGGCCCTGAGGTGAGCATGCATCCTGTGTGTTTGAGTGACGCAAGGAGGCCACTGCGGATAAAAGGAGGGAGCAGGGGCAGCAGAGCAGAAGATGAGTTTGTGATACTGTAGACTGCATTTTACTCTAAGGGAGCTGAGAAGCCACTGGCAGATGTGGGCAGAGCAGTGAGAAGTTCTGACCTGCATTTTCAAAGGATCGCTCTGGCAGTTTTGTTGAAAATGAACTTAAGAGGGAAAAGGTGGAAGGAAGCAGGGAGACCAGTCAAGAGGCTGTTGTACATTTCGCTAAGGGAAATTGGCCAGACGCAAAAGGGCAACTATTGCACGATTCCATTTACATGAGATATGTACCCAGAACAGGCCAATCCATGGAGACAGAAAGCAGAAGCGTTGTTACCAGGGCATGGGGAGGGGAGAATGGGA
This sequence comes from Symphalangus syndactylus, assembly GCF_028878055.3. Lineage (NCBI taxonomy): Eukaryota > Metazoa > Chordata > Mammalia > Primates > Hylobatidae > Symphalangus > Symphalangus syndactylus. Next base: position 17,130,595 of record NC_072432.2, on the reverse strand, counting down.
GGTTAATGTTTAATGGGTACAGAGTTTCTGTTTGAAAAGATAAGAAAGTTCTGGAAATAGGAGTGATGTTTGCCCAACATTGTGAATGCACTTAATGCCACTGAACTGTATATTTCAAAAGGGCTAAAATTGTAAATTTTATGTTATTTATTTTACTGCAATAAAAAATTAAATTAAAAAAAGAGGACTGGGTACAGTGACTCACACCTGTAATCATAACACTTTGGGAGGCCAAGGTGAGTGGATCACTTGAGGTCAGGAGTTTGAGACCGGCTTGCCAACATGGCAAAACCCTGACTCTACTAAAAATACAAAAAAAAATGAGCCGGGCGTGGTGACAGGTGCCTGTAATCCCAGCTACTCAAGAGGCTGAGGCAGGAGAATTGCTTGAACCCAGGAGGCAGAGGTTGCAGATGGAGCCACTGCACTCCAGCCTAGGAGACAGAGTGAGACTCAAAAAAAAAAGAGGCTATTGTAACTATCCAAGTGAGAGATTATGGAGGCTTGGAACAGGATGTTGGCAAGAAGCTGGAGGTGATGGAGGTGGTGGGCGTGGTAAGGGTGCAGCTGTGTTTTGTAGGCAGCACACACAGAATTTGCTGATGCATTAGAGGCAGGGTGTGGGGGAGAGGAGTCAAGTTCAAGGCCGAGGTTTTGGACCTGAACAACCAGAAGGATGAAGGGTACATTCACTGAGAAAAGTAAGGCTGGGAGTACAGCAGGTGTCATTGGTGGGAGGATGAGGAGTCTGGTCTTGGCCGTGGTCACCTTGTGATGTCAAGTTGACCATCCACATGGACAGGCTGGAGTGGTAACTGAGCCCTGGGTAGAGGCTGCCTGGCTGGAGATGTTCTTTGGGGAGTGACCTGTGTGTGGATGGTGTTCTAGGCATAAAAGGACTCTCAAGCATTAGGCTCTGGGGACAGTCCTAAGATACAGGGAGGAGAGAAATTAGCAAGGACAGAAGGATGGGGTAGAGAGAGAAAGGTGAAGGCAGAGAGCGTAGTGGCCTGGGAGTCAATGGTAGAAAGTGTTTCAGGCCAGGTGCGGTGGCTCATACCTGTAATCCCAGCACTTTGGGAGGCCGAGGCGGGCAGATCACTTGAGGTCAGGAGTTGGAGACCACCCTGGCCAATATGGTGAAACCCTGTCTCTACTAAAAATACAAAAATTACCTAGGCATGGTGGCATGCCCCTGTAGTCCCAGCTACTCGGTAGGCTGAGGCAGGAGAATCGCTTGAACCCGGGAGGCGGAGGTTGCAGTGAGCTGAGATCGTGCCACTGCACTCCAGCCTGGGCAACAGAGTGAGACTCTGTCTCAAAAAAAAAAAAAAAAAAAAGAAAAAGAAAGAAGGAAAGTGTTTCAAAGATCTATTGGGTGAAACGCTGCGGATAGGCCAAGTAAGATGAAGACTGAGAGTTGACCATTGGTTCTGCAACCAAGAGGTTGCAGTTTAAATGACGTGCAGAGCAGGTGAGGGCAGAGCCTGGCTGGAGTGAGTGTAGGAGACAATTGTAAGAATAATGAAGTGTGTTGGGGCCGATACTCATGGAAAGATCCGAAAGGGGACAGGACCAAGTGTGCCTATGGCCACTCTGGACTGTTCTGGATTGGAATGTCTTGCTGGAGCCTGGGGTATTATTAAAAATGGAGTAACTCCTATTTGAGGAAAGTATACTAGATTGGGGGATGCTGAGCCCAGGAGAAGACCATCGTGCATTGGTGGAGTAGGGAGGATTTTACCAAGAGGGGCGGAAAGGTCATACGCTGGAATCTATGAGAAGTGGGTCCTCTTGTAGAAAGGGCCCCTGCCAGTAGGCAACAAGCCAGAACTGCAGCCCAGGGGGACATGCTCATTTCCTCCTGCTCTGTAACAAATTACCACAAGTTTAGTGGCTTCAAACAACACTCATTTATAATTCTGTAGGTCAGAAGTCCACACAGCTGGGTTGGATAGGTGACTGAGGGTCTCCCAGGCCGAAATCAAAGTGTTGACTGTGCTGGGCTTTAATCTGAAGGCTCTGGGGAGAAGCTACTTCTAGGCTCATTGCAATTCTTGGCAGAATTCAATTCTGAGCAACTGTGTCCCTTCTCGTGTGGACTCTTCCATTCTCAAGCTAGCAGTGGCACATCCAAGCCTTCTTGTACTTTGAATTTCTCTGATTTCCTCTTCTGCCTCTGCTTTATCTGGGTGGGCCAGTATAATACAACAACATAACATATTGGGCCCACCCAGATAATCCAGGATAATCTCCCTATTTGAAGTTCAACTGATTACATCTGCAAACATTTTGCCCCATTAAAGTAACATGTTCAGGGGCACTATAACGTATTGACAGTCCCAGAAATTAGGGCGTGGAATTTCCTTGGTGGGGACCATACTTCTGGCTACAACAAGGGTATTCCTTAAAGACCCTCCCCCTGGATCACTGGACAAGGCATATTTTACATACATACAATTTTCCTTTCATGCTGTCATTAGGCTTTGTTTGCTCCAGCCCCCAGCAAAATCTAGTAACTCGTGTTGTGGATGACAAAGCTGAGCCCCCCGACGTCTGTGTCAAGCTGCCTTTTTGCAGCCCAAGTCTTGCAGCAACCACGTGGTTCTGGGTGGGGCTGAGATTCTACCACCACCCTCCAGCCCCAGAAAGGGGTCCTTGTTTTTCTGAGCCAATCAGGGTGGTCCCACCCTATCCACAGCCACACTGATTGGTTCAGAGATGAACATGTGACCAAAAATGTCCAATCAGAGGCATGCTGAGGACTTCTGACCCAGATGGGAGAAGGCTATTCTTCCAGCTAAATCTACAGGACGCTAGTGGCCATCTTGTAACCAAAGAGGGGAGAGGGCCTTTGAAGGAAACCAATACCAGGAAAACAGGGACAAGAGATGGAAAGAAAGGTGAGTTCCTATCCCACTGTCCATGATGTGATTATTACACATTGCATCCTTGTATCAAAAGCACCTCATGTTGGCCTGGTGCAGTGGCTCACCCCTGTAATCTCAGCACTTTGGGAGGCCGACCCAGGCGGATCACCTGAGGTCAGGAGTTCAAGACCAGCCTGGCCAACATGGCAAAACCCCGTCTCTACAAAAATACAAAAATTAGCCGGGGATGATGGCAGGTGCCTGTAATCCCAGCTACTCGGGAGGCTGAGGTGGGAGAATGGCTTCAACCCGGGAGGTGGAGGTTGCAGTGAGCAGAGATCTGCCTCTACACTCTAGCCTGGGCAACAGTGCGAGACTCTGTCTCAAACAAAAAAAGAAACAAACAAACAAAACACCTCATTTACCCCAGAAATATATATACCTGCAATGTACTCACAAAATTTAAAAATTTTTTAAAAGGCAAAGGGAGCAAAGACTTAGTTGATGAAAAAAATAGTTTTTCATCAATAAATAATACTTTTTTGAGTGTGAAGATTAAAGACATTTTCACGTTAGGAAAAAAAAAAGATGGTCGAGCTCCATGGCTCACGCCTGTAATCCCAGCACTTTGGGAGGCCAAGGCAGGCGGATCATGAGGTCAGGAGATCGAGACCATCCTGGCTAACACGGTGAAATCCCGTCTCTACTGAAAACACAAAAAATTAGCTGGGCGTAGTGGTGGGTGCCTGTAGTCCCAGCTACTTGGGAGGCTGAAGCAGGAGAATGGCATGAACCTGGGAGGCAGAGCTTGCAGTGAACCGAGATCACACCACTGTACTCCAGCCTGGGTGACAGAGCAAGACTCCGTCTCAAAAAAAAAAAAAAAAAAAAAAAAAAAAAAAAAAAAATGAGTTCCTAGTGGCATTGCTGAATGGCTGGATCAACCCTTGCCTAAAGCCCACTCCATCTGCAGGCTTTTCATTTATGTCAGCCAATACATTCCCCTTATTATTGAAGCCACTTTGAGTTCGATTTGCTCTTACTTGCCATCAAAATTACCCTAACAGACAGAACTTGTTTAACAAGGTGATGATTTTACAGAGCGGAGTCATGCATGGGGCCACAAAGACAGGTGTGGTCTGCCCTATTTCCACCTCCCCCTCTGCAAAGCCTTCTAAAAAAGCAGGCATATGGTACTAAGGGGACTTCAGCCCAGGGTTTCTCTGGATCATGGTCAACAGCAAAGCGAAGAGTGGCCCTGGCAGAGCAGGAGGAACAGCTGGTGTGAGGAGGAGTGGTAAGATAGGGACCTTGGGAACGGTTGTGGGATAACCTATCGCCCTTTCTCAAACACGCTGAAGAGAGGTGACATGTAAGGGAGGAGGAAAGACTGATGTCAGTGAATATATGCGAAGTGCTGAACGGTGGCCGGCGCATGGTAGCCCTCGGTACAGAGTACCACTTTGCGCCCAGGCCCTTCGAGGTGAGAATGAACCCCAGAGTGGGAGATGAATCACTAGAGGATAAATGTGTGTTTCTTCTCTTCTTTAGCAAAGGCTGCGCTTGAAAATAACCTTCACTCATTGTTATGGCCTGAATTGGGTCCCACCTAAAGTCATAGATTGAGGTCCTAACCCCCCAGCACCTCAGAATGTGACTTTATTTGGAGGCAGGGTCTTTACAGAGGTAATCAAGTTATACTGAGGTCATTAGGCTGGACCCTTGTTCAATATGACTGGTGTCCTTGTAAGAAGAGGAAGTGTTTGCTGGGTACGGTGGCTCACACCTGTAGTCCCAGCACTTTGGGAGGCTGAGGCAGGAGGATCACTTAAGCTCAGAAGTTCAAGACCAGCCTGGGCAACATGGCAAGACTCCATCTCTACAGATAATAAACAAATTAGCAGGGGCATGGTGGCGTGCGCCTATAGTTCCAGCTATTCGGGAGGCTGAGGTGGGAGGATCACTTGTGCCCAGGAGAGATTGAATCTGCAATGAGCCATGATCGTGCCACTGTGCTTCAGTCCGGGTGACAGAACAAGACCCTGTCTCTTAAAAAGAGAGAGAGAAAAAAAATATTGGGGCAGACAGAGAGACAGCAGGGCTACACATCCACAGAGCCCACAGAGGAAAGACCACGTGAGGACACAGGGAGAAGGTGACGACCTGCAAGACAAAGAAGAAGCCAAATCTGCCAACACCTTGATCATGGACTTTTAGCTTCCAAAACTGTGAAAAGATAAATGTCTGTTATTTAAGCCCCCTACTCTGTGGCATTTTGTCACATCAGCCAGAGCAGACTGGGACACCTGGGTTGAATGGTGCCCCCTCCTAACAGATCTGTCCACCAGCACCTGTGAATGGTCCCTGATTTGGAACAAGTGTCTTTGCAGATGTAATTACATTTAGGATCTCGAGATGAGAACATTCTGGGTGAACTGAGTGGGCCCTAAACTCAATGAAAACTGTCCATATAAGACACAGAAGACAAGAGGAGAAACAGAGAAGGCCAGGTGAAGAGGGAGGATGAAACTGGAATGAGGAAGATCGCCAGTGGCCACCGGAAGCCAGGATAGAGGCAAGGGATGGAGCCTCCTCAGAGACCCCAGAAGGGGCCAGCCCTGCCCACATCTTGATTCCACACCCCTGGCCTTGAGAACTGCAAGAAAATTAATTTCTGTCGTTTTGGCCGGGTACAGTGGCTCACGCCTGTAATCCCAGCACTTTGCGAGGCCGAGGCGAGTGGATCACCTGAGGTCAGGAGCTCAAGACCAGCCTGGCCAACATGGTGAAACCCCTTCTCTACTGAAAATACAAAAATTAGCCAGGCATGGTGGCAGGTGCCTGTAATCCCAGCTACTTGGGAGGCTGAGGCAGGAGAATCACTTGAGCCAGGGAGGGAGAAGTTGCAGTGAGCCGAGATCACGCTACTGCACTCCAGCCTGGGTGACAGAGCGAGACCCTGTCTCTAAAAAAATTCAAAATAAAGTGAGATGTGACCATATGCGCACGCCGGAAGGAGCATCTCCTACTGGTTGCACAGGGCCGGACCTGCCCGGTGTGTCTGTGTCTGTGTCTGTCTGTGTCTGGCAGCCGCCTCTGAAAGTGGAGATTCTGTACATCTGTTTCTGTGACCACCTCTCAGACAAAGCCTTATTCCAACGCAGGAATTCTGCTGCTTAAAATAAAACAGTTATAATTTAAGCCAGAGATGGAGAGGTGGAATACAGTGGTGTCCCCTCCTGCAGCCCCCACTGCACGCGCCCTCCCTGACAGCCCTGAGCCCCAAGCCCCACACATACCACATGTGCAGAGCCAGGTGGCTCCCAGGGCAGCAGGTGGAGGAGCCACGGCTTGTTACAGGAGCACCTGCGGCGGCGAGTCAGATGAGGAATTCCTTCCATCTCTGGCAGATGGGAGTGGGGTTGCCAAATAGCGGCTCTCTTTCTCAGCCTTCCCTCCGGCTCCCAGAGTGTGACAGCCCCAGGTCTGTTCAGCAAATTCTTCCTTGGCTGTCTCTGCTCCCATTCCCAATTTGGGAATCCGCGATAAGCCTCTAGAAGCGGAGGCTCGGTGCCCAGAAAGGCTGGCGCCGACCCAGCCACACACAGGAGGAGGCTGAGAGCCTTCCTTGGAAAGTGGAAAGTCCAAATCAGGACAGGGAGGCTGTGTTTCGCCGCAGTAACGCCACACTGTAGAGGGGGCTGAGTTTTGAAATAACGATTTTCGAAGATTGTGCATAGTTGTCAGTTGACTCCCAAAGAAATACCCTACCATGCTGCTCCCCATCCTGTGCCCATCCTGAGGGGAGCTCTCTGGTTGGGGTGGCAAGGGAACCCCTGTCCCCGAGTCAGCCACTTTGGGTGTCAGGGTGCTTGAAAAGCACTTTGCCCATGCAGGGGCCACTCACACCTCACCATGCTCTTCCACAGACTCGAGGGCACTCTCTCACTCTTTGTTTTTGTTTTTGTTTTTGATTTTTGAGATGGAGTCTTGCTCTGTCGCCCAGGCTGGAGTGCAGTGGCACAATCTCAGTTCACTGCAACGTACGCCTCCTGGGTTCAAATGATTCTTCTGCCTCAGCCTCCCGAGTAGCTTGGATTACAGGCACCCACCACCCTGCCTGGCTAATTTTTGCATTTTTAGTAGAGATAGGGTTTCACCATGTTGGCCAGGTTGGTCTCGAAGTCCTGACCTCAAGTGATCTGCCCACCTCGGCCTCCCAAAGTGCTGGGATTACAGGCATGAGCCACTGTGCCCAGCCACTCTTTGTTTATTTATATTCAGACACAGGGTCTTGCTCTGTCGCCCAGGCTGGAGTGCAGTGGTGCAGTCATGACTCACGGCAGCCACAAACTCTCAGATTACCTTCCCACCTCAGCCTTCTGAGTACCTGGGACTACAGGTGTGCACCGCCACACCCAGCTAACTTTCTAAATTTTTTGTAGAGATAAGGGTCTTGCTATGTTGCCCAGGCTGGTTTTGAATTCCTGACCCCAAGCAATCATCCCACCTTGGCGTCCCAAAGCACTAAGATTACAGGTGTGAGCCACTGCACCAGGCCCCCAAAGGTACTCTTCATATCCCTACCCCTAGACGCCAAAGTCAGGAGTTACTGTCTTGGGAAACGATTCTATCTGAGAGGAGATAGACTCCTGAGTGCCTGGAGAAGGGAATGGCAGAGAAATCAGGGAATGTGGGTTCCTTACAAGGTCACACGGAGGGGACGGCCAGTGAAGTCATTCCTGTGGGTTGAGTGTGCAGAGAGAGATTAGCGGTCAGGGCGGAGGCTTCTAAAAGAAATGGAGGGAGTTCTTACTCTCCAGTGTAACTTCCATTGAAAGCTGGGCCCGTATCTTCTGGCTCCAGCTGAGGGCGAAGTCCAAGGCTATCTCCAGGCGGGTGAGGAAAGGCTGGTGAAGGAGTTGTGTGGATAGCTGAGCTGCTCGCTCCTCCAGAACCACGAGGCAACCCCACAGCCTGCTGCTGCCCACACCCTACCGGGGAACGCTGGCTGCTGTATCCATGCGCCTGTATTTTCTCAAGAGTAAATAACGCCAGAGCACAGCTCTCTGTCTCCCTAAAGCCTAAATCATTCAGCAAAACATGGTCATGTCCAGCAAAGAAAATCACTGTCAGCGGCCAAACATGGAAACAAGTACAAGCCCACATTAAAAATGTTGAAAATCGGTCGGGCGCGGTGGCTCACGCCTGTAATCCCAGAACTTTGGGAAGCCAAGGTGGGAGGATCCCGTGAGCCCAGGAGTTTGAGACCAGCGTGGGCAACATGACGAAACCCCATCTACAAAAGTTACAGAACATTAGCTAGGCGTGGTGGCACACACCTGTAGTTCCAGCTACTCGTGGGCTTGAGTCCAGGAGGTCGAGGCTGCAGTGAGCTGTTTGTGCTACTGCACTCCAGCCTGGGTGACAAAACGAGATCCTGTCTAAAAAAAAAAAAAAATTGAAAAGTGTTGTCGAAGAAAGAAACACGACTCTGGCATAACCCAAAGCAGCTCCGGACTCCACTTTCATCACCCGCCTCCGATAAAGCAGGACTGTATATAGGAAGGTTAAACCCCCACTCCAATAAAGGAAGGTTAATCCAGACAATCCCGACATTTCTCACGAACTCTCTGGAACAAATGAAGCAGCCTCAGGAGATAGGAAATATCATAGGATAAAAGCTCCGACATACCCCCAGGCTCTCAGGATCCTGGCCCCTTTCCAGAGTTCCACAAAATGTAAAGCAGTGACTGCAAGACTTGAGGCCTCCATATGGCAGGAAGAATGCCCTAATTAAGTAGAGTGAAATCTGGAACAAGACGTTTCACAAAGTCTCAGCCGAGAAGACAGGACGCAGCTTCTCCAGCAAAGGCAATGCCAGCCTCCAGCTGAATCTCTCTCTGAGATTTCTTCCTGCCAAGTTACTAGGTACAGGAAAGTGGCTCTAACTTCAAAATCCCTGTCCCCAAACTGTCGTTCAGAAGGGTAGGCACAAAAGCAACAAGATAAGGAGTGAAGTATGTCAAGGAGAATCCAATCTCCCTCTAAGACAGAAACAGAAGGTTGGGGCCCCAGTGCAGACCTGCAGGCATAATAATGAGAAAAATGGCCGGTGCCATGGCTCATGCCTGTAATCCCAGCACTTTGAGTGGCCAAGGCCGGTGGATCACTTGAGCCCAGGGGTTTGAGACCAGCCTGGCCAACATGGCAAAACTGTCTCTACTAAAAATACAAAAATTAGCCACATGTGGTGGCAGGCACCTGTAATCCCAGCTACTCAGAAGGCTGAGGCAGGAGAATCTCTTGAGCCCAGGAGGCAGAGGGTGCAGTAAGCCGAGACTGTGCCACTGCACTTCAGCCTGGGCAACAGAGTGAGACTCTGTTGAAAGGAAGGAAGGAAGGGAGGGAGGGAGGAAGGAAAGGAGGAAGGGAGGGAAGGAAAAAGGAAGGAAGGAAGAAAGAAACACCTGTGCCAGTGACAGATACAGAAACCTGCCTGGAGGAAAACCTGACCCTGAAGTCACTTGCAGTGCCCTATGATGTGTCACGCTGCAACAGATACTGCTGACCCCCAAATCTCCTTGGACAGGCAGCATTGCTGCTGACAACTCAGCTGCCCACCTGCCTGGGAGGCTGGGAGGCGTCCCTGCCACAGGGGCATTCTGCAGCCAAGGATGGCTGAGGGCAGACGGCTGGCCCCTGGCCCTAAGGTGAGACCGACGCTATAACATGGCCCAGGCCCTAAGTGCTAACTTGTGGGGTCTGCAACTTGGGGAACCACTTTGTGAGCAAGCTAGAGGAGGAAATAGAAAAGATTGTTCCTACAGCTCATCTACTTCTCATTCTTTCCCCACCAAAGATAAAATATTTCAGAGGCCTTGGTGTGGCTGTCCAGGGAGGCATTTCTGCCCAGGACTAGGGTCTCACTGAGGCTTTTCCTGGGCCTGCCCTCCAAGCAGCTGCAGGCAGTGGGCAGGTGGAACTGGTTCTCCAGGCAAGGCTGGTGATGAGACATCTTCCTGTGTGTTTACATGGCACAAGCCCAGAACACCTGCAGACGGGGCCAGGTCGGATGACTTCTGATGCCATTTTCTATCCCCAAATATTCCCCTTGACCCTATGTCTGGATTGTTTTTGGAGGGGAGACTTCTCTTCTGTGAGTCAGAGCCCTCCCCCTTCCAACCTAGAGCACTACTGAGGCCACATCGGAAGAGCTGGCAGCGGTCGGGGTCACTCTTGTCCACTAGATAAGTAGTCGATCAAAGGGGTTTAAGAAGATGGATCCATGGCCTTGAACAGCGGTTTCTCCTGAGCAACTGGTCTACCCGCTGCACTGGGCCTGGTCTCACACGTGGCTCACATTGGGCCTCATTGTGATTTCATTCTGTATCTTTCTTCCCCATCAAAAAGTGAGGTTTTGCCCAGTGCCTCCCTTCCTTCTGACATCTGAAATTCCAGTTAGAGCGCATTCCACGTCCTGAAGGCTTTGTCAACCTGCCAGACGCAGCTGCTACTCAGAGAGGCGTGGCCACATTCCTCCTCAGGGTCTGGTTTCTAGGAGGACACAGGATTGGGAGGACTGGGAGGACCTGTGGGAAGAAGGAAAGAGTGAGACAGTGACCAGGGAGGGAGGGCTGAGGAAGCTAAGGGTCGCTTCATCTGCTTTACAGTTTGGCCCTGGGCTTTCATCCTGCTTTGGGCCAGATGTGGGAAAGAGGGTGACTAGAAACGGGTCCACAAGGACCCTGTGCTCCTCTTCTCCTGCCTATGCCAAGTCTAAACCTCACTTTAAATATTAGATCAAAATAAGACGTCATTTCTCTGTGGAGTCTAAAATACTGAAACGCATAGAAGCAGGGCGTCAAATGGTGGTCACCAGGGGGTGGGGCAATGGTTAAATGATACAAAGCTTCAGTTATGCAACATCAACAAGTTCTAGGGATTTATTATACAGTATAGTTTCTAGAGCTAACCCTCCTGTATTGCATATGTAAATGTGCAGAGGGTAGATCTTATGTTGCGTTCTTTTTTTTTTTGTGGTTTGTTTTTTTTTTTTTTTTTTTTTTTGAGATGGAGTCTTGCTCTGTGGCCAGGCTGGAGTGCAGTGGGGCAATCTCGGCTCACTGCAACCTCTGCCTCCTGGGTTTAAGCGATTCTCCTGCCTCAGCCTCCTGAGTAGCTAGGACTGCAGGCACCCACCACCAAGTCCAGCTAATTTTTGTATTTTTAGTAGAGACGGGTTTCACCATGTTGGCCAGGGTGGTCTTGATCTCTTGACCTTGTGATCTATCTGCCTCGGGCTTCCAAAGTGCTGGGATTACAGGCCTGAGCCACCGCACCTGGCCCTGTGTTCTTTATTTTTTGGAGACAGGATCTTGCTTGGTTGCCCAGGCTGGAGTACAGTGGTACAATCATAGCTCACTGCAGTCTCAAACTCTTGGGCTGAAGCGATCCTCCCATCTCAGCCTCCCGAGTAGCGGGGACTACATGTGTGCACCACCACACCCGGCTAATTTTTGTATATTTTTTTGTAGCGATAGGATGTTGTCCAGGCAGGTCTCGAACTCCTGAGCTCAAGTGATCCTCCCACCTCGGTCTCCCAAAGTGCTGAGATTACAGGCATGACCCACTGTGCCCAGCCTTGTGCTGTGTTTTTAACACAAACAGAGATGTGTGCACACACAAATAATAATAAACAGGGCAGGAGGAATCTTTGGGAGGTGATGGATGTGTTTTTAGATTTGAGGTGGTAATGGTTTCACCGTTGTGTACTTTATCCCCAAACTCGTTGAAATGTAGACATTAAATATATACAGCTTTTTTTTTTTTTTTTTTTAACATGCCAACCATACTTCAATAAAGTGGTTTTAAAAAAATAAGATCAACCCAATGGTAAACGTGGTGAACCCAACCCCCGCCTCTCTAACTTGTTAAGCTACAAAAGAGGAAGAAGCCAGGAGCGCAGCCGCTGTTGGCTCGGTGCCTGATGACTGAAGCCTTCTATGAGTTGGGTTTGTTATCATGTTTGGCTCCTGGACTGGATTGTTTTCTTTCCTTGTTAAGACGTTTGAAGTCCTTTGATGAGCTGGTGTTTATAGTTCATGTTCTTTCATGCCAAACGAACACTTCTTATTATCTAGAATTACAAAAGCATTTGGTGTTTCCCAAGCTTAGGTGGCCAGCTTCAGAATCCAAGAAGGGATTACTTTATACAATACAGGGGGGTTGGAAAAAGTCAGATGTAAATTAGATTTCTGACAATTTAGTAATATTTAAAATTTATTAGAGAAGAGACTAAAAGGAAACTTCTGATGAATTTTCTTTCTTTGTTTTCTTGGTAAAATGAAATCATTCACATTCTGCCATGAGTATAATTGCCTCTATTCTAGGCAATTTCTGTATTGTAAATTGGGATTTTGTGTTGGTGATTTTAGAGTAAGGCATGCCTGTTACATAAATGCGTTCTTGCTTTGGAACCTCTGCACAGTTTTCCTGTCTTTTCCTTTGATTCTTTTTCCTTGGCCACTTTTATTTTAATTGAACGGTGACTCATAAAGCAAGTGCATTCGAAGCTAGACCAAGATATTCAGGGACTGTCCCAAGAAACCCGGGCTGGCAGCCTCCCCAGTTGTAGGGGAAGCCATCGGTTTCCATAACCAGTCCAACTGGCAAAAGGTATTCATAGTCTGCAGTGCTTTTTAACACACTGGCGCGGTGAGAACGGGTTGTACATCCGTTTGTTGCCAGCCCCGAGCAAATGAAACAATCTCTGTTCACAGCCTCATCCTACAGAGCATTCAGAAACCACTTCCCCTAGAGATCTTTAAAAATAGACCTGAAAACAGGCCTCTGCCGCCTTAAGGGCTTTGGGGTGGGTCCTGCCTGGAAGCCAAGGAGGCCCTGACGGAGCCGGGGGCTTCTGTATCCTGGACTGCAGTCTCAGAACGCTGCCTTCAGGATTCCATCAGATCCTGAGGGCAGCTGGAGTCACTGAATCCTGAATGACTTGGCAGGGAAGAAGCGATGACTCATGACTCGTAAGATTAGGCAGGACTTAAAGAGGTGAGGCTGTTGGCTCATTGAGATGAAAGGTGGCCTTCTTCTCTCTCCTCTGAGAGGTTTCACGTGGGCCTCTGGTGCCCGGAAGAACAAGGTGCACCGGCTGTAGATCCGGCTTGCATACTGCTTGAGCAAATGGCCAGGCAGGGCCACTCCCGGGTCTCAGGGCCCAGCCCTCCCCACGGCCTTGCTCCGATGGTCACTAAGGATGTGCATCTCCAGCAATCAGGCAGGCCTGGAATATCAAAGGCAGATTCTTTTTTTTGGGGGGGGCGGTTTCTTTAAAGTAATATGTGCAGGATATGCAGGTTTGTTACATAGGTAAACGTGTGTCGTGGTGGTTTGCTGCACCTGTCAACCGATCACCTAGGTATGAAGCCCGGCATGCATTAGCTCTGTTCCCTAATGCTCTCCCCGTCCTTGCCCTCCCCCAACAGGCCCCAGTGTGGGATGTTCCCCTCCCTGTGTCCATGTGTTCTCATTGTTCAGCTCCCACTTATAAGAGAACATGCAGTGTTTGGCTTCCTGTTCCTGAGTTGGTTTGCTGAGAATGATGGCTTCTAGCTTCATCCATGTCCCTGCAAAGGACGTGATCTCGTTCCTTTTTATGGCTGGATAGTATTCCGTGGTGTATATGTACTATATTTTCTTTATCTAGTCTATCGTTGATGGGCATTTGGTTGATTCCATGTCTTTGCTATCGTGAATAGTGCTGCGGTGAACCTATGTGTGCATGTCTCTGTGGCGATTCCTCAAAGACTGAGAACCGGAAATACCATTTGACCCAGCAATCCCATTGCTGGGTATATACCCCAAGGCAGATTCTTTTCCTTGTGTGATTCTGGGAGGCGCCAAGCAGAAGGGCTCTGGTCAGAGGGTTCTAGAAGTGAGGCAGCTTCTGGATTTCCACCCAGGAGATGAACATGAAGGAAGGCTTACCAGGGACCCCATTCTGGAGCCAGGGGACATTTGGGGCCCTGGGATCCAACCTTCCCTACCTTCCTAGCCCACCATGCCTCAGTGTTTATCTTCTACCATTCAGATTCTTGTCTCCACGTTTCCAGGGCCCCACTGAGAAAGGCAGGGGCCACTCCCACAGCAAATTCACCATTAAAGGGGAACCGAAGCTCACATTCCTGTTCGGAGGTGGATGTCATTTCTGCTTCTCTGTGCATTGTCATCCATGAATGCATTTACGCAGCAAACACCTATTAAACAACTACTGTGTGTACAGCCCAGACTGCCTGGGCGGGCGGCTGGGAGTCCACACCCCTGCCACTGGATGTGTGCATGTGTGTGTGTGTGTGTGTGTGTGTGTGTCTGTCTGTCTGAGAGCGAGAGAGGAGAGAGGAGGGGTGTGCAATAAATGCACCATTTTTAATCTGGTTTTAGAGGCAGTGAGTGCCTAGAAGTAGTGTGGGTTCAAGTAAGTTCCCCTGGGCACATCCCTTCCTTGGCTGACAGTTGAAGTTGAAGGTCGCCATAGACACCGCTGCCTTTGGAAAGAAAGAAGCCCCTGAAGGACGCAGCATATTTAGAAGTCGCATGTGGAACACAGCGGGGCAGTGGGGATTCTTTAAGGATTTATTGTACAAATTTACCTACCTGGGTCCGTGGACATGTTTCTCTATGTACACCGAGCTCTAAAGGAGTCTTTCTCAGTAGCAATAAATAGCAACACCTCTCTGTTTAGTCCCAGGGCCTCCAGGATCCCCTGGAAGCAGGGCTGGAGCGGGGGCTAAGGGAACAGAGCTCTGTCCTGGGAACAGAGCTTGTTCCATCTGGCTGTGACGTACGTTTTAATAACTCTGTTTCCTGCTGTCCTCAATCCGGTAGGTTAGGCTTCCCCCATGGGCTGCCTGTCCTACATGGAAGCGCCTTCTATCTCGTTCTAGGCAGTATTTCAGGCTTAAATATCACCCTTAGCAAAGAATGTAAATGCTAGCATGAGAGGGCGCAGAGTTAGACAGATTGTGGATTTAAGTAGTGATTATACCACTTCTCAGAAATGCCTGCACAATGATTAGTACCACATATATATTGTATGGGGGTGGCTTAAATCTCTTTGGAAGAGAGAGACTTCAAATGCAGCAGCACTGGTTTTAAAACAAGATTCATTTAATGTCTGAGGGCCCATTCTATCACCAGGATGTCAACGCTATTGTGACATGGATTGAACCATTTAACCCTAAAGTCATGGGCAGACACTTTTTCTGTTTCTAGAATGATTGAAAAGGAGAAGGAAGAGAAGGAGGAGGAGGGAGAGGAGGAGAAGGAGGAGGGAGAGGAGGAGAAGAGGAGGGGGAGGTGGAGGGGGAGGGGGAGGGGGAGGGAGAGGAGGAAGAACAGGAAAGAAAGAAGAAGAAAAATCACACAAGGCCCTGTGACTGTTTTGTGAGGAGGAAAGAACTCCCCTTGGCCTCTTTATACCCTCTAGCTGAGCCCAGAAGAGACAGAGCTCTCCGGAACTGGGGTTTTCATGGCTGGGCCAGCCCTGCTAGGGTCCTCCGTGCTGGCTCACATTTTGTTTAAAGTCCCACCCTAGCTGGGATTTCATTTGCAATGTATGTCGCCCCTAATGTGTTAATAAATGCCTCAAAGTCATAACAACTGTTCCCACGATATTTGTTCCCCTCCGTTCTTTTTTTTTTTTTTTTTTTGAGACAGAGTCTTGCTCTGTTGCCCAGGCTGGAGTGCAGTGATGTGGTCACAGCTCACTGCAACCTCTCCATGCTAGGCTCAAGCCACCCTCCCACCCCGGGCCTCGCGAGTAGCTGGGACCACAGGCCCACATCACCACATCTGGCTATTTTTTTTTTTGTATTTTTGCTAGAGACAGGGTCTTGCTATATTGCCCAGGCTGGTCTCGAACTCCTGAGCTCAAACAATCCATCCGCCTTGGCCTCCCAAAGTGCTGGGATTACTAGGCGTGAGCCACCATGCCCGGCCTTTCCCTGTATTCTTTATTCTGCCTGGTGTCTGCTTTAGAAAGTTCACGAACTGATGGGACAAACATGCACAATCGTACAAGGAAGCTGGGGGTGCCAGGAGGGCTGCACTAAGGCCCTGAGACCCCCCACATCGGGGGTCTGTCCAGACCCTGCATGGCCTCTGACTGGGTGGGTAAATCCAATCTGGGATTGGTATTAGGAAACCACTTGTTTGCAGGTATCATATGCCACATTCTCCAATATCAGTTTTGTAAGAAATATAGCTGATGCATTTGGTCTCCATCTGCCTAGATTCTTTGTCTCATTTCTCAATGGGCTCAGAACTTGCAGTGGCAGGGTGCTCTTTTGGGGGCCATATTGAACTCCAGTAGTGACAGTTAGGTCAGCCCTGATGTCTGACAGTTAAAAGAAAGAGAATGTCAGGCCAATGCTATGTATCCAAAATGGTGGTCTCTGAAGTTGGGGAGCAGTGGGTGAACTTTCCTGGCACAGGGAACCGAAAACACAGAGGCTTAGAAGTGGGAAGGCACAAGAGTGTCTGAAGACTGTGAAATCCTGAAGCTGCTGGAATACCAGGTGAGGAAAGTGGGGTTGAGAAGAAGCTAGAGAAATAGCCAGACCAATTCAAGCAGGGGTTGCAAGGCTGCAGAAAAGTTTGCATTGTATTCTAAATGCTATGGGAAGTCGCTGAAGGATCTTAAGCAGGGCAATGATGTGGGTTTATTCACTCCTTCAGAAGTCATTCTTTTTAACTCTTAGAGAATGGTCTGGCTGTGGGCCCTGAGAACAGACGAAGAGAGAAGACTCAGGAGACTTTTGCACTAGTCCAGGGCAAGTCTAGATGATGCTCACCTAGACCACGATAGCAACAATAAACCACTGGAGGGAAAGCCTCAGACGGGAGAGATCCCTGGGAGAGCGAAGCCCCAGAATCTGCTGATGAATCAGATGTCGGGGGAGAGGGAAGAATTGGGGATGAATCCTAAGTTCTGGCTTGATGAGTGGATGGGTGTTGATGCCATTTATAGGGATGTGAAGACTGGGAGGAGCCTGGGGAAGACCTTTACATTTCAGGCGTTCTAAGACTTCTTGGAGGCAATGTCAGGTAAGCGGTTGGATACAGGAGCTGACTCTCAGAGGGTCTTGAGGAACCCTGGCATAGAGAGGCATGTGTGGGAGGACACCCACGCAGAGGGGACAAGCGACCACATCATGTCATCCTGCCTGGACAGTCATTTGGCTAGAGGACACTAATGACACAGCTATCGTGTATTATTCAGCAGGGCTTGGGGCTGGATGATATAGACAGCTTCCTTTGGAAAATTCTGTCTAGCAAGCCTAGCATTATAAAGGATTATTGCATGATTTCACTTTGGGGAAATTTTCATAACTTCTAGGATATTTTTTCTTCTCTATACGATAAGTAGTTGTCAGTCATTTTCTCATTGAGGGCAAAAGTCGCAGAAGGCTTTTTATTCATTATGATTAATGCCCTTTGAAAAAAGACCCTTTAATTAATGTTCCTATTGGGCACAGAGCTTTTTAAAGACACCATTCCCTCCCTAACACACACAGCTGTGTTTTATAGACTGTCACCTAGCCAAGGGACCCCACAGGGATCTGCAATTTGTCCCACCTCTGCCCTGCCCCACTTCCCTGCAACACTCCTAACCGCTGAATCCCATTCAGCCCCATGAAAGTGGTGGCTGATATTTAAAGTTCATTTCAGGAAGGTTTCATAATAACTGGGGAAAATAACATAATCTCGTTTTAAAACATTTCCTTCCTCTGTTCTGCTGATAGAATCAAACAATCCAGAGTTCCATCTGTCCTGTCACAGGTCCAGATTTTAGGATGTGGTTTTGAAGTTATTTGTTTTCTTTGTTTCAGGGCACCTCTGGTGGGATTCCCTCCCCTTCTGGATAGGTGCAGGCTGTACCACTTGACCCTTGGATTTGCAATTCCAGGAGGAAAATAATGAGCCAGCATTGTCGGAAAATGTCACTCTGCCCCAGTGGTCAGTCCCTAAGACTGGGGAGGGAAGTCAAGCTTGAAATGGCAGAGTGGATTTTCTCTTCAAGGAGCACTTTTAAAGGTAATAGAGGCCGGGCGCAGTGGTTCATGGCTGTAATTCCAGCACTTTGGGAGGCCGAGGCAGGTGAATCGCTTGAGGTCAGGAGTTCGAGACCAGCCTGACCAACATGGCAAAACCCTATCTCTACTAAAAATACAAAAATTAGCCAGGCATGGTGGCGTGCGTCTGTGATCCCGGCTACTCAGGAGGCTGAGGCAGGAGAATCGCTTGAACCTGGGAGGCAGAGGTTGCAGTAAGCGGAGATCACACCATTTCACTCCACTACAGCCTGGGTGACAGAGCAAGACTCCATCTCAAAATAAATAAATAAATAGATAAATAAATAAATAAATGTAATAAGGAAACACACAAACATACAATAGAGCAACAACCATAATAAAAATCCAAATGCGCATCTGTGAGTAACGTGCCAACATGCACTGCAGTTTGTCGGTCTCACTTCTCTGGTCCTCTGAACAACACAGGGCTTTTGTATGACATGACCTCAGTCCTGGGTGAAGATGGAAAGGGATTGCCCCCTGCAGCTCTGTCAATTTCTCCTTTCCTGGTTTCCAACAAGCCCATCTCTTTCCCTCCTGCTTCCAGTGCAAGGGTAGGCAAACTTTTTCTGAAAGGAGCCAGATAGAAAATATTTTATTTTATTTTGAGACAGAGTCTCACTCTGTCACCCAGGCTGGAGTGCAGTGGCACAATCGTAGCTCACTGCAGCCTCGACCTCTGGGCATGAGCCATCCTGTTACCTCAGTCCTCTGTGTAGCCGGGATTACAGGAATGCACCACCCTGCCCAGCTAATTAAAAAAATTTTTTTTTGTCCAGCCTGGCCAACATGGCAAAACCTCTTCTCTACTAAAAATACAGGAATTAGCTGGGCATGGTGGCATGCACCTGTAGTCCCTGCTACTTGGGAGGCTGAGACAGGAGAATTGCTTGAACCCAGGAGGCGGAGGCTGCAGTGAGCTGAGATCGCACCACTGCACTCCAGCCTGGGTGACAGAGCAAGACTCTGTCTTAAAAAAAAAAAAAAAAAAAAAAAAAATGGCCGGGCACATTACAGGTTCATGCCTGTGATTCCAGCACTTTGGGAGGCTGAGGCAGGTGGATTGCTTGAGGTCAAGAGTTCGAGACCATCCTGGCCAACATGGCAAAACCCCGCCTCCACTAAAAGTACAAAAATTAGCTGGGTGTGGTGGCACACGCCTGTCGTCCCAGCTACTCAAGAGGCTGAGGCAGGAGAATCGCTTGAACCTGGAAGGCAGAGGTTGCAGTGAGCTGAGATAGCACCATTGCACTCCGGCCTGGCGACAGAGCAAGACTTCGTCTCAAAAAAAAAAAAAAAACCATTTTTTTTGTAGAGATGAAGTCTTGCTGTGTCGCCCAGGCTGGTCTCGAACTCCTGGGCTCAAACGATCCTCCCTCCTCAGTATCCCAAAGTGCTTAGATTACAGGTGTGAGCCATGGCGCCTGGCCAGGAAATATTTTAGACTCTGTGGACCACACAGTCTCCTTCACGCTGACTCAACTCCGTCCTGCAGCCTGAAGCAGCCACAGACAATATGTGAACAGCTGAGGGTGACTGCGCTCCAGTGAAACTATTTCTGGGTGTTGAAATTTGAATTTCAAATAATTTTCACATGTCATGAAGTAGTGTTCTTCTTCTGGTTTTTTTTTTAACCATTTCAAAATGTAAAAACATTCTTAGCCCATGTGTTGCACAAAACCGGGCAGCAGGCAGGATGGATCTGGCTCATGGGCTGTGGTTTCCCGACTCTTCCTTTTTTTTTTTTTTTTTTTTTGAGACAGAGTCTCGCACTGTCACCCAGGCTGGAGTGCAGTGGCACAATCTCAGCTCCCTGCAATCCCGCCTCCTGGGTTCAAGCAATTCTCCTGTCTCAGCCTCTTAAGTAGCTGGATTATAGGTGCGCACCACCACACCTGGTTAATTTTTGTATTTTTAGTAGAAACAGAGTTTCACCATGTTGGCCAGGCTGGTGTCAAACTCCTGGCCTCAAGTGATCCTCCTGTCTCAACCTCCGAAACTGTTGGGATTACAGGCGTGAGCCACCGCGCCTGGCCCTGACTCTTCTTAGTTTGTGGCTTTCGTGCGAATTTCCCCCTGGCAACTGGGGTCTTGTGGCTTCATCTTTGCCACCCTGATTGAAATCCCTTCTCTACCAGAGTCTTGCTCTGTTACCCAGGCTGGAGTGGGGTGGTGCGATCTCTGCTCACTGCAGCCTCCGCTTCCCGGGTTCACGCAGGGATGTGAGTGCTAGTTTCTATCTGAGTGTGCTGGAAAAGGGGGAAAGACCCTTCTCATTCCTATTTTTTTATTCTTCATTGATTTCTCCCCACTGCTTCTGCCTCTGCACTCATCTCCTCTGCCAGATGTTGACTTCCTAATGTTCCATTTTCTTTTATGTTCCCTGTCTCCCCTGTGGGCTCTAAATGCCCTTACAAGGTGTCTCATCAGACCTCATGGTTGGCCAGGCTTTGTGGCTCAGGCCTGTAATACCAGCACTTTGGGAGGCCAAGGCAGGAGGACTAGAACCGTGGAGTTTTATTTCACTCTTTCTGCTTTCTCTCCATGTCTGATCCGTTGCTGGGTTCTGTTGATTTGACCTCAGATAAGTCTATTGTATTTGTTCTCTCCACTGTATCTCCACCACCTCTTCCTCTTTCAGTGTTTAATGGTTTCTCCCCAAGTGCTCTCTGCTCTATCAGCATTCTCTCCAGTGGCCAATCCACTATCATCAGTAGTCATTGTATTAGTCTGTTCTCACACTGCTATAAAGAAGTACCTGAGACTGGGTAATTTATAAGGAGAGATTTAATTGGCTCACGGTTCTGCAGGCTATACAGGAAGCATGGCAGCATCTGCTTCTGGTGAGGCCTCAGGAAGCTTCCAGTCATGGTAGAAGGAAAATGAGGAGCCAGCACTTCACATGGCCGGAACAGGAGGAAGAGAGTGAGGCAGGAGGTGCCACACACTTTTAAACAACCAGATCTCATGAAAACTCATTCGCTATCACCAAGACAGTCCCCAAGAGGGTGGCACTAGGACATTCATGAGAAATCTGCCCTCACGATCCAATTACCTCCCACCAGGCCCCACCTCCAGCATTCGGGATTACATTTCAACATGAGATTTGGGGGACACAGATCCAAACCGTATCGGTCATCTTCCTAAAAGAGACTTGATATGTCAATCACTTGCTCAATGAAACCATCAAATTCGATAGAATGGAGCTATGGTTTCCTTATCTTAGTACTCAAGGCCCTCTGTGATTCTCCCCCAGCCACCTTGCTATGCTCATTTTAGATTCCTTCTCCCCTGACGTTCCCTATTCCTATCATTCAAGATACTTTCATTGTTGAATATCCTTGGCTGCCATCTTTCTTCCTTAGCTAATGCATTTCTCTTATTTAGAATTTGCTTACTCTCTCCAAGTAACTGAATCCTTCTCCATCTTCAAGACCTAACCTAAATGTCACTTCTATGCAGTGTTCCTTGAATTTATCCAGACCTGTCTCTTCCCTGAACAACAATCAAAGCAATCTTTTCCCAATACTAAGTGGAGTATTTCTTGCCTTGTCTTGAAGCCCTGTACTGGCTACGCAATGCTCTTATAATAAAGATAAACACTCTTAGCATTGCCTGCAAGGCCCTGGTACATCTGCCCACATTGCACTTTCCAACTTCATTCCTCACCACCCCTGTGATGGTTAATTTTTTGTGTCAACTTGACTGGGCCTGGATATTTGATCAAACATGATTTCTGGTGTGTCTGCAAGGGTGTTTTTGCATGAGATTAATTTTTTTTTTGAGATGGAATCTTGCTCTGTTGCCTAGGCTGGAGTGCAGTGGTGGGATCTTGGCTCATTGCAACCTCCGCCTCCTGGGTTCAAGTGATTCTCCTGCCTCAGCCTCCCAAGTAGCTGACGTTACAGGCACCTGCCACCATGCCTGGTTAATTTTTGTATTTTTAGTAGAGACAGGGTTTCACCATGTTAGCCAGACTGGTCTTTAACTCTTGGCCTCGGGTGATCCACCCACCTCGGCCTCCCAAGTGCTGGGATTACAGATGTGAGCTACTGTGCCTGGCCTGAAATTACTTTTTTAATGCCTGTGTCCCTTTCCAGACTCTAAACTTCTTGAGGGCAGGGTCCTTGACTGTCGTTTTCCTCCTTGTAGCCTCAGCACACAGCACAGGGCCATGAATGTGATTCAAGGATTTTTGCTCCTTAGTTCAGCTTAATCCAGGTTCTTGTCTCACAGCCAGGAAAAAATAGGCACGCGGACACATTGAAGGGTGAGGAGGGCGGAACTGATTAAGCAAAAGGAAAGCTCTCAGTTAAAGAAGGGTCCTGCCTTCAGGCTTCCACCTCACAAATTGAATACCAGGCTGCCACCCATGAGTCCAAAAGTCCAGACTCCTCCCCTGCTTAAGGGGAATTCCTCGTGGGTCCACCCCATTCTTCCAGTGGGCAGGTGGGCCCTTAGTCTGAGTCACTCCACAGTGGTTTATTTTCCTTACTGCGCAGGTGCGAAGGGATGGGATTTTTGACCGTGGGCATGTTTAGATAAGCCCCCTGTGCACAACGACCTGGGCAGGTCGGGCGTTCTCTGGGGACCCTTCCCTACTGGCCTGATCATTTGGCTGTCTCCCGCCTCTATCAAATGGGGGAATGAATGAGTGACTAGATCCCTGTGCTTGTGGCTGGAATGACACTGAAGTGATTATGTTCTGCAGAAGATAACAACATCGTCAGGGTAAGAAAAGAAGTCAACTGCCTGCCTGCCGTAACCTGTGTTAAGAAATGTCAATCCTGAAGAAAAAGATGTTTTTCATCTTTTCCTTCCAGTTAAAAAAAAAAAAATCACTGTTGCTCTATATCACAGCTAAGATAAAATTCAATCTAATTGAGGCGACAAGGTGTTTCCAGTTGGGTAATCTTGCTTGTCGTGGTTCCTAAAGTGTGTGCCCAGCTGGATGGTAATAAATGACTAAGAATCAGGGCAGATGAAATCCTAATTTTTGTTTCTTCATGTCTATTTGTCTCCCACTTTCCATAATGACTTCCATATGGTGATAAACATGATTTATAGCTGTGTTTTTAGTTAAAATGTGCGAATCGTGGCTCTCTGACACGCCTCCTTGGTTTTACTTTGCAATCTTTCATAGGCAGCAGGTGGTTCTCCGGCACTGAGCAGCCCCTGAACGCTGGGCAAAATGAAGCTGAATTCACAGCCGCTGAGTTTCCCACAGGCCAACCACACCATTGCGCCGAAAGACCTTGAAGTTCCCTCCTTCCACCTCCTCCACCTCTTACCTTCCTTCTTCCTCTCACACACTGACTTGGCCAGTTTCCATCAGAGGTTTGGAATGGGATATTTCTGTCATTCAGCTACAGCGTAAGAAGTTCTGTTTGCAGTATTACAAAGGACACCAGATGAACTTAACTGCAGAAGTGGGCCCCCAAATAGGAGGCTTTGTTCCTCCCTGTAGCCTCAGCACACAGCACAGGGCCCCATAAGAGGCCATTGACTAGTTGACAAATGTGTCTTGTGGGTCTTCTTGAGATCTGTGCTATGGTAGATGCTAGAGAGCTACAGAGGCACAGCATCGTCTGTCTGTTTCTAATGAATGAATATTTAGTGGATACTTGTCATGTGCAATGCAGAAGACAGCCGAGGGAGCTGGAAAACTCATCCATTGAAGTGGGGCATATTGGGAAGAAAGGGAGGACGGAAGGAAGAAAGTTAGAAAGGAAGAAAGGAAGGAAGGAGGGAGGGAGGGAGGGAGAGAAGGAGGGAGGCAGAGAAGCCAGGTAGGAAACTTGCTGTTCTCTGGTGTGAGTATGGTGTCCACATTGACAAATTGTAAAGAAAACACGAAACCCTCACAGGACTCTTTTCTGCTTGGGGTCCCTGTGCCTGGCTGCCCAGATGTCTGGGGGAGCACTGTTCCCCCAATATCTTCAGTGCCTACTCCCTTACCTTCTTCAAGTCTTTCCTCAAATATTACCTCCTCTATGAAGCCTCTCTGATTGTGCTATTTAAAATTGCAATCCAGCTGGGCACGGCAGCTCACGCCTATGATCCCAACACTTTGGGAGGCCAAGGCAGGCAGATTGCTTGAGGCCAGGAGTTCAAGACCAGTCCAACCAACATGGTGAAATATTGTCCCTACTAAAAATGCGAAAATCAGCCAGGTATGGTGGTGTGCACCTGCAGTCCCAGCTACTCGGGAGACTGAGGCAGGAGAATCGCTGGAACCTGGGAGGTGGAGGCTGCAGTGAGCTGAGATTGTGCCACTGCACTTCACCCTGGGAGACAGAGCGACACTCCATCTAAAAAAAAAAAAAAGTGCAATCCCCACCCCGAAACATTTCCTGCATTGCATTTGCAAATCCTCTTTGACCTTCCCAACTATTTGTTCTTTTATAGACTTACCATCTTCCCACATACCCACAGGCACACCTAGTTGTTGTTGTTTTTTTTGTTTCGATTTTTTTTTTTTTTGAGAGAGAGTCTCGCTCTGTCACCCAGGCTGGAGTGCAGTGGCGCGATCTTGACTCACTGCAACCTCTGCCTCCTGGGTTCAAGCAATTCTCCTGCCTCAGCCTCCCTAGTACTTGGGACTACAGGCGCACACCACCACGCCTGGCTAATTTTTTGTATTTTAGTAGAGATGGGGTTTCACCGTGTTGCCCAGGCCGGTCGCAAACTCCTGAGCTTAGGTGATCCGCCCACCTCAGCCTCCCAAAGTGCTGGGATT
This sequence comes from Symphalangus syndactylus, assembly GCF_028878055.3. NCBI lineage: Eukaryota > Metazoa > Chordata > Mammalia > Primates > Hylobatidae > Symphalangus > Symphalangus syndactylus. Next base: position 17,105,840 of record NC_072432.2, on the reverse strand, counting down.
ACAGGTGTGAGCCACCGCGCCTGGCCAGGTCCACCTCGTTTTATTGTGCATCCCTTTATTGTGCTTTGCAGATATTGTACTTTTTACAAAATGGAAGGTTTGTGGCAATCCTGCATGGAGCAAGCCTCTTGGTGCTGTTTTTCCAAGACCCATGTGCTCACTTTGTGTCCCTGTGTCCCATTTTGGTAATTGTCACAGTATTTTAAGCTTTTTCATTATTGTTATATCTGTGATGGTGCTCTGTGATCTTTGCTGTTACTATCGTAATTGTTTCGGGGCACCAAGAATTGTGCTCATAAAATGGGCAACTTAATCGATATATGTTGTGTGTGTTCTGACTGTTCCGACAGCCGCTCCCTGTCTCTCTCCCTCTCTTTACACCTGCCTATTCCTGAGATACAGAAATATTGAATCAGGCCAATTAGCACCCTACGATGCCTCTAAATGTTCAAGTGAAAGGAAGAGTGTTGTACATCCCTCACTTTAAATCGCAAGCTGGACATGATGAAGCGTAGTAACGAAGGCATGTCCAAAGCCAAGACAGGCTGAAAGCTAGGCCTGTTGAACCAGTTAGCTGAGTTATGAATGAAAAAAAGTTCTTGGGGCTGGGTGTGATGGCTCAGGCCTGTAACCCCAGCACTTTGGGAGTCCGAGGTGGCCTTCAGGCCAGGAGTTTGAGACCAGCCTGGCCAACATAGTGAAACCCTCAATTCTACTAAAAATACAAAAATTAGCTGGGTATGGTGGCACGTGCCTATAGTCCCAGCTACTCAGGATGCTGAGGCAGGAAAATCGCTTGAATCTGGGAGGCAGCAGTGAACGGAGACTGCGCCACTGCACTCCAGTCTGGGCGACAGAGTAAGACTCCATCTCAAAAAAAAAAAAAAAATTCTTGAAGGAAATTAAAAGTGCTACTCCAGTGAGCCTATGAATGATCAGAAAGCAAAACAACCTTATTGCCGATTATAGAGAAATCAATAATCAGTCGGTAGCTGTCAACATCGAGCCACAGCCCTCTACCAGCTGAAAGAGTTGCTGAAGGCTTAGATGAGGGTTAGCGTGGTTTTTTTTTTTTAGCAATAAAGTATTTTAAAAATTAAGTTAGTACGTACATTGTTTTTTAGACATAATACTATTGCACACTGAATAGACTCTAGTAAAACATCAACATAATTCTTATATGCACTGGGAAACCAAAAAAATTGAGTGGCTTGCTTTATCGTGATAATTCACTTTATTGCAGTGGCCTAGAACTGCAATATCTCCAGGGTCTGCTTGTATATAATACACTTATCTATTGTGGATATGAGTTAGGTTTGCTCCCATCCCCACTAGAGTGTAAGCTCTGCAAAGTTTTTCTGTCTTATTCGCTGATATATCTTAAGTGCCTAGAACAGTGCCTGGCATGTGATAGATGCCATTTGCATTCAAGTGGCAGGAGTTTGGATGATTGCAGTCTGGACTTCTGATGCCGAAATCAGGGAATGAATGGAGGAAGTGAGACTCTGGATGAAACAGGAGCAGGTCAAATTTAGACAACGGAAGGCCATTGGGATCCATACCCCCGGTGGGGTGCCCCATAGGCAGAGGCGCAAATAAAACGTTGGTGAGAAGCCCAGCCCATGGGTCCTGGAGAACTAGGATGAAGTGGGAGGGAGGGGCGGGAGGCTGAGAACCGGGAAAGCTGGGCAGAGGAGTGTGGACTCTTTGTGGTGAGCTGCAAAGAGACTTGGGAGTGGCAAGATAAAAGCTTTGTTTTAGAAGAGTTGCCGGGCGCGGTGGCTCACGCTTGTAATTCCAGCACTTTGGGAGGCCGAGGCGGGCGGATCACGAGGTCAGGAGATCGAGACCACGGTGAAACCCCGTCTCTACTAAAAATACAAAAAATTAGCCGGGCGTGGTGGCGGGCGCCTGTAGTCCCAGCTACTCGGAGAGGCTGAGGCAAGAGAATGGCGTGAACCCGGGAGGCAGAGCTTGCAGTGAGCCGAGATCGCGCCACTGCACTCTCCAGCCTGGGTGAAAAAGCGAGACTCCGTCTCAAAAAAAAAAAAAAAAAAAAAAAAGAAGAGCTACGCGGCTGCTAAATATAGGCTGGACTGCAAAAGTGGAGGCAGAGAAAGTCAGAGACATCTGCTGGGAAGTTGTTAGCCAGTGGCCAGGGAAGGTCTGAACAAGTTGATCATAAAAGATCATCTGAAACAGATTTTGGAAGAAGCAACAGATTTTTTTCTAATTTTCTATTATGAAAAGTTTCAAGTATACAAAAATATACAATAGTTATCACCATACGTATACATATGTTTACATATGTGTGATTCAACAGCTCCAACAACTGAATTTTAATTGGATTTTATTTCATTTACCAAGAACCTACAAATGGTGGGTCACAGTAGGTACATTCTATATACAGAAAACATTTTTCCAATTGCTACAAGACCTAGGATTCGACATCGCATCATATGTTCTTATTATAATTTCAATAGAGTGAAGACTATAATAGCATTTTAAGCATTCTAGTTCCTTGAATACGAACCTCTGTGCAAAGTCACCATTCATTAAATTACTGATGAAGGGAATGGGATGCTGTTTTGCTTAGTGTGCCTGTGATTGTAATTTTTGTCAGCAAAATAGGTTTTGTTGGTCGCTGTTTTTTGAGATAGGGTCTCTGCTTGTCACCCAAGCTGGTGTGCAATGGCACAATCTCAACTCACTGTATCCTCGACCTCCCGGGCTCAAGGGATCCTCCTACCACAGCCTCCTGAATAGCTGGGAACACAGGCATGCACCGCCATGCCAGCTGATTTTGTTTATTTTTTGCAGAGATGAGGTCTCACTATATTGCCTAGGCTGTTCAGTGCCTGAGCTCAAGCGGTCCTCCCGCCTCAGCCTCCCAAAGTGCTGGGATTACAGGCAGGAGCTGCTGAACCTGGCCGGAGCCACTGCGCTCGGCCAAGCAAAATAGTTTTTAAACATTCGTGTTCGCTGGAGAGAGATGAAAAAATATCGTTTTGTTCCCCTCTACAGAAAACAAAGGCTTCTGTGATCAATATTTTATGTCAAACATCCTGTGAGGATGAAGGGCCTTTCTATGCTTCGCCATTTTAACCTCTCGTTTGGAAAAGCAAAAAGGTGAAATAGTGAAATGTGAAGGCGAAACTGCTGAGGAAAATGATACTCAGCCTGACATATTGTTACTTCTTATTTCCAGCTTTCTTCCTTTCCCTAGTCTTCTGGTTTATTTGTTTGTTTGTTTTCTCAGCCTGACCCAGTGTTACTTTCTATGTCAATTCTAGGCCCAGGAGAAGCTGCGTTCACAAAATCTCTCCTGGATGACTTGTTCAGAAGCCAATTCAGTAAATTCAAACTGTTTCAGAGTCCCTGTTTGAAAACCACATGTGCTGCGGACCCACTAAGGTTGAGCTGTGCTGCAGTAAAGTGTTTTGTGTTCTTTGCATAATGAAATTCCCCAGATACAGGACTTGGCACTGAGCTTTTGAACTATAGATGGTCGTGTTCCAGTGAGGATCCTGGCCACTTAGTTCCCAGAATCCTTGACCCTAGGCTTGTGAATTCCTCATTCTGAGAGGGTCTGGATGATGTTAGTGGATACTATGTTGTTCCCAAGTAGATGGCTGGAGCCACCAGCTGATAGACCCAAGGGTCAGACGGTCTGGAAGTGGAGTGCGTGAGGGAGAGAACTGGCCCATTCTTTGGGAAGAAGTTCCATCCTTCCCCACTTACAACCCTTCAGTCATTCTATCTATTTATTTTTCTGGCTCATGAGAGGACAGATGTTCTTGTTCCTTTTTCCCATTCTTTTAAAATTCATTTTTAATTGAATGTTTAACACATGAATACACTCTTGTAAACAAAAAAACTCAATGCAGATAAAGACAAAAATCTCTCTTGATTCTTGCTGTGGTCTGAAACTGTCCCCCAAGATTCTTATGTAGAAACTTTTTTTTTTTTTTTTTTTTTTGAGACAAGGTCTCACTCTGTTGTCCAGGCTGGAATGCAGTGACTATTGCAATCATGGCTTACTACAGCCTTGAACTCCTGGGCTCAAGCGATCCTCCCACCTTAGCCTGCCAAGTGGCTGGGACCACGGGCATGCACCACATGGTGCCTGGGTAATTTTTAAAATGTTCTGTAGAGACAGGGTCTCCCTATGTTGCCCAGGCTGGTCTCAGCAGTCCTCCTGCCTCAGCCTCCGAAAGTGCTGGGATTACAGGTGTGAGCCACTGTGCTCATGTCTTACGCAGAAACTTACTAGCCAATGTGATAGTTTAAAAGTTGGGGCCTTTAGGAGGTGTTTCGATCATTTAGGGCCCTTGTAAAAGGGTGTGAAGGAGTGGATTCATTCCTTTTTCCAGCCCTTCTTCCAGGTGAGGACGCAGTGTTTGTCCCCTCCAGGAGACACAGTGTTCAAGGCACCATCTTGGAAGCAGAGACCAAGCCCTCGCCATACTAAACTGGCTAGCGCTGCGATCTCGGACTTCTCAGCCTCCACAATGGTGAAAAATAAATTTCTATTGTTTATAATTTACCCATTCTGGGGTATTTTGCTGTAGCAGCTCAAATGGACTTAGACATTTCCCCAGCCACCAGCCCACTTCCTCCTAATTCTATTTTCAGTTTGGTTTAATCTGTCCAGATTTTCTTGTCTGCATTTACATGACCATATTTATATATAGATGTATATAGTTTTCTGCAGACATTTACATAAATAATGTCATGCTTTCTGTGGTGTTCTACAACGTACAGCTCTCAGTTATTTATGTGGTCTTTTCCATATAAATCTTCATTTTTTTTTTTTTTTTGACATAGAGTCTCCCTCTGTCACCAGGCTAGAGTACAGTGGCATGATCTTGGCTCCCTGCAACCTCTGCCTCCCAAGTTCAAGCAATTCTCCTGCCTCAGCCTCCCAAGTAGTTGGGACTACAGGCATGTGCCACCACAGCCGGCTAATTTTTCTATTTTTAGTAGAGACAGGGTTTCACCATGTTGGCCAGGATGGTCTCGATCTCTTGACCTCATGATCTGCCTGCCTCAGCCTCCCAAAGTGCTGGGATTACAGGCGTAAGCCACCGTGCCTGGCCTAAATTTTCATTCTTTATTTTACTGCTGTAATTTAACCAGTCTCCCTAATGATGGCTACGTAAATTGTTTCTATTTTTGTTTGTATTTTAAACATTGTTGTAATAAACATTTTTTGTTGGTTTGTGCACACACCTGAGTAGCTCTCTAGGACAGATGGAAACCAGGACAGATACCTGGCAGTGAATTGCTAGTTAAAGGCAGGGACTTTTAATAAAGATGGATAGTGCCCAGTTGCCATCCAAAACAAGGGGTATAAGTATAGATCAACAGTGCACAGGACAGAACATATTTCTCTACCTTGGATATGGACAATCTTGAAATCTTTACCACTCTGCTTTGCACAAACATCATATCCCATTATTTACTATAATTGGCATTTCCATGGGAATTAGTGGGATTGAACAACTGCAGTCACCATTAGTATTTTCTCATGTGAATTGCCATGATATTCTTAAATCTGTGTTGTCTTTCAAACATACATCCCCTCTATCTTTTATTTCTCACTAAGATTGTCTGTTTTTTATTTCAGCAAATATGTGCACGCATAATTATAGAAATATGTGTGTTGTTTGAGGGGGTTGAAATGGAAATGCTTCTAGGACTAGCCCCCTCCTAAAAGGTGCTTTTTCCCTGGGTGTCTCACCGAGGGCAAATTCTGATGGGGCCAGGAGACACAAAACCAGTGTCCTGCCCTGCAGGCTGAGGGCATGTTTCATTTAGACCTGATGCCTCTTCTTTGGGGTCTAGACTACAGTGGAACTGGGGGTCCTGTCCCTGATCTAAAATGGTTTGGAAAGCTTGTAGTTATTAACCACGAAATAGGATGACTTTTGCTATCCTTTTTCTCTTTGTTTTTCAGTTTGGGAGGTTTCTATCACCATATCCTCAAGTTCAGAGGTTCTTCCCTTGGCCGTGTCTGTTCTACTCATGAGCCCATCCAAGGCAGTCTTCATGTCTGTTTTGGTGTCTTTGATCTCTAGCATTTCCTTTTGGTGGTTTTCCAGATTTTTCCATCACTCTGCTTACATTACCATCTGTTCTTCCATGTTGTCTACTTTTTTCCATTAGAGCCCTTTGCATATTAATCCTAGTGGTTTTAAATCCCTGGTCTGATCATTCTAACATTACTGCCATATCTGACTCTGGTTCTGTTGCTTGTTCTGTCTCTTCAGGCTGTGTTTGTTAGTTTGATCTTTTGGGATGCCTCATAATTTTTGGTTGAGAGGTGGACATGATGTAAATGAACTCGGATAAATGGCATCTAGTAATGCAATGGTAAGGTGTTAAAGAGGGGAAGTGGTCTGTATAGTCCTATGTTGGGTCTTGGTCTTTTGGTGAGCCTGTGTCCCTGGACTTTACAAGTGTTTTTCAGTTTGGATTGTCCCCCCAGCCTTAGAGGGGACAGGTTGCTAGAAGGGGCTGGAGTTGGGTATTTCCCTTCCTCTAGGTAGGTTAGGCTCTGATATCTAGTTTCTCCTAAGGGCAGATGTTGTTAAGAACAGAATGCAGCTGGGTATGGTGGCTCATACCTATAATCCTTGCATTTTGGGTGGCCCAGGCAGGAGGGTCGCTTGAGGCCTGGAGTTTGAGACCAGCTGGGGCAACATAATCAGACCCCATTTCTTTAAAAAAGTTAAAAAATTAGCTAGGCTTGGAGATGCATGCCTGTGGTCCGAGCTACCTGGGAGGCTAAGGTGGGAGGATTCCTTGGGCCCAGGATGTTGAGGCTGCAGTGAGCTATGAAGAAGAGCAAGACCTTGTCTAAAGGAAGAAGAAGAAGAAGGAGAAGGAGAGGAAGAAAGAAGAAAGAAGGAAGAAGAAGAAGAGGGAGAAGAAGGAGAAAGAAGAAGGAAGAAGGAAGGAGAAGAAAGAAGAAGCAGAAGGAGAAGAAGAAGGAGGAGGAGAAGGAGGAGGAAGAGGAGTAGGAGGAGGAGGAGGAGGCCGGGCATGGTGTCTCACACCCATAATCCCAGCACTTTGGGAGGCTGAGGCGGGCGGATCACGAGGTCAGGAGTTGGAGACCAGCCTGGCCAACATGGTGAAACCCTGTCTTTACTAAAAATACAAAAATTAGCCAGGCATGGTGGTACGTGCCTGTAATCCCAGCTACTCAGGAGACTGAAGCAGGAGAGTTGCTTGAACCCGGGAGGCGGAGATTGCAGTGAGCCAAGATCGTGCCATTGCACTCAAGCCTGGGCAACAGAGCGAGACCCCGTCTCAAAAAAAAAAAAAAAAAAAGAAGAAGACGAAGAAGAAGAAGTAGCAGTTCTGGTGTGTTTCAGAATGAGTCCTTTTTCCCTCTGCCTGCTGGAAGCATGAGGAAATTTTCTCTAATATTCACTGTGACAACCTGGCCATGCTCCAGGAAGTAAACTCACAAAAGTGTGGGGTTTCCCTGGGACCAGGTCCCCAGAGCTTGAACCCTTAGGCTTGTCCATGCCCGGCTTCCAGCAATTCATCAGTCACAATTTCGGTTTTCCTCCTGCTCCTGGGCTTCTGCAATGGTTAATTGCAATTCTCTGTATTCTCCTGTCTCTCCAATTTTGGGGCAGTGGTTTGCCCTGCAACCTTACTTTTCTTACAGATCTAAGAAGAGCTGCTGCTTTTTTGATGGCTTTTTAATGACAGAATTCCCTTTTGCTTTTGAGGCGGGATGATGGTAATTCAGGTTTCGCCACTCGCCCCAATCCCTTTTACAAGGCCTGATTCTAAAGGAAAGTCAGCGCACTGCTCAGCAGCAATCTAGAGCACTCAGGTCCCCTTCTGTGTGGTTTTCATTCATCTGCAGAAATGCCAAGGGCTTCCCTGAGGCCTTCTCCTCCTCCAGAGCAGATCTAAGGATGTGTTCTCCCCTGTGTTTTTGATGCTGTCATTTGCCAGCCCTCCCTCTGAGCAGGACAGGCCATCATGCCCTGCCCTCTTGCCTTCCAGCTGGAAGATTTTCGCCCTTACCTAGACCCTGTGCCCGCCCACTCACACCCACCACACGTCTTCTAGAACCCACTTACGTCTCTGAGCACAGTGGGATGGCTTGAGAAAGCCCTTGGGTTGGAGGCGTGGGTGGGGCCGCCCACAACAGCTGCTCTCTGCGCTGTCCCCTTTCTGTCTCCTGGGCAAGGGCCATCTCTGCTTGCTGTTCTCTCCTGGCCACACCCTTGCCACCTGCCCTCTGCCTCTTCCCACTCCAGTCCAGCGGTTTACCCATAAACCTCCTCCCTCCTTTCTGCAACCGCACCCCCCACCGCAGCCTTCTCTGCCTGGGGGTCTTCTCAGAGGTGTGGGGAGTATCGTGCTTGAGCCCGAGTGGCCCTAGGAAACCCAACAGCTACCCCTGCCTGGTGTGTTCTTCCCTGGCTCCCCACCCCTAAAATGCTCTGACATTGATCAGGTAAACGCTTCAGTGTCTAGTCACTGGGATGCTTTAAGTTCTCATATGTTCTTGTTATGTCCTGAACCTGTTTGTCCAGGTGACTGTTGTTGTCTGCCTTACAAGGGAGGGTCTTGAAAGCCAGAGAGAGAGAGAGACTGAGACCAGTTCTATTTATACAGTGATTAGCACAGAATCATGAGCAATTAGGTACCTAATAAATGCTTCCTGGTGGTGTAATCCTACAGGAAATCATTCCTTCATGTGTTTCTTGTACTTACCCCTTGAACTTGGTGAAAGATGGTTGGACTGGGGGTGAGATTAAATTGAAAGTATTTTTTAAAACCTTTTCAGAAGTTGAATGTTTAATTTTTCATGGGCATGATTCCTTAGTGGATCTAAGTTGATGGATAGTGCTGGAAATGCAGATCCTATTTACAAAGCCAGGTAGGTCACTGTGAGTCCTTAATGAGTTGCCATTGCACATACCTGAATGAATAGGAGTGAAGTCACCCCTTTAGTGGTGTGGAGGAGTCATCGCAGTTCTGTTTGGGAGACTTGTCATTCAAAACCAAATAAAACGTTAAGAATGAAGAGTCTTTTCTCATCCCTGGGCCCTCCTGGACTCTCAGAAGTCTTTATATGGCCAGTGCACCTTGCGTCATGTCAGAGTTTTCTTTTAAAAGAGTGAATTTACACCATTTAGAGTTCCTTTGTAAGAAAAAAGTCTGGGCCAGGCACAGTGGCTCATGCCTATAATACCAGCACTTTGGGAGGCCGAGGCAGGAGGATCACTTGAGGTCAGGAGTGTGAGACCAGCCTGGCCAACATGAGGAAACCCCCATCTTTACTAAAAATTCCAAAAAAAAAATTAGCCAGGCATGGCGGCACTGGCGTGCACCTGTGATCCCAGCTACTAGGGAGGCTGAGGCAGGAGAATCACTTGAATCCAAGAGGTGGAGGTTGCAGTGAGCCAAGATCACGCCACGGCACTCCAGCCTGGGCAACAGAGCCAGACTCCATCTCAAAACGAACAAACAAAAAAAAAAGAGAAAAGTCTGAGTAGATGATTATGTTACCTTTTGTAGCCTGATGTTCTTCCTCCAAGCCCTTCACAAGGCACTATCAAAGCGTCACCCTGACAATTCCCCTGTGTCTATTTGTTAAGGCCTGGGTCAGGGGACTGGCTGAGACATAGGCACTCCACTCGGCCTGACCCAGGGACTCACTTTGTGACTGGGAGATTCTGGAGACAAGGACACGTGGGTTTCCCCATTCAAGTTTCAGCGTCATAAGATGGGAATCCGCACCAGTGAGCATGAGGTCTGCCGGACTGAGCAACCCGGAAGAAAAAGTTGCTGCATGAATACAGGTGGGAAGTGGGCCCTGGGTTTAGAGGATGTGCCCCAGACCACATGTCAGAGCTGAAAAATAGAGCTCAGACTTCCTGCCTCAGGGTCTCGGGCCCCGGCCAGCTGTGTGTTGGGGGCAGGAGGGAGGAAGTGGAAGGAGCCGGCTTCAAGACACTATTTGTCCTTGCAAGTCACCAAGTGGCCTGTGCCAAGGAGCTTTTCCCAGTAGCACTGTGAAGGTTTTCTCTTTCTTTCTTTCTTTCCTTCTTTCTTTCCTTCTTTTTCTTTCTTTCTTTCTTTCTTTCTTTCTTTCTTTCTTTCTTTCTTTCTTTCTTTCTTTCTTTCCTTCCTTTCTTCTTCTTCTTCTTCTTCTTCTTCTTCTTCTTCTTCTTCTTCTTCTTCTTCTTCTTCTTCTTCTTCTTCTTCTTCCTTTCTTTCTTTCCTTCCTTTTCTCTCTCTCTCTCTCTCTCTTTCAGAATCTCTCTCTGTCACCCAGGCTGGAATGCAGCATGCAATCTCTTTTTTTTTTTTTTTAGTAGAAATGGGGTTTCACTATGTTGCCCAGGCTGCTCTCGAACTCCTGATCTCAGATGATCCACCGGCCTCGGCCTCCCAAAGTGCTGGGATTACAGGCATGAGCCACTGCACCCAGCAATTTTTTTTTTTGATACCTAGTCTTGCTCTGTTGCCCAGAGTGCAGGGGGTCAATCTCAGCTCACTGCAGTCTCTGCCTCCCAGGTTCAAGCGATTCTCCTGCCTCAGCCTCTCGAGTAGCTGGGACCACAGGTGCTCATCACCATACCTGGCTAATTTTTTTTTTAATGTTTAGTAGAGATGGGGTTTCGCCGTGGAAGGTGCTTTCTTGATGACTGCATCCATGAGTCACCCCGTCTTTGGGCTGCCGGCCCTTCTGTCAGGGTGCTTGGACAGGTGCTGGGTGTTGGTGGTGGTGGAAGCTTGTGCCAGTCCCCAGGGCCACTGCTGACCTGCTGTGTGGGTTTTCGAGGCTGTGATGTCCTGAGCTTGTCAATCAGAACGAGGGAGGTGGGCTCTCTGGGAAGATCGCTTGGGTGGTCCCTGGTTGACAGGAAGGGTCAGGGCCAGAATAGGGGTAACGAGTGGGGAGTGAGGGGCAGAGAGAGAATGGAGGAGAGGGGAGGGGTGAAGAAGCTTGTGTGTATTGGGAAGGAAAAAAAGAGAAGAGGGCAGGAGAAGGAGAGTGGGCTCCCTCATCCTGTTTCATTTTTATTTCAAAATGATTTTTCCTGCCACTCTGTCCCGGGCTGCTGCTTCTGCTCTGCTTCCTGGTGTCTGACGGCTCACGCTGGTGTGTTTGATTTCATTGTTGGCTCTGCCCTTTGTCCATTTTCTACTTTTGCAGCATTGAGCATTGAGCTAGGCTTTCCTTTTCCCCCCACTGCTCCTGCCGGTGCCTGCAATTTCCAGAACATACTTTAGACGCAGCTCTCTTCTTAGGAATTGGGTGAGAAGCCTTATTTTCACAAGAACATTTTTTCCCTTTCTCTGCTTTCTCTGTCTCACAGTTCATTTTCTCTTCCCACCAACTTCTTCTTTTCCCTCTTTCCCCTCAGCCAGAGGTATTTTTGTGTGTAACAGCTTTTTTGAGATAAAAGTCACATACCTTATATTCACCCACTTAAAGTGCACAATTTGACTGGTGCAGTGGCTCACACCTGTGATCCCAGCACTTTGGGAGGCCGAGGCGGGCAGATCACCCGAGGTCAGGAATTTGAGACCAGCCTGACCAACATGGCGAAACCCCATCTCTACTAAAAATACAAAAAAATTAGCTGGGCATGGTGGTGGGCACCTGTAATCCCAGCTACTCGGGAGGCTGAGACAGAAGAATCACTTGAACTTGGGAGGCAGAGGTTGCAGTGAGCCGAAATCACGCCACTGCACTCCAGCCCGGGCGTCAGAGTGAGACTCCATCTCAAAAAAAAAAAAAGATAAAGTCCACAATTAAGTGGTTTTTACTGTATTCACAAGACTGTGCAACCATCATCACAATCAATTTTAGAACATTTTTATCACCCCAAAAAGGCATCCTGTCCCCATTAGCAGTCACCTTCCCATTCCTCCCCTCCCCCAGCCCCTGGCAACTACCCATCTGTTTTCTGTCTCTATGGATTTGCCCATTCTGGACATTTCATATCAGTGTAATCATATAATCTTCAGTCTTTTGTGTCTGCCTTCTTTCACATAGCCTAATGTTTGCAAGAGTCACCGTGTTGCAGCGTATGCCAGTATGCCAGTCCTTTTCATTAACAAAACCTGGAGATTTTGTGTGTTCAGAAGCACAGATCTGGGTTGGGGCAAGAGTCCGATGTGATGAACAGGAACATGTGGCACATAGAGAAGGATGCAAAGTGATATGTTATTGAAATGCAATGTGGTGTTTTTGCCACAATAGCACTGCAGTTATATTGAAGAGCACAGCTACACCTTGGAGGAGACATGGCAAATCCAGAATGCAGGAGGATCCCCGTCCAGAAAGTTCCTTCCATGCAAATCTCAATGACCCCAAACACCATCCGCTTGTCCCAGTCTCCTTCCATCCCTCTAGTCTCCCTGTGGAAGGAGCAGCTCCATCCTGTGTGAAATGATGTGCTTGGGTACCATGCCCATTAGGTTGAGCCCAGGCATGAGTATTTCAGTGTGAGTCTTGGTCAACAAGGAGGGAAATAATTTCATTACTGGAAATTTAAAACAGCCCAAGTGAGAAAGTAAGAGGCCAGAGATAGATGGAGTTGGCTTTTTAAAATTTAAAAAAAAAAAAAGATATTATCAAGTCAGCAGGAGATGAAAAGGAGTTCAAGTCATTGATAAGAGAGAGCTATGAGACTAATTGATGTTGAAGCCTGGTGCTGTAATGAAATCAAAGAACCAGCAGGCACAGACATCAGGAGTGCATTTGGGTATGGTGTGTGTGGTGAGGGATCATAATCAGGGTCTCTAAGTTTGCCTTCATTACCCCGACAGAGGTCAGAAACCTTCCAGAGTGCCTACTGGATATCACTCATTTTGCAAACCAGGTAATGATATTACACCAGAAACAGCTGACCATGTTTGAAGTCAAGAATTATAAACCACTGGCATCAATATGAACCATGAGCTAAGAAAGGAATACATAAGTGCAATGCGAAGTTCTCCTCTTGCAAAGATATCTCGACAATTAGATTAATAGTTACAAAATCCATTAAAGTTGAATATGGTGAATTTGATGAATGCAGCTCCAAAATATGAATATAGGAAAATGGAGAAAAGCCGTTGCAAAGCTTCAAAATGGCTGACATTAGGATAGGCTGAGGTGGTTGGAAGGACAAGAAAAACCAGGGAATGCTTTGCCATGACCCACAACCAAGGAGATTTGCTGCTGTGAATTCTGAAGTTCTGAGACTCAAAAGCGAAAACTGAATAGCTGTCATCTCCCTGGTATGTTCTCTAAAGGCTGTAAAGTGGTGTTGCCTACGCCCTAGAGTTTTACAGAATTCACAGCGCAGTTATTTTATTTATAATCTTCTATAACGCTAAGATCCAGACGCGCTTCCACGGGGCTGGAGAGAAACATACCACGCTGAACTCCATTCATTCAAATACTGGACGAGCAGGTGTGACTGCCCGGGCGATGAAGCCAGGTACTGGCAACAAAGCCATGCATCCAATAGTCACGATCCTGCTCATGGAGTTTTCAGTCTATGGGTGAACAGGTATCACATGTATTTATTTGTGATTGCAGAAGTGCTGTGAAGATTTTTAAAGGTGTTTGAGGGTGTATCACAGGAGACCCTATGTGAACTGGAAAATTGCTCTCATCCTCTGAGCAAGACTTTGTTCCTTGATCAGGCTCATGGCACCCGCATCTTTCTTCCTTTAAAATGAGTTCTCAGCCCTTTTGCAAGTAAACCTCTTTCGGGCCAACACACCATTTTTCCAGACCTGCCCAAATATGCCCTGTCACAGGACATGGTCATAGTCTGAACTCAAGCTGAGATCCTTTCATTGTGTGACAGGAATTTCAAAACCTTTTTCTTTTTCTTTTCTCTTTATCTTGAGATAGGGTCCTGCTCTGTCACCCAGGCTGGAGTGCAGTGGCAGGATATCAGCTCACCTCAGCCTCCACCTCTCAGGCTCAAATGATCCCCCACCCCAGCCTCCCGAGTAGCTGGGCCCCCAAGCATGCACCAGCACACCCAGCTAAATTTCGTATTTTTTGTAGAGATGGGGTTTCGCCATATTGCCCGGGCTGGTCTTGAACTCTGGGCTCAATCTACTTTCCATAGCTCCCCAAAGTGCTGGGATTACAGATGTGAGGCACCAAGCCTGGCCTTTTTTCTTTTTTATTGTGGTAAATATATTACGTAAAATGTAAATATACTAAAATTCACCATCTTAGTCTTTTTTTTTTTTTTTTTTTTTTGAGACAGGGTCTTGCTCTGTCACCCAGGCTGGAGTGCAGAGGCATGATCTCAGCTCACTGCAACTTCCACCTCCTGGGTTCAAGCGATTCTCCTGCCTCAGCCTCCCAAGTAGCTGGGACTATAGGCACGCACCACTATGCCTGGCTAATTTTTGTATTTTTAGTAGAGATGGGGCTTTGCCATTTTGGCCAGGCTGGTCTCGAACTCCTGACCTCAGGTGATCCACCCGCCTAGGCCTCCCAATGTGTTGGGATTACAGGTGTAAGCCACCATGCCCAGCCTCCACCAGACAAAGGTTCTGGTGTTCTTTGTGGCTGGCCTCTTTTTTGATGGCATGGATTCTCATTGAGTCTTATTGGACATACATACACAGCAAACTCATGGTGGGAAGGGTTAAAAGACCAGCCTTCTGGCAATAGACAATACCCACAGACACAGACCCTCCAGTCTCGGGCACTTGTAACAGGTGTTTCTCTGTGTGAATGTTTTCACAGCTGAAAGAACACTGTCAGGCATTTCTGACAAGAGTGCAAAATGATACAGCTTCTATGGAGGAGACTTTGGCAATATTTAACAAAACAAATGCAAATGAGTCTCACTGGACTAAAATCAAGGTGTCAGTAGGGTTGTATTCCTTTTGATTCTGCAATCCAGTTTCAATTATTATCATTTATTTTTGAGATGGAGTTTTGTTCTTGTCACCCAGGCTAGAGTGCAGTGGCACCATCTTGACTCACTGCAACCTCTGCTTTCTGGATTCAAGTGATTCTCCTGCCTCAGCTTCCCAAGTAGCTGAGATTACAGGTGCCTGCCACTATGCCCAGCTAATTTTTGTATTTTTAGTAGAGATGGGATTTCAGCATGTTGGCCAGGCTGGTCTTGAACTCCTGACCTCAGGTGATCCACCTGCCTTGGCCCCCAAAGTGCTGGGATTACAGGCGTGAGCCACTGTGCCTGGCCTCAGTGAATTTATTATAAAGAAATGCCCTCTAAAATGCAAAACAACATCTCAAAAAGGTGATTGATAGGCGTTTTTTTCTTTTTTTTTTTTTTCGAGACAGGAGAGCATGAAGCCAAGCAGAAAGTTTTCCTAAGTGCAGGATGTTGTGCCTTTGCACGGGGTCACAAGCCCGTGAAGCTAGGCCTGATGATAGGAGATGTGTTAAAAGTTCAGAGGAGCCAGGCTGGGTGCAGTGGCTCACGCCTGCAAACCCAGCACTTTGGGAGGCCGAGGCAGGCAGATCACTTGAGGCCATGAGTTCAAGACCAACCTGGCCAACACAGAGAAACCCTGTCTCTACTAAAAATATAAAAAATTTTCTGGGTGTGGTGGTGCACACCTATAATCCCAGCTACTCCGGAGTCTGAGGCACGAGAATCACTTGAATCCAAGAGGCAGAGGTTGCAGTGTGCCGAGATCACGCCACTGCACTCCAGCCTGGGCGACAGAGCGAGACTTTGTCTCAACGACAACGATGACAACAAAGGTTCAGAGGAGTCTGCTTGTGGGGACTCTGCTGGCTAATTTTGGGACAATTTGATCACCAAAAAAGAATAAGTGACAGTGGTTTATAACACACTGAATAAAACAGGAATCCATGAGTTTCTAGGGATACTTTATATAGTGATACTACACCACCATAGATACTATGTAGTAATACTTAAAAAAAAAAAAGTTAATAAAAAAAAACTTTTTTTTTTTTTTTGAGACAGTCTCGCTCTGTCACCTAGGCTGGAGTACAAGTGGCATGATCTCAGCTCACTGCAACCTCTGCTGCCCAGGTTCAAGCGATTCTCCTGCCTCAGCCTCCTGTTTATATGTATATATTTTTAAATTACTTTTTCCCCCTTTTCCCACAGAAAGAACTTAATAGTAATACTTTATAAAGGTAGATATGCAGGGGAGGGAAAACTTCTTTATGAAGAGTGCTAGCTAATGAATGTAGACAGAATGGTAGAATTAGAAAAATTACATTTTGCAGCCATTTAGTAATAATGATAAAACCACTGGCAATATTTAACAAAACAAGTGCAAATGAGTCTCACTGGACTAAAATCAAGGTGTCAGTAGGGAAGATTGCTGAGAAATAGGACAGTCACATGATTTATAAAGTCTCACTTTATCACTCAAGTGATCTTGGCATGACCAAGAGTGAGACAGTCTGTTATTCTTTGCTCCCTGCTGTGGTGGAGTGGGAAGTACACTGTGTCATATTTTGCCAAAAATGTTTAACTCAAATCTAGACATGAGGCAACAATCAAACAAATATGGATTCTGGGGACATTCTACAAGGCAGCTGGCCTAAACTCTTCAAAAATGTCATTTAAAAAACGAAAACGGAAAGGGGAGAATGTTCTAGATAAAAGAAAGCTAAAGAAACATGAGAACCAAGTGAGTTGTAAGACCCTTGATGACCAATCTAAGACCTTAGATTGAAAAAGACCATGAGAAGCATTTAGCGGACGACGAAGGAAGCTGGAATGTGGACTGCATGTTGGGGAGTGTTACTGTACCATGTTCTGTGTCTCGGATGTGATGGTGCTGGTGATGGTTTTGGCCAGGGTTTTGTAGCCGAACGTCTTTGTTGTCAGAAGATACAGGCAGAAGGTTACAGGGTGAAATACTCTGGTGTCTTGCAACTTAGTTTTAAATGTGGGGGTGGAGAGAGAGCCGGGGGAAAGGGAGGGAACAAATGATACACAATGGTAACAATTATTTGAACCTGGATGAGGGGTATAAAGCTATCCTTGTAACTTTTTTTTTTTTTGAGACGGAGTTTCCCTATCCCAGGCTGCAGTGCAATGGCGCGATCTCCCCGGCTCACTGCAAACTCTGCCCCCCGGGTTTAAGCGGTTCTCATTTCTCAGCCTCCCAAGTTCAAGATTCTCCTGCCTCAGCCTCTCAAATAGCTAGGATTACAGGCACACGCCACCACGCCCGGCTAATTTCTGTATTTTAGTAGAGATGGGGTTTCACCATGTTGATCAGGCTGGTCTCCAACTCCTGTCCTCAGCTGATCTGCCCACTTCAGCCTCCTAAAGTCCTGGGATTACAAGCATGAGCCACCACGCCTGGCCCCTTGTACTATTCTTTAGCTTCTCTCTAGGAAAGCCATTGTTCAAAAATAAAAAGTTAGAGGGGGAAAAAAGTTTTCCTAGCTAAAGTCACATGTCAAGGAGGCATGCAGTGGCACATGAAAGCAGACAAGCTTCTCGGGCTGATTGGCAGTCCCCCAGAGCAGCAGAGATGCCACCTGGTACTTCAACATCGTTAGCTCCATGTCCCTGTCTGTGTGTACCGCACAAGCCATCATGGTGAGCACAGCAGCCAGCAGGCACCGCAGTGTGAGATTGGCGCCTGTCCTGGTGTGGCATAATGAGAAGAGCTGAGACTGGCATTCATGGACCAGCTAGCCAGGCGCTGAGGTTTCCTCTGTGCTGAGAGAAGGCAGGGAGTTTGGTGTCAGTTCAGGCTTGGACAACTTCTGTGGGTCGTATTTGAAAATGGGGGGACGTATACCTAGCTTTATTTATGCAATATAGGTCAAATATTATGTGAGATAATATCTTTATTTTGTAGATATGTCTCATTTTGTAGATGATCTCATTATATTTTATCGAGTAATATTCTGAAAATACAGATAGGTTTTTTCACTTATGAGCTGTTACAGATGTACTTGCTGTTGTTAGTTCTACTAGTTTGTGTCCTAGAAACCCAGAATTTAGAATGATTCTGTTTCTTATTATTTCTGTCAAAAGAGAGAGAAAAAAGCAGTGCATCTGAAATGGTCTCTGCTGTGTTACTGAATACTCCTGACACGAGAGGACTTCTTTCTTATTGGGCTTCAGTGAAAACAGATTGCACATCTCCCTTCCTTCTTGCCTCCCTCCCTCCCTCCTTCCCACACTTCCCTCCTTCCCTCCTTCCCTCTCTTTCCTCCTTCCCTCCTTCCCTCCCTTCCCTCCTTCCCTCCATTCCCTCCTTCCCTCCTTCCCTCCTTCCCTCTCTTCCCTCCTTCCCTCCTTCCCTCCTTCCCTCTCTTCCCTCCTTCCCTCCTTCCCTCCCTTCCCTCCTTCCCTCCCTTCCCTCCCTTCCCTCCCTTCCCTCCTTCCCTCTCTTCCCTCCCTTCCCTCCTTCCCTGTCTTCCTTCCTTCCCTCCTTTCCCTCCTTCCCTCCCTTCCCTCCCTTCCCTCCCTTCCCTCCTTCCCTCCCTTCCCTCCCTTCCCTCCCTTCCCTCCTTCCCTCTCTTCCCTCCTTTCCCTCCTTCCCTCCCTTCCCTCCTTCCCTCCTTCCCGCTCTTCCCTCCTTACCTCCCTTCCCTCCTTACCTCCCTTCCTTCCTTCCCTCCCTTCCCTCCTTCCCTCCCTTCCCTCCTTCCCTCCCTTCCCTCCTTCCCTCCCTTCCCTCCTTCCCTCCCTTCCCTCCTTCCCTCCTTCCCTCCCTTCCCTCCTTCCCTCCTTCCCTCCTTCCCTCCCTTCCCTCCTTCCCTCCTTCCCTCCCTTCCCTCCTTCCCTCCCTTCCCTCCTTCCCTCTCTTCCCTCCTTCCCTCCCTTCCCTCCTTCCCTCCCTTCCCTCCTTCCCTCCTTCCCTCCCTTCCCTCCTTCCCTCCTTCCCTCCTTCCCTCGCTTCCCTCTCTTCCTTCCCTCCCTTCCCTCCTTCCCTCCTTCCCTCCCTCCCTTCCCTCCTTCCTTCCTTCCCTCCCTTCCCTCCTTCCCTCCCTCCCTCCCTCCCTCCTTCCTTCCTTCCTCTCCTTCTCCTCCTTTTTCTCCTTCTTCTGTTAGAGATGGGATCTTACTGTGTTACCCACTGTGTTAGCCAGGCTGGTCTCCAACTCCTGGCTTCGAGCAATCCTCCCCAACCAGCCTCCCAAAGTGCTGGGATTACCACCACTTTGGGAGCCACTGCACCTTTCCTCATTGCAGATTTCAAACTTGCTTTTCTTCCACTCCCTGAATCTCTTTGGTCCTGGGTGCAATAGGTCACGTCATGGCATGGCATGCCTTCTGGTCCCACACCCTTGTGTCACAAAGCAGGGCGCATCACCCTCATGCACAGTAGGGACATTTCTGGGAGACATTCTTAAACCAGGATGGCTGGTAATAACCATAGACAGAGGGATTGTGAACCACGTGGATGCATGTGGCCAAACACAGTAAGATGCATCCCTAACTTAACTTCCCTTTAGCTGGAATCCAAAATGACACAGCCATTCCAATGGTACCTGTTCCAGGGGAAGTATGATGGAGAGAAAATCCGAGAGGAAAGAGACAGAAGTCTGTAATTAAAATATCTACTTTTGCAAAACAAGAGGGGAAAAAAAGAAGGAAGGCGGGAGGGAAAGAGGGAAGGGATTCTAGGGCTTTCTAGGAGCAAGTTCAAGGGTAGAGGGCTGGGGGCTGAAGCTTAGGTTCCGTTAGCATCATGAGAAATCTGCTTCTGGATATGTCATACAGGAGGTAGAGATGACCGGGCAATCAGAAGTGTGGGTTTGAAGAAACGGTGGGTGCTGGTGTAGAGTTTAGGGAGTCATTCCACAATAAGTACAGCTGTGTGGGCAGATGAGTTCCCCCAAAGAAAAGTGCAAAAGGAAGAAGAAAAGAGGGCAGGGCACGGCGACTCCCTCCTGCAATTTCGGCACTTGGGGAGGATGAGGTGGGCGGATCACTTGAGCCCAGGAGTTTGAGACCAGCCTGGGCAACATGGCGGAACCCCATCTCTACAAACAATTTATTTATTATTATTATTTTTTTATTATACTTTAGGTTTTAGGGTACATGTGCACAATGTGCAGGTTTGTTACATATGTATCCATGTGCCATGTTGATTTCCTGCACCCATTAACTCGTCATTTAGCATTAGGTATATCTCCTAATGCTGTCCCTCCCCCCTCCCCCAACCCCACAACAGTCCCCAGAGTGTGATGTTCCCCTTCCTGTGTCCATGAGTTCTCATTGTTCAATTCCCACCTATGTGTGAGAACATGCGGTGTTTGGTTTTTTGTCCTTGTGATAGTTTACTGAGAATGATGTTTTCCAGTTTCATCCACGTCCCTACAAAGGACATGAACTCATCATTTTTTATGGCTGCATAGTATTCCATGGTGTATATGTGCCACATTTTCTTAATCCAGTCTATCATTGTTGGACATTTGGGTTGGTTCCAACTCTTTGCTATTCTGAATAGTGCCGCAATAAACATACGTGTGCATGTGTCTTTATAGCAGCATGGTTTATAGTCCTTTGGGTATATACCCAGTAATGGGATGGCTGGGTCAAATGGTATTTCTAGTTCTAGATCCCTGAGGAATCGCCACACTGACTTCCACAATGGTTGAACTAGTTTACAGTCCCACCAACAGTGTAAAAGTGTTCCTATTTCTCCACATCCTCTCCAGCACCTGTTGTTTCCTGCTTTTTTAATGATAGCCATTCTAACTGGTGTGAGATGGTGTCTCACTGTGGTTTTGATTTGCATTTCTCTGATGGCCGGTGATGATGAGCATTTCTTCATGTGTTTTTTGGCTGCATAAATGTCTTCTTTTGAGAAGTGTCTGTTCATGTCCTTTGCCCACTTTTTGATGGGGTTGTTTGTTTTTTTCTTGTAAATTTGTTTGAGTTCATTGTAGATTCTGGATATTAGCCCTTCGTCAGATAAGTAGGTTGTGAAAATTTTCTCCCATTCTGTAGGTTGCCTGTTCACTCTGATGGTAGTTTCTTTTGCTGTGCAGAAGCTCTTTAGTTTAATTAGATCCCATTTGTCAATTTTGGCTTTTGTTGCCATTGCTTTTGGTGTTTTAGACATGAAGTCCTTGCCCACGCCTATGTCCTGAATGGTATTGCCTAGGTTTTCTTGTAGGATTTTAATGGTTTTAGGTCTAACATGTAAGTCTTTAATCCATCTTGAATTAATTTTTGTATAAGATGTAAGGAAGGGATCCAGTTGCAGCTTTCTACATATGGCTAGCCAGTTTTCCCAGCACCATTTATTAAATAGGGAATCCTTTCCCCATTTCTTGTTTTTGTCAGGTTTGTCAAAGATCAGATAGTTGTAGATATGCAGCATCATTTCTGAGGGCTCTGTTCTGTTCCATTGATCTATGTCTCTGTTGTGGTACCAGTACCATGCTGTTTTGGTTACTGTAGCCTTGTAGTATAGTTTGAAGTCAGGTAGCGTGATGCCTCCAGCTTTGTTCTTTTGGCTTAGGATTGACTTGGCAATGCGGGCTCTTTTTTGGTTCCATATGAACTTTAAAGTAGTTTGTTCCAATTCTGTGAAGAAAGTCATTGGTAGCTTGATGGGGATGGCATTGAATCTATAAATTACCTTGGGCAGTATGGCCATTTTCACGATATTGATTCTTCCTACCCATGAGCATGGAATGTTCTTCCATTTGTTTGTATCCTCTTTTATTTCATTGAGCAGTGGTCTACAAACAATTTAGCTAGGCGTGGTGGTGTGACCTACAGTCCTAGCTACTTGGGAGGCTTGGGAGGCTTAGGTGGGAGGATCGCCTGAGCCTAAGCAGGTCGAGGCTTCAGTGAGCCATGATTGCACCACTGCACTCCAGCTTGAGTCTCAAAAAAAAAAAAAAAGAAAAGAAAAGAAAAACAAAGAAAAAGAAAAAGAAAAGAGGACTGAGAACAGAATCTTGGGTAATATTTAGCTATGGGGTGTAGGTAAGGAGATGGCTACAAAGTTTTGGGTCAAGAAACTGATTAGAGCCGGGATATAAAGGTGGGGTGTGAGGAATGACCACAACCAGGTTGGTTTGAGACTTTTGTCACTTAAAACTGAAGGAATTCCAATAATACCTGTATTTAAATATTTAAAACCAAATATAAGCTTAGGCTTGTAGCTCTTGTACAACTGTAAACTCAAAACATATTAAGTACCAGCAAAATTGCAAAACTCATAAAACAGAAATTAGCATTTAGTATGACAGATGGTATTGTTTTGCTGGAATAAAATCACTTCTATTGGCATTTATAGTAGAAAAAATTATTTCTATGGTTGAGACTTCACTTGTTGGTTTGGTGATTTTGATTTTCAGTATCATGTCCATCATAATGTTTGTTATTATCTCTGTTGATAATTTTCCTTTTTAGCAATGATTTTATATCATGTATTTATTATTTAGAAGAGACCGTCTAATAGTACATTCCAAATATGATGGGGCCGGGCACGATGGCTCACGCCTGTAATCCCAGCACTTTGGGAGGCCGAGGCGGGCGGATCACGAGGTCAGGAGATCGAGACCATCCTGGCTAACACGGTGAAACACTATCTCTACTAAAAATACAAAAAAAAAAAAAAAAAAATTAGCCGGGCATGGTGGCGGGTGCCTGTAGTCCCAGCTACTCGGAAGGCTGAGGCAGGAGAATGGCGTGAACGCAGGAGGTGGAGCTTGCAGTGAGCCGAGATTGCGCCACTGCACTCCAGCCTGGGCGACAGAGCAAGATTCCATCTCAAAAAAAAAAAAAAAAAAAAAAAAAGAGTCCATTCCAAATATGATGGCAAAAAACTTTTAAAATATCATTTGATGGGGTACAGTGGCTCATGCCTGTAATCCCAGCACTTTGGGATGCCGAGGTGGGTGGTTCACTTGAGGTCGGGAGTTTGAGACCATCCTGGCCAACATGGTGAAACTCTGTCTCTACTAAAAATACAAAAATTAGCCGGGCGTGGTGGTGCATGCCTGTAGTCCCAGCTACTCGGGAGGCTGAGGCAGGAGAATCACTTGAACCTGGGAGGCAGAGGTTGCAGTGAGCTGAGATCATGTCACCGCGCTCTGGCCTGGGTGACAGAGTGAGACTCTGTCTCCAAAAAAAAAAAATAATAATTTAACAGAGTTTATTAATTGAATTGATTGTTGGTTGT
This sequence comes from Symphalangus syndactylus, assembly GCF_028878055.3. NCBI lineage: Eukaryota > Metazoa > Chordata > Mammalia > Primates > Hylobatidae > Symphalangus > Symphalangus syndactylus. The sequence continues at coordinate 17,082,701 of NC_072432.2, read as the reverse complement.
GTCCATTCATGATCTGTTGTTAAGCTGTTAAGCTGCTGCGTGTTCCCACCCTGGGATTCTTACACTACACTCACTCACCGTGTGAGTATGGATTTGAAGGGTGGAACACAGTCTTTTGAGTTTTGTATGCTTACACCACCCTGTGTATTTTTTTTTTTTTTTTTTTTTTTTTTTTGAGACGGAGGCCTTCTCTGTCGCCCAGGCTGGAGTGCAGTGGCGCGATCTCCACACACTGCAAGCTCTGCCTCCCGGGTTCAGGCCATTCTCCTGCCTCAGCCTACCGAGTAGCTGGGATCACAGGCGCCTGCAACCACGCCCAGTAATTTTTTGTATTTTTAGTAGAGACGGGGTTTCACTGTGTTAGCTAGGACGATCTCGATCTCCTGACCTCTTGATCCTCCCGCCTCAGCCTCCCAAAGTGCTGGGATTACAGGGGTGATCCACGGTGCCCGGCCCACCCTGTGTATTTTGATAACTCAGTTTCCCACCTTTTTTCTCCAATCAGAGTCCTGCAAGAGCTTTATTTCTATGCTGCAATTTCAAATGACCTACAAATTCTTAGAAGTGTAAAGAACTAAAAATATGTAACCAACTAAAATTGGGTTGTGGGAGGCTGGAGAAAGGAGAGAGAGACTAATTCACCATTGCTCAAAATAAAGCATCAATACTGTCTGAAGAACGTACTCTTCAAACTTTTCACATCAAACTTTTTTGGGATGCAGTGCGATGTGGTACAGAGAGTAACGGGTGTTGGAGTCGGATGACTTTGGTTGCTTGACACTCTTACTAACTTGGACATTGGAAAGTTACGTAATCACTTGTTTTCCTCATCTGTAGAGAAAGGCTACGGTGGTGAAATGAGATCATGAAGCTAAAATGCCCAAAGGTAGGCCTGGGGCAGAGTTGGTTATCATTAATAATAGTTATTATCAGTTGTAGAAACTTAGGAGGACTAGAATAAATATGGAACTCAATATCCTAGTAGATGAGTAAGAGAGGGTTCGCAGACCTCGTGGGTGTGAACGTAGGGAGCATTATGTGGAGTCAGACCAACCAAACAAAGGGAGTTGGCATGTGGGGTCACTCAGATTTTATGCAGCCAGGTTACTGCTGGCTCTGGATGGTTGACACACAGTGTGATGTTTCACTGCATTTGTGTCAAGATAATGCCCCAACTGTCCCCCCAAAATCCAGCATTATTCATAATCGCATCTTTCATTATCAATTTGGGGAAAGTCTTTGGTACACAGTCAATTCATGGGGATGCAAATGATGATTTCTTCTTTTTTTTTTTTTCTGAGATGGAGTTTTGCTCTTGTTGCCCAGGCTGGAGTGCAGTGGCGTGATATTGGCTCCCCACAACCTCCGCCTCCGGGGTTCAACCGATTCTCCTGCCTCAGTCTCTCGAGTAGCTGGGATTACAGGCATGCGCCACCATGCCCGGCTAATTTTGTATTTTTTTAGTAGAGATGAGGTTTCTCCATGTTGGTCAGAATGGTCTCAAACTCTCGACCTCAGGTGATCTGCCCACCTAAGCCTCCCAAAGTGCTGGGATTACAGGTGTGAGCCACTGAGCCTGGCCTATTTCTTCCATTTTTAAGTATTCACATCTTTTTTTTTTTTTTTTTTTTTGTGATGGCATCTCGCTCTATCACCCAAGCTGGAGTGTGGTGGTGAGATATTGGCTCACTGCAACCTCTGCCTCCCAGTTCACGCTGTTCGCCTGCCTCAGCCTCCTGAGTAGCTGGAATTACAGGCACGAGCCACCACACTTCCCACTTTTCTGTTTGAAATTTTCAAGCCGAGCATAGTGGCTCACGCCTGTAATCCCAACACTTTGGGAGGCCAAGGCAGCTGGATCACCCTGAGGTCAGATGTTCAAGACCAGCCTGGCCGACATGGTGAAACCCTGTCTCTACTAAAAATACAAAAAAATTAGCCAGGCGTGGGGGCGGGCACCTGTAATCCCAGCTACTTGGGAGGCTGAGGCAGGAGAATCACTTGAACCTGAGAGGTGGAGGTTGTAGTAAGCCAAGATTGCACCACTGCACTCCAGTCTGAGCGACACGGCGAGACTGAGTCTCAAAAAAAAAAAGGAAATAACAGTGGAATGATTCACCTCAAATCTTTACAGTGAATTCCTGTGGGCGAAGGGAGCTGTGCTCTTTCAGCTTGGAACTAAAGTGGGGCCCTAACATTTCATTCTCCATACCACTGTATTGTTTGGCAATAAGCATATTCTACATTATTACATCTGGGGATGTTGGTAACATCCTGTGTCCTTTTGGTGCCACTGTTGCTGTGTCTTATTTAACACTCAAGGTGGGGATAAATAACCCACGGCTTATGTCTCTGGTTTGATAAGATGGAGTTAGGACATGAAACCAGGGCATGGTGGTGGCAGAGGACAGTGGGCAGAAGTGAGGAAATGAGGGAGAAACGTGTTTCTCATCTGGGCCCCAGGCCCAACAGTCCTGTGAGCTCACACTTCAAAAACGGGCCCACCACCCGCTGACCTGAGAACTAGAGAAGTAACTCTCAGTCCAGAGATGGAGTTGGGGACACTTGGACCTAGGAGGTCCTGGAGACCCTCAGCTTCCTCTTTCCTTTAAGAGGGAAGATAGAAGAGAAGCTGTTCTTAAGATAGAAGCTGTTCTTCTGCACCCCACCCTGCCATCATTTCCAAATGAAAGTGGAGTCAAAGCCTTCAAGTATGAAATACAACTTTTTTTTTTTTTTGAGACGGAGTTTCACTCTTGTTGCCCAGGCTGGAGTGCAATGGCGTGATCTTGGTTCACTGCAACCTCCGCCTCCTGGATTCAAGGGATCTTCCTGCCTCAGCCTCCCAAGTAACGGGGATTACAGGCATGCGCCACCATGCCTGGTTTTAGTATTTTTGGTTGAGACGGGGTTTCACCGTGTTAGCCAGTCTGTTCTCGAACTTCTGACCTCAAGTGATCCACCCGCCTCAGCGTCCCAAAGTGCTGGGATTAGAGGCATGAACCATTGTGCCCGGACAGAAATACAACTTTAAATTGGTTCAACTGGAATGTGTCCATTCCCTTATTCAAAGCCCACCTCCCCTCATTCATTGACTGGCTGCACTTTTACCTCTGTAGGCCTTTGTCAGATAAAACATGTAACAGAGTAGGCTTCATTCACCATCAACCAGCAAAGGCTTAGAGTTCTGCATCCACATCTCAAAAATGTACAAACAATGGAGATGAAAATGAGAGTAACACATATAATGAAGGAAATGGAAAGTTTGATGTGTGTATAAAACAATAAACTGTACAGATACATAATAAACTGTACAGAAATAATAAACAAGATCCAAAAACTAGAAACAGAAAAACAAGCCAGGTGTGGTGGCTCACGCCTGTCATCCTAGCACTTTGGGAGGCCGAGGCGGGCAGATCACGAGTCAAGAAATCGAGATCATCCTGGCCAACAAAATCTCTACTAAAAATAAATTAAAAAATTAGCTGGGCATGGTGGCATGCGCCTGTAGTCCCAGCTACTCAGGAGGCTGAGGCAGGAGAATCACTTGAACCCACCAGGCGGAGGTTGCAGTGAGCTGAGATCGTGCCACTGCACTCCAGCCTGGAGACAGAGAGAGACTATTTAAAAAAAAAAAAAAAGGAACTGAAGCAAAAAGAGAGAAAGAGAGGGAAAGAAGCAGATTTTTAAAGACTTGGTTGATAACAGCTGGGTGCGGTGGCTCATGCCTGTAATCTCAGCACTTTGGGAGGCCGAGGCAGGTAGAGCACGAGGTCAGGAGTTCAAGACCAACCTGGCTAAGATGGTGAAACTCCGTCTCTACTAAAAATACAAAAAAATTAGCTGGGCGTGGTGGCAGGCACCTGTAATCCCAGCTACTTGGGAGGCTGAGGCAGAAGAATTGCTTGAACCCAGGCGGCAGAGGTTGCAGTGAGCCAAGATCGTGCCACTGCACTCCGGCCTGGACGACAGACTGAGACTCTGTCTCAAAAAAAAAAAAAAAAGAAAAAGACTTCGTTGATCACTTGCCTGTCATATTTGTAAAATATCACATTTTATATTTGTGTTGTATGGAAACTCAAACTACTACCAAGATGCCCTTCTGTTTTGGGGTTTGTTACAAACAACATTTGTTCAAGATTTAGCCTAAGAGATTGCTTTTTCCTCTCAATCCACAAACATGTTGCTTAGGGCAGGAAATGTACATTCAATGAATGATATGTTGAAAATACAATGCATAAAAGAATAGGCACACTTTACTTTTTTTTCCTTTTGTGTAGAATTAAATCGCTGGAAGGAAGCCAAGGAAGTTACACATCAAACCTTCTGTTTCTGGCAGAACAGTACTTAATTTGTTGGTATTTGGTAATCAAGTTGTTTTGGACCTTAGATGTTATGGATTGATTTCTTTATTTTCCAGCCAACCAATTTTAATTTTTTCATATTTCCATAAGGAAATGAGATAAAGTGCTTTTATATAGATTATAAATGTATTCTACTTTTTATTAAAAATTGTGAATAAATATTCTTTTTTATTATCTACCTGAACATCAGTGTACCTCCTGCTATACATAGGCATATGTTGACTTTTATTTAAGACATTTCTGTCCAACCAAGTCACAGCACAGAATGAATCTTTTGTTTCCTTCGTGTTTTTTGGAGTGTTGTGGAATTTTCATTTTACTGAGTCTTAGTTTCTGCATCTGTAAGATACAAGCATTTGCTGTAAGAGTCACATGTATACATTATATACATTACCCTATAAACACACCCATAGAGAGATGAAAACACTTTGTCTATCAAGTGCCAGAAAAATGTTAGCTACTTTGTTCCCAATTCAATATAAGGGGTTGAATTTTTTTTTCAAAATATAAGTTAGGATAAGTGTGTACATATAAGAAAGCATATGCAGCCAGGCACGGTGGCTCACGCCTGTAATCCCAGCACTTTGGGAGGCCAAGGGGGGTGGATCACCTGAAGTCAGGAGCTTGAGAACAGCCTGGCCAACATGGTGAAACCCAATCTCTACTAAAAATACAAAAGTTAGCCGGGCATGGTGGCACACACCTGTAATCCCAGTTACTCGGGAGGCCGAGGCAGCCAAATTGCTTGAACCCAGGAGGCGGATGTTGCAGTGAGCTGAGATCGCGCCACTGCACTGTAGCCTGGGAGACAGAGCAAGACTCTCTGTCTCAAAAAAAAAAAAAAAAAAAAAGGAAAGAAAGAAAGCATATCCATTCTAACTCAGAAAAGTGGAAAGTGAAGATGTTGAATGGCCAGTTGGATGTGTGGTTGTTAGACTCAGGATAGAGGTCTGAGCTGGAGAAAAGTGATTTGGGAGTTATCAGCCTATCTATGGAGTTGAAGCCAAAGGTGTGGATCAGGTCACATAAGGACAGTGTGGAGAAGTAGAAGCGATGAAGATGACCTGGAGCTGAATCGAAACACATACTACCTGTTTAAGGCAGAGGCCTTGAAACTGGGGTCAAGCACTTTTAGGCACGTCCGAAGACTGCAAGGCACATGCGAGTATGCAGGTTTTAAGAATTCATTTTGAGATTCTCACTTCCGTTTGTAACTTCCCTCCACTTGCTCTGCCTGAGAGCACGCCTGTGCTGGGGAGGTGGGGAATGGGGTGGTATCTCTGTTCTTATCCATTCACTATTGCCTTTCTTCCACTTTCCAAGAGAAAGGCAATACTCTTTGTAGCACCATATTGCATTATGCTGGACTGTGGAAAACCTCTGGGGCCCCAAACAAAGCGGCAATTAGGAACATTGATATTGGTTCTGAGACAGCAAATGACTCCAGTGCCAGGTGACAGACCCTCTGTCAGCCAAGTGGCCTCCAGCTCTGCATTCAACAAAGCTGAAGTTGGACCTTATTGAATTGTCAGCTGTTAAATCCCTATAGATTGCTTGTGCTTATAGATCACTCTGATTTTTGGCTTAAACTCAAAAGGAATTCAAAGAATCGAAAGAAATTGCTACAAAAAAAAAATCTTCCTTTCCCTTCCACTGTTTATGTGAAAAAGTATCTCAGAGCTTACATCTATAAAAATGAAAAATAGGCATAAAATTGATGCTGAATCCTGCTTAACTTTAGCAAAAGGTCATATTTACCAACAGATAACTAAACTATAAGGGAAAAGACATACGTATTTCCAGCCTCATCTATTAAATGATACATTTCCAATAAAAATTTTTTATGGCAAAACTATAGTGACAGAAACCAGATCAGTGATTGCTTGGAACTAGATATTAGGGGATTGCTTGCAAAGAGGCAAGAGGAAAATTTGGGGTTGAGGAAATGTTTTATATCTTGTTTTTTTTTTTTTCTTTGAGACAGAGTCTCACTCTGTAGCCCAGGCTGGAGTGCAGTGGCGTGATCTCAGCCCACTGCAAACCCCGTCTCCCAGGTTCGAGCGATTCTCCTGCCTCAGCCTCCCAAGTGGTGGGGATTACAATCGCGTGCCAACATGCCTGGCTCATTTTTGTACTTTTTGTAGAAACAGGGTTTCGCCATGTTGGCCAGGCTGGTCTCAAACTCCGGGCCTCAAGTGATCTGCCTGCCTTGGCTTCTCAAAGGGCTGGGATTACAGGCGTGAGCCACTGCGCCCGGCAAATATCATGATCTTGATTTTGGTTTTGGTTACATAACTGAACACGGTTGCCCAAACTCATCAAAACGTACACTTAAAATGGGTGAATTTGGGGGAGATGAAAATTACACCTCAATAAAGCTGAGGAGAAGCCTTGTTTAATAATTAAGTATCAAATTTATATTTAATCAATTGTGTACCAATAATCATTGTAATAACAACACAATCCTGTGGAAATCTTTAATACTTAGAGGCCTGTAGCTATGGGAAGCGTGGACAATTTTAATTTATACCTATTTTCAGAGAAGTAAAGGTAGTGATTAATAAAAGACTATAAAGCGTAAAACATATTACATAAGGGTTTAATTCTGTGGGAAAATAAATAGGATATCAAAGAAAAATAAACTATATATTAATAAAATGGCAACTATTAAAAACATTTTTAAAATATGCAGTAGGCTATAACTAACAAACCACCGTGTATTTTAGATTTCATTACATCTATTTTGAAGAATGATATGATAGTTTTTTGTTTTTTTTTTGAGACAGAGTCTTGCTCTGTCACCCAGGCTGGGGTGCAGTGGTGCAATCTCAGCTCACTGCAACCTCCACCTCCTGGGTTCAAGCGATTCTTTTGCCTCAGCCTTCCGAGTAGCTGGGATTACAGGCACGTGCCACCACACCCAGCTAATTTTTTGTATTTTTAGTAGAGACGGGGTTTCACTGTGTTAGTCAGGATGGTCTCAATCTCCTGACCTCGTGATCCTCCCGCCTCGGCCTCCCAAAGTGCTGGGATTACAGGTGTGAGCCACCGCACCCAGCCGATAGTTTTATTTTAAATATTGGTACTGGCCAGGAGCCGTGGCTGATGCTTGTCATTCCAACTCTTGGGGAGGCTGAGGCAGGAGGATCGCTTGAGCCCAGGAGTTTGAGACCAGCCTAGGCAACATACTCAACAACAAAAAGCTGGGCATGGTGCTGCATGTCTGTGGTCCCATCTATTTGGGAGGCTGAGGAGCTCTTGAGCTCAAGAGTTCCAGGCTGTAGTAAGCTATGATCACACCACTGCACACCAGCCTGGGCAGCACAGCAAGACCCTGTCTCTAAAATGAAAATAAAATAGAATGTTGATACTTATAATGTACTATAAAATTTATTCTTTTCAGCTATTTAGACATAGGTTACTTTTTTATGTCAACTTAAAAAATGTACAAGGAGAATACATATTTGTTCAAAGTAATTTTCGGAATAAAAAAAAAAAAGAGGTCTAAGAAAGAATAACCAGAAAGAGGCTGGGCACAGTGGCTCACACTTGTAATCCCAGCACTTTGGGAGGCCGAGGCTGGCGGGTCACAAGGTCAGGAGTTCGACACCATCCTGGCCAACATGGTGAAACCCCCTGTCTGTAATAAAAATACAAAAATTAGCTGGGTGTGGTGGCGGGCACCTGTAATCCCAGCTGCTCGGGAGGCCGAGGCAGGAGAATCACTTGAACCCGGGAGGCGGAGGTTTCAGTGAGCCGAGATGGCGCCATTGTACTCCAGCCTGGACGACAGAGTGAGAGTCTGTCTCAAATAAATAAATTAATTAATTAAATTAAATAAATTAAAATAACCAGAAAGAAAGAAAGAAAATGAACTCAGAGAGAATGTTCATATAATTCTAAGAAGAGGTGCCGTGCAATGAAGGTACATTGTTTCAAGCCTCAGAGAGATCAAGGTAAGAGCCCCAAGATAACCCATTTAGGCTTTAATTTATGAGTGAATGTGTTGGGAGAGAGATTCTCACCTTTCCCCAGACCAAGAAGAGATTTTGAGTTTGGAGAAGAAAGATTTCCTTGGCCTCCAGGACCTCAAAAAAAAAAAAAAATGCTGAATTGCTCGAAGGCAAAAAAGATATCCAAGGAGATTGCAAAATTGGGAGTGAGATAGTGAGAGAAGAGTGTTTTAAAGAATGGGGAAATGGCTGGGTGCGGTAGCTCGCACCTGTAATCCCAGCACTTTGGGAGGCCGAGGGGGGCAGATCACTTGAGGTCAGGAGTTGAAGAACAGCCTGGTCAACATGGTGAAACCCTGTCTCTACCAAAAGTACAAAAATTACCTGGGCATGGTGGTGGGTGCCTGTAATCCCAGCTACTGGGGAGGTTGAGGCAGGAGAATTGCTTGAACCTGGGAGGCAGAGGTTGCAGTAAGCCCAGATCACACCACTGCACTCCAGCCTGGGTGATCGAGCATGACTCCGTCTCAAAAAAAAGAAAAAGAACGTGGAAATGAATGGAGGCCTGTGGAATCTCCTGATAACCCCGTGGGTAGGTGGCAGTGCTGTGTTTATCCAGGGAGGCACCAGGCTTTCCAGCCTACGTAGTGCCTGGCTTAGAATAGATGAAGGAGAGCCACTCACTTCCAAGGGAAGCAAATGGCTGGACAAGAAGCATATCACTCCAGCCTTTCATGCACAAAAGACCCAGCGGCCTCCGATGTTCCATGCCATCTAAAGCCTTCCTGAACCTTGCATGGCCCTGGGCCTGGGACGGAAGCCCCTGTAATGGCTGAGATGGGATTTCCTCCTTACCCAGGGGGACAGGAAGCTCGGAAGCAGATGAATGTTTTAGGAAACATAGAAAAGTAATATTTTCTGAAGTCTATTGTTTTATATTAAAAGCCACGGCCGTAAGGACTGAAAAGTGTTAGGTTGGATTTGATAGCCGGGAGGTCATAGGCGCAGTTTTGGTAGGGTGTGGGGTATGATCCAGATTCTGTGAAGCAAGGAATGAGTGGGAGAAGAGGAAGTGGAGAAATACACGCAGACTGCTATTTCAAGAAGCTTGGCTATGAATAGAAGGTGAGGTGAAGGGCAGATACGGAGTGGAAGATTCAGCCGGGGCTGCTGACAGCAATCTTGTGATGTGCAAGGCTGGACCAGAGACCAACCTGTCTGGGCATCTTTTGGTTGTTTTCTTGGTATTTATAAAGGTAATTGTAAAGTAAGGCAAGCCGTTGCAATAGCTGAACCCCCAAATCTCAGCGGCTGCATGCCACACGAGAGAGTTTTATTTCTCATGAAGAGAAAGTCCAAGTGGCCGATCCTACTCAGTGATCACGTTCAGCAGCAGAGATACAGAGACCCAAGCTCATCCCATCCATGCCATCTTCTACACGTGGCTCCCAAAGTTGCTCTGGAAGGGGGAAAGAGCATAGAGGATGGCCTTTGGGAGGTTTACCTGGGTGTGGACTGGAAGTGGTGCACATCACTTCTGCCCACTTTGAGCAGAACTCAGTCCCATGACCACACCTGCCGCAAAGGATCTGGAAATACAACGTAGCTGTGTGCCCGGTCAGGACAGGAGGTGGATCTGATGGATGCATAGCCAGTCTCTGCCACATCATTCTACCCACTCGTTACTGTGACCCAATTAGCTTGTATCTTAGCCTCGAGATCCTACCCTCAGTTTAGATGGTATCTTGACGATATTACTGCTCAGATACCTGTTCTAAGCTGTTTCCTGCCTGATATATTCAAGTCTGGACTTCTCATAGAGATTGTAAAGGAACCACTCCTGTTTGTGACACAAGTCACAAAACCCCTAAATTCTTGGCTTGGGAAGGATCAGAGGGGAGAGTTTAGGGGGCTGGGGGTATGGCAGGCAATAGAACCATCCCTGTTTATGACATAAGTCACAAAACCCCTAAATTCTTAGCTTGGAAAGGATCAGAGGGGAGGGTTTAGGGGGCTGGGGCTATGGCAGGCAGTAGAACCATCCCTGTTTATGACACAAGTCACAAAACCCCTAAATTCTTAGCTTGGGAAGGATCAGAGGGGAGGGTTTAGGGGGTTGGGGGTATGGCAGGCAATAGGACCAGTCTCCCCGAAACACTTCTTTTTTTGGGTTTTCCTTTGGGGTTCTCCACTGTGATGATCACTGGCCCCAGGGACTTTCTCTAGTAACAATCTACCCCCAGTGGAAACAAAATGTCCCTCCCACATCTGTGTAGGATGGCGTTTTCAAAAAGACTTACTAAGTTCTAAGGGAGGACAAATGAAAAATTAAGAGGTATTATATGTAAGCCAGAGGACTCTAGTCACACATAGCCATAGAATTGCTCACTGTTGGCCAGGTGTGGTGGCTCACACCTGTAATCCCAGCACTTTGGGAGGTCAAGGCAGGCGGATCACCTGAGGTCAGGAGTTCCAGACCAGCTTGGTCAACGTGGTGAAACCCCATTTCTACTAAAAATACAAAAACACTGGCAGGGCGCGATGGCTCACGCCTGTAATCCTAGTACTTTGGGAGGCCAAGGCGGGCAGATGACCAGATCAAGAGATTGAGACTATCCTGGCCAAGCCAACATGGTGAAACCTCGTCTCTACTAAAAATACAAAAATTAGCTGGGCGTGGTGTTGCGCGCCTATAGTCCCAGCCACTTGGGAGGCTGAGGCAGAAAAATCACTTGAACCCAGGAGGCAGAGGTTGCAGTGAGCCGAGATCACGCCACTGCACTGCAGCCTGGGCAACAGAGCAAGACTCTGTCTCATAAAAAAAAAAAAATTACTCTCTGTCTGTCTACTGTCTCTCTCTTTTTTTTTTTGAGATGGAGTCTCAGTCTGTCACCCAGGCTGGAGTGCAGTGACATGATCTCGGCTCACTGCAGCCTTCGCCTGCTGGGTTCAAGTGATTCTCCTGCCTCAGCCTCCTGAGCAGGTGGGATTACAGGCACACACCACCACACCCAGCTATGTTTTTTTTTGTGTTTTTAGTACAGACAGGTTTCACCATGTTGGCCAGGCTGCTCTTGAACTCCTGACCTCAGGTGATCTACCCGCCTTGGCCTCCTAAAGTGCTGGGATTACAGGCATGAGCCACTGCGCCCAGCTTGTCTCCTTTTTAAGTGCTGTCCCTAGTGACTTGCAGGACTTCCTAATGTGGACAGTTGGATTTGTCCCTGGCTTGAAGCACTCTTCTAGACTTGGATATCTGACTCTTCATCTCAATGTGGTATCAGCTTGGCTTACTGATGTGCCATCTTGCTTAGTCAGTTTGGACTGCCTCTGATGCCCTGGGTTTTGGAATGTGTCTCTTGGCCCTGGGCCTTGGTGTGTGTTTGTATGTGGATGTGTATTTGTGATAGTTCCAATCTGGACTGTGTTTTTTGCTCTGGCCACTGGGCCTGTCCCATGGCTAGACTTACCCAGTGCCTCAAGCCTCCTTGTGTTCCTCCGGGTTACTCTTTTGACAGCCTGTCTACAAACACCACAGTAGGACCCAACCCCCAGTTCCCTCTCCTGTACTTTTAGTTCCTGAGTGACCCAGTTCTATCTTGGGTAATTAGCAGACCAGGGACTGACCTCAACCTTCAAATGAGCTAAATCTCTCTATAACGAGGGTGTGGAATTATGCAACATTTGAACAACACACACAAATTGTGTTTACCCTGGTATTTAGCAAGCCCACGAGAGAGCCGGAAATCCACAAGGAAAGTTATCTTAATGGAAGGGAGAGTCAAAGGGCACATGGTGGTCAAAGACAATGGGCGCTAGGAATTGAATGTTTGTGTCCCTCGCAAATTCATATGTTGAAATCCTTACCCCTAATTGTTGGTCTTAGGAGATGGGGCCTTTGGGAGACAATTAGGTCATGAAGACGGAGCTCTCATGAATAGGAGTGCCCTTATAAAAGGGACCCCAGAGAGCTCTCTCTGTACTTTTTGCCACGTGAGGACAGAGCAAGAAGGCGGCCATGCGCAACCCGGAAGAGAGCCCTCACTAGAACCCAATGATGCTGCTGCCCTGATCTGGGATTTCCAGACTCCAGAACTGTGAGGAAGAGGTTTCTGCTGTTTATAAGCCACCCAGTCTATGATACTCTGTTAGAGCCACCCACACTGACTAACACCATGGGCAAGTGGGGGTGACTCCAGTGCTTAGTCCATCACCTTGCCTCTGGCTTGGCTCTCAGATTCTTGCTTGGGCCCTAAGGAGAAGGGACTCTAATAAAAAAGCAACAATAAAAGGAGTGTTTTACAAAATTTCCTTGGCTCATTAGGGGGCCCAGGTGACATTTCAGGGGAGGGATATTCCAGGGGAGCTGGACCCTGGGAGGAATATGGTGGGTACCAGGCTGTAGATGAAAGAGGATAAGACATGGGGGACTGGTGCCATTTGGGGAGGGCTGGAGTTTCTGTAATTCCAAGTGACGTGGCTTATGGAGATATGGGTTGCACATATCCTAGTATGCACATCTGCACACACACGTTTATACATACAGGACTTTAAAAGGTGAGGCAGCAGAATGCTATTCTGGAAGCTTTTTTTCCTCTGTATTACCCAAGCCGGAACAGAATTCTGGAATGTCATCAAGATTTCATCTCAGATTAAGCAAGATAACAATATTTAGAGTAAACAGATAAACAGAAACTTGAATTAGAATATGATCAAGGTGTGAGGTTTTCTTGCAGGAAATACTTTTCTATTTATGAAAAATATTAATAAGTGATCTAAATCTATAAGGTTTTAACCTATGAATATGAGAGGGAGAGACAGAATCTTTCCATTGAAGAATCTCCCAGGCTACATGAAAAAAATCAAGATAATGCCTGTATGAGCTTTAAAAAAAAATCAACTTATACATAAGAACTTGAAATGAAAAGCAAGTTCTGGAATCCATTTCTCCACACCTGACCGCCCCCCATTTTCTACTATTTCTGGTATTTTTTCCCATAGCTCTAAATAATATGCATGTACAGTGATTTCTTGATTTATAAATGTTAGGCACTGTATTTTGACTTCCTTATATCATAGTGAAATATGTAACTTAAGATTAGCATCCTCTCCCATTTTCTTTCCAGAACAGTTAGAAAAAAATCTTCCATTTCTCTCTCTTAATTTCTATTTCCAAGCTAAAAAATGATACCCAACCCTCTATTTTTTATTTTATAGATGGTATCTTTCAGTTCCTCACTTAAGTAGATGAAAATCTTGCCTCTTGTTCTCTTTTCTTTACTCCTCCTCATCATCATCCTTTTCTTCTTCCCATCTCTATCAGCTGAATCTTTGTTTTTTTATTGTGAATGCTAATATTTAAAGTCTGATCAAGTTAACTGTAGTTAACTTTCCTTTAATTTGTCGACAGATTGATTATAAAAGTTGATAATCAATGTGCAATCAATATTTCTTTTTTGCTATCTAGAATTTGAAATTTTTCATATATTTTGAGGCATTTTCCACCTAATCAGTCCTGGGGGAGGCAGAGCTCTTCTACTATTACAGAAAATAGAAAATGCAAATACTTTAGCCTCCCAGTTTCCCTTGCTGGTATTGGGTAGGCATTTAACCTAGGCAGAGCCAATCTTATGCATCAGTATGTTTTAAATTGGGAACAGCTCATGAAGAGTCATGGATGCTGAGAATTTCTGGGGCAGTGGTGGTGGTGGCAATGACATCCAGGTTCAGGGATGGGAGAAAGGTGAGGAAGGGACTCAGTGGTGCAGTACGACACTCACTGTCCAATGTGATTGGTTGGACAGCATCAACTATGTCATCTGTTGCTTAGCAATGGTGGCAATAGTGGGGTTCTCCCTGGACAGCCTCACTGTGGCTGTGGGCCCCACTGGATAACTTCTGAGCCTCCAGTAGTTCCCAGAGTCACTGATATCTTTCAAGAGATTCTTTTTCTGTTCAGATCAGTTAGGGTTGATTTTCATAGTTTCTGATTATGAGTCTTGATTAATGAACAATTGAAGAACTGTCTTCTTATGGTTGTGAAAGTGTAGGCCGGGTGCAGTGGCTCATGCCTGTAATCCCAGCACTTTGGGAGGCCGAGGTGGGTGGATCACAAGGTCAGGAGATTGAGACTATCCTGGCTAACATGGTGAAACCCCGTCTCTACTAAAAATACAAAAAAATTAGCCAGGCATGGTGGCGGACACCTGTAGTCCCAGCTACTCGGGAGGCTGAAGCAGGAGAATGGTGTGAATCTGGG